>NW_027472001.1:343354-686709 GCF_965638725.1 Aptenodytes patagonicus
CAGCTCTAATCAAGCAGAGATGGAAGACGCTTCCATTGCGTGTTGTGATCTACCTCTTCCTTAGTGACCTGCTGTGACTGGAAGCGGGGCAGGCAACAACACGGGACACAGATGCAGGCTGAGATTTCCAAAGCTCAGAGGGGCCTTGTGACCTCTTGGCTGGGACCTGGCAGCTTTCAAACTACTGTCTCCAGGCCACGTGCAACACCCCTCAAGGACCAGACGGACAAACACAGGGCCTCTCAGGGCCTTCTTACCAGGAGACCTCTCACCCACACAACAGGAAGCCCACACTACAGCGGGAGCATGGAGCACCAGAGGAAAAAATGATCATTCACCACTCTTGTAGAGAAGAGCCTGCTGGCCACTGGAAGGCTGAACTATCACAACAAAAGATTAACAAATAAGAAACCAAATATTAACAAAGACAAAAGGCCAGTAACAAATGAAGACTGAATACTTACCTCCGGGATACCACCCGGGCTCAGGAACAGGATTCCACTGAGTGGCTTGATCAACAAGGACTGCAGGAACCAAACACACGTAATCAAACACAGGTGAGGAGAGTTTCCACTGCATGTTCTGATCTGCTTCTTCCTGAGTCACCTGCAGTGACTGGAAGGGGGTGAGGTAATGACATGGCACACATACCAAGGTGTTGGTTCCCACAGCTAAAAAGGAACATGGGTGACCTTTTCTCTGAGACCTAGCAGGTCTTCAGGCAAAGAAATATTCATGACTCATCTGGGCAACGCCCGCAAGGCACAAAAAGCTCTTGGAAGGCCTTAAGAGGATCTTAGGTAAAATTGCACATGAATAACCTATTGAAACATAAGTGTTTATTCCCTCAAGCAGACAGACATTGATAACTTACCTCTGGGACGCCCCCAAGGATCGCCTCCCCATAAGCAGGATCCAGCTGAGAAGCTCGATAAGCACTGCCAATGCCATCATCTGGAATCAAGCACAGATCAGAGAAGCTTCCATGCGCACAGAGGAAGCCCACGCTAAAGAACTGGAGGAAAAAGCAATTGTCTACGCTTCTCGTGGACAAGAGCCCGTGAAAGGCTGCACCAGTGCTACCCCTGCGTGTTCCTGTGGGCCAGGGACCTGCAGTTCGTCCAAGGGGAGCAGGGCTGCAGGACTAGAGCAGAAACGCTCCTGTTTTCCCGAGCAGACATCATCTGAGCACGCCGCTCCGGGACGTCCCCGAGGCTGAAAGCCACAGGGACTCAGTGCCCAGGTCTCTCACCCCGCACCACTGCTCCCGGCCCCCTCGCCTGCCCGGAAAACACCCCCAAAGTGGCCGCAGACCCTCCACACCTCCCCGCGGGGTGTCTGCCCCCCCTGCCCGCACCATGGTGCCTGCCTGGCTTGCCTGGCCCAGCCCGGCTCAGCTGCTCTCCCGGACCCAGCCCTAGCCCTGGCCCCACTGCCACCCCGCTGAGGTGCGGTGGGTGCCACGCCGCACTGCTTGGGGCTGGGTGCTGTCCCCCTGCCCGCCTACCTGCTCCCTGTGCTCGTCTCAGAGCAGCCTGGGTGTCCTGGGCTTGCAGGGCCACCAGGAGGAGGAAGAGGAGGAGGCGGGTGAGGACCACGGCCCCCCAACTCTCACACCGTGCTGCTGCTGCTGCGGCCACGGGCTCTGAGACCTCACGGCCCCGTTGGGCCACGCCTTACGCCAGGCCTCCCCAGCGAACACCCGTTGCCAGCAAATTACTGAATCTGCACACTCCTGCATTTCCTTGTTCCATACGAGCGTGGAAGGAGCAGAAGTGGAAGAGGGCCGGCCTATTTTGGGAGGCAGCACTGCGTATGAGAGTGCACAGGAACTCAGGTCTTACTTCCCAGAAGTCAATCCATACCAAAAGCTCCGTAGGAAGATTGCATAAAAAAGCCAATTGCAAGGGCCTCTACTTGCTACTGTTTTTCTCAGACAGCACTCTAGGAAGAAACTAGCTTTTCCTGCTAGTTTTGCTACAGCTTCGTTACCTTGAAAGATGAAACTTCTTACTTCTGCTACTCCCAAACAGCCTCGCAGCCCAGCAAAACCATACTGCAGGGAGGAAACCTTCACCATGCAAAGATGGGCACGCCACGGGAATACGTTACTCTCAAAGAACAGACTCTTTCAACCACTCTTCCTCTTGCTTACCAAAGTTCTGACACTGTTAGAAAACAACAACAACAACAAAGCGGGGTTCTCATTCACATTTTATTGAGCCCGTTATATCAGCCATTCAACAGTAGGTCCAACTCCAGCCCGAAGCCCAGAATAAGAAATGCCATCTTGAAGTTTCTGGAAGAAGGAAGGGCTTTGAAGCGGCAAGACCAGAGAACATTCATGAAGGCACTGTCGTGCAGGTACGCATCCCTGATCACAGACCAACTGCACCGTTACCTGAGTAAGTGATGCGCTCAGCTAACTTGCAGCCAGTGACGTCTGGAAAAGTAGCGCACGGTCTCTTGTTCATTAGCGCCGAGCACGTTGGTTGGAATTGGGTCTGCGAAGAAAACCATATGCAGTTAGTCTGGTTTATTCGAGTACATTAGGACAAGCCCAGTTCACGTTTACGAGGAATCACAGCAGGTCCCACCTGTCCCTGCAGACCCCAACACCACTCCTGTGCAGCATCCCGAGGAGCAGTAAGCGCAGAACAAGAAACCTTCCTTCAAAATAAGGCCCACAGCCTGCTCGAAATTTCAACAAGAGGCACAGAGCACCAGCTGAGAATAACCTCTGCTTTAACTATGCCGAGCTCCGCCGTCTCCATAAGGAGATCAGCTTCCAAATGAGCCCTAGCCCTAAAAACACACATCTTCCCTAGGGCAATGCAAGGTAAACACCAGAGCACAGGGACACCTGCTCATTCCGTTTAAGCTGATGGGGAGAAGGACAGAGGACTAGAAAGAGAAAAATAAGGCGAGAGAGGAGACAGGGGAGCCGAGAGAGAAAGACAGGTACAGGGAAAAGGCTAGAGAGATGGAGAAATCAAGAGAAATCGGGATGAGGAGCCCTGCAGAGAGATGGAGGAAGAAAAGGTACGGTCGGGGAGCAGGACAGAGGCATGGGGGGGCGGCGGGAAGGAGAAGCAGAAGGAAGGGGGGATAGAGAAAGACAGGGACAGGGAGTGGGGCATACAGGTGAAGAGTGACAAAGAAGGACAGAGAGCAGGACAAAGGGACTGAGAAATAAAGAGAGGGTCAGATTCGGACAAGGAGACCGAGAAGGGGGAAAAAAATGGCAATGGGCTGGAGCACAGAGATGGGCAGCAGAACAAAAGGAAAGAGAGACAGGGACAGGGGCAGGGAGCAGGACAAAGGGATGGAAGAGGGAAAAAAAATAGCGATGTGCTGCAGGACTGAGATGGCGGCATTAAAGAATTGACACGGGGAGCAGGCCAGAGTGACAGAGAGAGAAAAAAGGAACGGGGAGCAGGACAGCACTGGAAGAAAACAAACTGTGACGGGCAGCGGGACAGAGAGACGGCCGGGGCAGCTGCAGGGGGCGAGCGGGGCTGGGGCGGCTCTGGGAGTCGGGGAGCCCGGTGCCTGTGCCTGGGGGGGCGGCGGTCTGTCTCCGTCTCCTTCCCCGCCACAGTTCTCGGGTCACTCCCAGGGCTGCCCCGGCTGGGCCCGGCTCCAGCTGACCGGGAGCCCGTCGTACCGGGCAGTTTGGAGCTCCCCCACCATCCCCGGGCAGCCAGCGGGCAGCAGACATCCCCGCACCCGCACAAGGGCCTCGGTCACCTCACCGGTGGCCCCAGCCCTCACCTCAGCTGGGCCACTGCTGGAGCACAGACTGCACCTCCCGTCACCAACAGGGCTGCCGGGAAGCTGAGGCGGGGGGAATGACAGCTCCCGGCATGCCCCGGGACGGAACATGGTCGCCCGGCAGCCCCGTGCCCCAGGACTACAGCTCCCGGCATGCCCCGGGACGGAACATGGTCGCCCGGCAGCCCCGTGCCCCAGGACTACAGCTCCCGGCATGCCGCGGGGCACGCCTTCCTGCTGCCTGACCCTGCGGGGACACCGTCCCCCGGCTGGGCCCCGCCCCCCCGCAGGCCCCATGGCTGCCACCTCCGCGGGGCTGCCCAGGCCCTGGAGCCCTGGTGGAGCAGGGAGGAGGAGGAGAGAGGGACAGAGCGGCAGAGAGGGGTGGGGCAGGGCGGTGGGGTGCCCGGAGAGGGACGGGAGACGGACAGAGGGACAGGAGCAGGACAGAGGGACGGGAGCAGGACAGAGGGACGGGGAGAGCAGGGGGAGCTGGGCAGGGAGTGGAGAAAGGCAAACTACTGGTGAGGAGCGGGCAGAGGGATAGAGCGGGGAGGAGATGGAGGGGGAGGGGACAGGAGGGTGCAGGAATAAAAGTGGTGGTAAGCAGCAGGAGAGGGGGACAGAGAAGAAGAAGGGCAGGAAGGAGGACAGAGGGACGGACTGTCACAGGCAGGGTGAGGGAGCGGGCCAGGGGTCAGAGAGAGGGAAAAGGCACGAGGAGAGCGGAGTGAGAGAGATGGGGCAGGGAGCAGGACAGAGGGGCAGAGGGGAGAGAGAAAGGGAGAGGCAGAGACAGAGAGCGGGACAGAGAGCAAGAGAAGGATGGGAAACAATCCAGAGAGACTGAGAAACAGAGGGATGTGGATGAGGACAAGGAGGCGGAGAAGGACAGAACAGCGATGGCCTCCAGGATGGAGACGGAGGAAGAGCAAAAGGCGATGGGGAGCAGGACGGAGGCCCAGAGGGGAGAATTCGCCAGTGAGCTCCTGCCCATCTCAGTGAGCACAGCGGCAGCTATGCCCGCAATTTTGAGGTCTGCCACAAACCTACAGGTGCCTCAGTGCGAAGCGCGGAAGGTAACCTCCGGGTGCAAACCCTTCTCCTGCCCAAGCCCTTGGTAGGCAGCCAGAGGGGACGAGCCCGAGGAATTCTGCCACTAGAAGGAGTGCTGCCAGCTGGCCGGGAGGGAGGAGCGGATGTATGACCTGCCTGCGTGCTGTGTCCCCACATTGTTCCCCAGTGTCTGCGGCGCTGCTTATACACCGTAATTGTAGAGTTTTGCTGCAGACGCTGACTTGGGGGCAATGCTAGGCAGAAGGGCGTGTTGTTTCCAGTCCCCCGACGGGTTCAGACAAGGCAAAACCTTTGGCGATAGCTGTCCCAAGTCCCCTCGGCGTCTGGGGCTTTTCCTGTCACCCCCTGCCTTTTTATACAGGTTTCTCCTCCCCTTTAGCTGGGGAAAGATAGGGAGCAGCAGTCGCTGGCTGACCGTACGTGGGTGGTGAGGAACAAGAGCAACAGAGAGGGCCTCTGGTTTTAACGTGACCTAAAATCAGAAGCGTCTTCAATCACGAGTCCGCACCGGGACCTGCAAGAGAGCTGTAGCCATCACTGCTGGAGCAACAGTAGCCCTCCACAGCAACGAAAGACAGCGTCTCTTTCCGTGCCTCAGAAAGAAAGGCCCGACAACAAAGGCCATCACTGCTGGAGCAACAGTAGGCCTTGGTGCAGGCCGGTGGTGAGGGCACTGCCTGCGCTGGGCAACTCCCCGCTCCCCTTCCCCTAGGGACCAGCCAGCCCTTGCTGCTCCTCACAGGAGGGACTGTTGGCTGGCCGCCTGCATGCTGCCGCATGCTCTTCAGATATGGCCCAGCAAGCGTCCCTGGTCCCTCTCCACCTCCTGTCTCCAGAAGAGAGAGCTCTGTCCCTTCCTTTTGCTGCAGCAGCAGCTCCCAGGCCCTTCTGTCCCAGCTCTCTGGTGTGAGAGCTGGGCAGGCAGGCACACAGAAACCTTCCTGGCTTTTTTTTGTGCGTGTCGGAATGTCACGGGCAGGCACCGGGTGTAAGTGTTTTGCACGAGTCACTTCTGCTTGCTTTTAAGACCCTTTTTTGGTACTGGTCTTTCAGGGAAGGCTTATGCAGGCGAGAAGACAACCTCTCCTGTAGTGCTGAGGAAGGGAGAGAAGGCGGCAGGCAGGTTTCCAGCATCATGTGCTCGGCTGTGAGCCGTCAGCAGCAGGATGGCACGGGCTGGCCTGAAGCCCCTTCCCGGGTCTGGTGCTCGCTTCCCCATTCACTTCCCAAGGCAGAGGCCAAGTCAGAGGGGCACTGAGGGGGCTGCGCAGACCACTGTCCCCCCCAGCATCACTGTCTCCCTGGCACCCAATCTCATCCACCCCTTGCTTTGACTGAACAGGGAGAAGAAGAGCTTTGGCCTCCGCGGGACCTGGTGGTGCTGGCTGGTAGCCCTCCTCCCCTTCACAGTCCTGCTCTTGGCAGTGCTCGTGCTTCTCCGGTAGCACGCTGCCTGGCCCATGGCGACAGCTGACGGGACCGTGGAGCCCGGTGGAGGAGGGCTGTTTGTGAGCCAGGGTTCCCAGCCCGGGGAGGTTTCCTCGCCACACGAGAGGCTGCACAGCTCTCGTGCCAGTCCCAGGAGGCGCAGCACCTCCTGCTGACTCGCTGCGAATGACCCCTGCCTCCTCTGGCATCGCCCTGGGAGAGTGGTGGCACTTGGGCCTAGTGCTTCGGCACAACCGAGAACGCGGTCGTGCAGCTGCGTGAGGCTTGATTGCTGCTCCACCACGGTCTCTCTGATGGCTTCCGCTCTGCCACCTGGCAGCTGTGGGGCAGCCTAGGTATGTGCCCTGGCCTCCCTTTCCATTGGGAAACCCCGGCTGCCGCCAGGGATGAGAGGCCTGGCTCCACGTGCTGGAGCTCTCGCACAGCCCAGGGAAGAGGGCAGCTCAGGAGCCGCTGTCTCTGCCAGAGGCAGGCCACCGTCCATGACAGGCACTGTGTGGATGGAGGGATGGGAGAGCTGGAGGGCTCCCCTGTCTGAGCTGGGGCAGCGGGGGGCTTGGGGAGGGATCAAGGGAGCAAGAAGGGAGCGAGCCTGCTGGGAAGATGGCGACAGGCTGTGTAGCTGCAGGGGAAGGACCAGTGGTAGCAAAGAGCTGTGTGTGCCGGCGGCAGCTGGTCCTTGGGAACGGGGGAAGCAGCTGGAAATTCAGCAACAGGTCGCTGCAGGAGCCTCCCTTCGGCACTGTCCTCGAAGAAGTGGGGTGGCGCTGGCCGCCTCTGAGTCGGTGGCTCAGCGTCAAGGAGGGAGCCTGGGTCACGGTGGCAGCTGCTCAGCAGGCGATGACATATGGAGGATGTCACTGTTAGCTGATTGTGTCGCTTGAGGACAGCTGACGGGTAAGCGATGAGCTAGAGAGGAGGCCACTGCTGGGTGACTGTGAGCACTCCCGTGAGGGCAGAGGGCCAGTCGTCCCGCACAGAGGCCCCGGGCTCACTGTGCAACTCGCACTGTGCGGTGAGGTCCTCGTCCTCCTCCCAGCGGGGCACGGCCATCTTCTCCTGAGGTACCCCGTGTGCCACAGGGCGCTGACAATGGCTTCTGCCTGGGAGAGGAAACATCACCACTCAGGCCTGGAGAAAGCAGCAGTTTTCCTCCCCAGACTCCTTGCTGAGGTCTCCCCCAAGAGCGACAGTCAGACTGTCCACGGAGTGTTGCTCTTTGCAGATATTTCAGGTGGGGTGACACGAGCCGTTTTGGGACACACCGGGCCCTTTGGAGCCCCGCCCCTGCCCCTCAGGCAGAGTGGCCATCTTGTCACTGCTGGGATGCCCAAAGAGAGCGGGATGGGTTATCTTGGGTGGTCAACCACAGCTGCCACCAGCACTGAGCCGGGGCATGGGAAGGTGTGACCTACAGGCTCTCGGGCCAGGCAGCGTGGAACTGGCTGCCAGGTCCTTTGGCCCACGTGGGCATTTCCTGACTTCTGGGTGCCCGTGTTACAGGTTTCACTGCTCTGACGGAGAAATTCATCCAGAGGAGCGGCGCAGACAGAGGCACCGATGAGCTGGCGCAAACCCTCAATTACTACCTGTGTGACATTTTGGAGGGTAAGAGCCATGCTGCAGGACTGTCTGGCATCGGGCCGTGAGGCTGCTCATGGAGGGTGGAGGCAGACCTGCTGGGCAGCCTGGTCCTGCCTCCTTTGAAGGGCTGGAGCTTTCTGTGGCCCGGAGGAACAGGAAGAGCAGCCAGGGTCTCCTGGCGAGTCAGGACCAGCGCAGGTCCTTTCTGCTCCCCACTGTGGCTGAGGAGGCACCCGCTTTCTCAGCAGCCACCTCTGTGTCTCTGGCGTGAACACCCGGCTCAGTGATGCGTTAGGGCCCAGAGCAGGCTGAGGGCATCCAGCAAGTGCCAGCGCGAGAGTGACCTGAGGGTGCTGGCACTGACGTGTGTGTGCGTGTGCGAGACCCTCACGAGCCCCTTTTCACAGGGCACATCTTGACCCTTCCGAGCTGACCGTGAGCACATTGTGGCCACCCCTTTGGCAGCACTTGTAGAGCAAAGCAAGAGAGTCCTCAGGGATGATGAAGGGTGTGGAGCATCTCTCCTGTGAGGAAAGGCTGAGAGAGCTGGGACCGTTTAGCCGAGAGAAGAGAAGGCTCAGGGGGGATCTTAGTAATGTGCCTAAAACCTGAAGGGAGGGTGCAAAGAGGACAGAGCCAGGCTCTTTCCAGCGGTGCCCAGTGTCGGGACCAGAGGCCACGCCACGGGCACGCACTGAATCACAGGAGGTTCCCTCTGTACGTCAGGAAACGCTTTGACTGTGAGAGTGACTGAGCGCTGGCACAGGTTGCCCAGGGAGGTTGCGGAGTCTCCCTCCTTAGTGCTCCTCTCTGGGCAGAGGGGCTTGCTCCGTGGCTTCTGGAAGAAGGTGTCCACATGACTCTTCCTTTCCTTCCCTCTGTCCACAGAGATGCTGATTTTTGGAGGAGACATCTTGAAGTTTGCTGGTACGTACTTAGGACGACGATGCCCACGTCTAGTCATCTGCAGCATTTAACTGTTGTGGCGGCCATTTGCTCTGCTCTCCTTCTCAGGAGGCTCTGTGCAGCACCTTGAGCCAGCTTTCTGGCCAGGCATGCACCCCGCCCTTTCTCCAGGCTTCTCTTTCCCCCCGGGCCTGCCTGCGGTTTGGCTTTGGCAAGGGCTGTGGCTCCCCTCACTCTGCCCCCACTTGTAGGGCCCTGGGCTGGGGGTGGGGGCAAAGAAGCGCTGAGAGGAGGAGACCGCCTAGAAAGCGCAGCCCAAAGGTGTGTGTTGGGGTGGTGGTGAGGGGCAGGGAGGCCCTGGTGGTGGCGGAGCTCGGGCTGCCAGGCTGCGAGGCGGGGAGGATTCCCTGGTGTGCTGCAGCTGCAGAGGAGCGCTTGGGGCAGGGGGTGCCACCGCTGCCGGCTGGCTGCTGCTGTGGCTGGCCCGGGAGAGGAGAGGTGTCCCGGTGCCATCGTCCTGGAGGACCATGCCCTCCCACAAGCCCATCTTCCTCAGCACATTGGCCGGTTTCTGCTGTCCCTGCCACTGAGCGTAGGTCGGGGAGAGTCAGGTCTCAGCAGAGCCTTTACCTTCCCCTCGCTTTCCCCAGGGGATGCTGTGCTGGTGCTGTGGAGAACAGGACCCCAGGAGCTGGCTAAGACCATCAGCCTGGTGCTGCAATGTAGCTGGCAGATCCAGAAGAAGTGTGGGAGTCGTGACACGCACGTGGGTCAGAAGGTCCAACTGAAGATAGGTACGGGCGCTGTGCCAGGCGCAGATCCGTGGCACTCTCCCGTGCCATAGGGTGCTTCTCACGGGCAGGGAACGCGGGGATCCCTACTGGGGCTAGTGCCAAAGGAAAGCATGTCCTGCGAGCATTCAAGGGGCCAGCTGTAGTCGGAGTGGGGATGGGAGACCAGGACTGCTGGCTTTGCGTGCGTTTGCAGATGCAGAGGAAGCTTAAAGGCAGAGCGGGTGTCAGATCAAGTATTAGGGTCTTTGAATGCCTGCTTTAGCACAGACGTCTGCGGGAGGTAGTTCTCCTTTCCTTTTTTTCAGGTGGGGGCGGCTTTGCATCCTTTCCCCTGCTGGATTCTCCCCTGCCTTTCACAAAGAGCAAAGGGGAACTGCTTTGCATGCGGCTGTGAGAAGGGCTTTGGCAGGCTGTTGTGTTTTCTCAAGCAGACAGCTCCAACCTGCCTGCACGTAAACGGAGCAGGCGGTGATCAAGCCCGCTGGTTTGCTGGGCTTCTGGGGCAGGCAGCTGGGCAAGATGCCCGGCACTCTCAACACATTGTCAATGTCACCTTTGCTTGTCTCTTTCTAGACACCCGTTTCAGGGACCTGTGTCAGTATCCCCCCGAGTAGGACGGAGGACGCCCTCCCCTTCCATAAAGCCCGTCTCCCCACTGGGCTTCAGATTAGCTTCTGACCAGCGGAGATGCTGGGGACTGTAGAGCTCAAAATGTTCCCTGTGTCAGTTCTGCTTCTCCCTCTCTCTCTCTCTCTCTCACCAGGGATCTCTGCAGGGTCCATGAGCCTCCTGACTGTCGGAGACAAGAGGCGGCAGTACTTCTTGATCTGCGGCCAGGCCCTGGGTGAAGTTTGTGAGGCTGAACAGCTTGCGAATGCAGGTGAAGTTATCCTCTCAGCCACCTCCTGGGAGCTCTGTGAGCAGCACCGGCTCAGGACCAAGCGTCTTGCAGGCAAAAGAGCTGTGAAGGTAGGTGGATGGGACGGCCTCTAGAGCGATTCCGAGGGCCCGGACCTGGGCATGAATGAGGGAGGTGTCAGAAGGCCGAGGAATGTGGAGAGAGCTGTAGCTGTGAAAGCGGGCAGGCAGCTGAAGCTCTTGTCCTTCCATCTCGGGGGTAACGGTGGGCTGGGCTCGCTTGGTTTGAGGGGTCGGGAGGCACTGGAAGGGTTTTGGCCCCACCAGCAATGTCCTCTGTGGGTCATGGAGCTGTTGTTGACAGCTGGGGGATGCTTGGGTGATACCTGCCCAGCTCCGGTGCTTCTGAGGAAGTACTTGTGTCCCATCCAGCCAGGTGGGCTTGTTGTGCCCTTTTCTGGGCAGTGACGGTGGAGGGCAGGCTCTGTCCCCTGGACTCCTGGGGAGGCCAGTGGCAGTGCTTTCATTCTGTGTGTCTCCAGGTTACAGGCATGGATTGGATGTCTTGGTCAGAATGCCAAGACGCTTTACGCAAGCTTGTACAACGCTCAGTGAGCCACGGCTTGGAAGGGGAAGGTGGGTGCCAACTTCACCTTGTTCTGTGATTGCCCGGAAAGGTGGGGCCTGGCTGCTTCAGGGGCCAGAGAGGAACCACCTCCGCCCTCTCCCCCCTTTCGGATAGCACTCCTGCTTTTGGCCCTCCTGTGCCTCAGCTGGGGCAGTCGCTGCTGCTGCCTCCTCCTTCCAGGGGACAGCTCTGCCCCGAGCATCTGGAGGTGGCAACATGAGCAAACGCAGAAGACTCTTTCTCCCCCGTTTCCAGCGCCAGCCCCTGCTTTCCAACACCTCGTAGTCCCATCCTCCCAGCGACCAGCTGCATTTTCTCTCCTCAGGTGCCATGAGGCCTGCTTTTCTCTTGCCCAATGATTATGATGCGGAGGAGGTGCTTAGGCAGTACATACCAGAAGCTGCTCTCAGGAAGGTACGGCCAGGCCGCCACTGCTGGGGGCTGCATTTTTGGAGGGTAGAAGAAGTGGTGCATTGCAGAGATGGAGTCTTCACGAAGACAGACAAACAAAAGAAAATGCACCCTGAGACAACAACGCGGGGAAACTGAGCCAAGGAGCACCGGTGCTGCACCATTGTGTGCGTTGTCCTCAGAGAGACACGGGTGGCGGGAGGCGGACTTCTGTCTCTCTGTCTTTTCCGTGGGTATGGTGCTGGAGGTGCTGCGGACATGATGGTGGCATAAAGGGGAGATTCCACTGAAGTCCCTAGAGCATCCCTGAGGGTCGGCCCTCATGCCCATACCTGTCCCAAGATGGGGTGTTACCGGAGCACCTTTCTCTCCTTTGTCATTTGTGTTATGATTCGGCATCTGCCTGCCGCAGGCTGGGCAGCCTGCCGGCCGTTTGCACTGAGGGGAGGCTTTATCCCTTCCTCCGGTAGTACCTGCTATTGCCAGTACGCCTGCCGTCCCTCGGTATCTGGTGTGGGCAGTAAGCCCCCAGGAGAGCAGGCTGGTGAAGCCGTCGTGCTCTTGTCTTCCAGCTTGATGACAGCGTGCCGCTGGACCTCTTCTCTGAGCTACGGCCAGTCACCAGCCTCTTCATCCAGCTGCGGCTGGCTGAGGATAAAACCACAGTGGAAGTCTACACGATCCTCCGCAATGCCAGCAGGATGATGCGAGAAATCCTCTGTCCTCACAAGGGCGAACTCAACAAAGTCCTCCGGTTTGATAAAGTGAGTGTGGGGGAGCAATCGCCTCCCCCCACGCTGAGAGGGTGGGCAGTGAGCAAGAGGGAGAGACTCCCTCTTAGGCATTGTAGCAAGATGTGCTGCATCTGTCCTTGGCAGGGCTGCACGTTCCTCTGTGTGTTTGGACTCGCTGGAGAAAAGCTGCCCTACGAGAGCCTTCACGCCTTGCAGAGTGCTATTCAGATCTTCAACTCGTGCTCCACAATGCTCGGGGAAAGAGAGTGAGTGTGTGGCGGGGGTGAGGGGGGTGCATGCTGGCTGGGACGGCGCAAGGGGGCTTACCAGGAAGAGACGTGCCTTCCAGCTTGCCCTCCCTTGTCCCTGGCAGGAAGGAGGCAGTGCCCTGAGAGGTGGCAGGTGACCCCTGGGCTTAGCCCATGGCAGCCAGGCCGAGTCCCTCCGAGCACACCCTGCTAGCCACCGCGCTGGAACGAGCCCTCGCAAGGGCGAGAGGCTCCTTGGTGTCAGAGGCAGGCCCTTCTGGGCGACTGGCCCATGACCAGGGATGGGGCCCAGCCACCTGATCTCAAGATGCTGTCATGGCAGGCGGTGCCATCGTGGGCGCCTTCCTCCCTCCCTCCCTCTTTGCTCACGAGAGGGCTGTGGCCTTCTGCAGGTCGCAGCTCAGGGAATGTGGCCTCAGGGGAAGTGTCCAAAACTTGCTGCATGCGCTCTACCCCTGTCCCTTGTCCCTTGCAACCCGGGTATGTTGCGCCCCTGAACTCTCCAAGTCCCCGAGACCCGTGCTGGCAGGGCAGGATGGCAGGTGGCCCAGGCTAGCGCCGAGGGGAGGTGCGGGAAGGGATGAAGCCGGGCGGGCTTCATGAAGGGGCGCTGCTGAAGCCGCACTCTTTCCCCGTGTGCCAGGGCAGTGTCTGTTGCAGTTACCAGCGGGACGGTGTTCTGCGGACTCACTGGCCACCCTGTGAGATATGAATACACAGGTACGAGGCGTGTGTCTGAGGTGCGGGAGGCTGTCGTGGGCCTGCTTAAGCATAGCAGTCTGGAAGAGGAAGGTGGGCTGGGAGAGGGCTTGCCCAGCAGCCCGTCAGGAACGGCCCAGGCAGCTCTGGTCCTGGCCTGGGGCGGGAGAATGGGCTCCGTGGCCGGTTGTTCCCCTGAGTTCTCCTGACCCCGCCGTGGGGTTGGCCTGTGCCGGAGGTGAGGCAGCCATTGGCCTGGAAGGGTGCCGTGGGGCTGGTGGCACCGGCACACCAATGCGTGCTCTCTCTTTCTCTCTCTGGCAGTCATTGGCCAGAAGGTGAATTTGGCAGCCCGGATGATGGTGCACTACCCCGGGCTGGTGTCCTGTGATGCAGTGACCTACGCCACCTCTCGGCTGCCCCCTTACTACTTCAGGGAGCTGCCGGCGAGAGAGATGAAAGGCCTTAGGCATCCTGGCACTGTCTACCAATATGTGGGGATCCCCGAGGAGAGGTGAGTGTCCTCTGAGAGGGCTGGATGAGGGGACGGTGGCACCGAGGGTGCAGCCTTGGCCAGCAAAGAGGAGTTCTGCAGAGAGAGACCAAGCTGGTCTCCCTTCCCTGTGGCTGAGAGGGTCGGAAGCCCTCGCGTGGGAGGCTTTTTGCCTTTCTCCCCTGCTGTCTCCTGCTGGCTCTGTCCAAATGGCTTTCGACTGTGCTTTCCGTGCTGTGCTTGCTCCAGCCCATGCCCTGGTAACGCTGACCCAAGGAGGTTTTTGTCCCAGCTGCTTCTGAGCAGGAAGCTTTGGGCCAGTCCGGTTCCCATGGGGAAACGTGGACCATCGGGACACTCTTCCTCATGTCTTCCTGCTGAAATCTCAGCTCTTCCCCCGGGCCAGGAGTTGACCCCCTCTTTGGATGAGGGTTTGAATGTTAACATTGCCGTCTCTTTGAAACTACGGGAAGACTTGAGCCAAAGGTGCCAGGTGCTTGGCATCCCAACCCGTTCAGTGACACAAGTCCTCCTTTCCAAGGCACTTGTTTTTCTTGGCCAACGTGGTAAATGTCTGCTAGCCAACAGCACACCCTGGCTTCTCTCGCGTGTCTCCGATTTCTCTGGGTATGGCCTCTGGTGATGGACTCTCGATACGTTCTCCTGCCGCGCCGTGGCCATTGGGCTTCTTTATGCTTGCAGCTGTCCTAGCGTGCAGCTCGAACGTTGGCTAGGGGAGCGTGCAGGGGCTAACACGCTGCTCGAAAGAAAAGCAGGTACCCGAGGAGCAGCACGTCCTGCCCCTCCCTGCCAGGCTGCTTCTCTACGTCCCTTGGCTTCTCACCAGCTAATTGACTTGTGTTTTCTGTTCCCCTGTTTCTAGCATATTTGGCATGGCTCTTACCAAGAAGAGGTCCGAGTACGTCCCATTGCTGGGTAGGTGGAGAACGCCTTGCTCTTCTGAAGCCGTTTCTTCCCCTTGGTAACTTTTAGTGCCACGCTGGGAAGGGAGAAGCTTTTGCCAGGGACGGTGTTGCCTGCAGCAGCCCTAAGGAAGTGCCGCCTGTCTTGGTCACTACTTGGCTGATATCTTTGGGGTGGAAAGCAGGGTGAGGCGCCTGGTGCTCCCTGCCGTGCTCCAGACCTGGTAGGAAGGTTCCTTTCAGCTATGGAGCTGCTCACCCCCTGGGGGCTAAACTGATCCCTGTCTTTGGGATCAGGAAAGAGATTTCCTTCTGCCAGACTGACAGAGAGTTTGGGTGGTAGGTTCTCCCCCTGGTAATCCTCAGCGTTCCTTTCTTGGCAGCATCTGGGTGTAGATGTGGAAATGCCAGGACACACGGGATGCCTTTAATCACTCGGTGTCTTGCCGGATGCTTTGGGCCTTGTTATGGGTTAGGCCTGGTAGGCAGCTCAGCCCCACAGAGCCGCTCGCTCCCCACAGTGGGATGGGGAAGAGAATCGGAAGGGTAAAAGTGAGAACACTGGTGGGCTGAGATACAGGCAGCTTAACAGGTAAAGCAAAAGCTGCGCACGTGCGCAAGGCAGAATCGGGCACTCGTTCACTGCTTCCCATCGGCAGGCAGGTGTCTAGCCATTCCCAGGAAAGCAGGGCTTCATCATATGTAATGGTGACTTGGGAAGACAAGCGCCATAACTCCGAATGTCCCCCCTTCCTCCTTTTTTCCCCAGCTTTCCTTGCTGAGCACAGCATCATATGGTATGGCAATAGGCCTGTGGTCAGTTGGGGTCAGCTGGCGCAGCTGTGCCCCCTCTCAGCTTCTTGTGCACCCCCAGCCTGCTCGCTGGCGGGGCGGCGTGAGAAATGGAAAAGGCCTGGACGCCGTGCAAGCATTCTTCAGCAATAACTAAAACATCGTTGTGTTATCGACACCAATGTTTGGTCGCAAATCCAAAACACAACACCATACGAGCTATTCCTGAAGAACATTAACTCTAGCCCAGCCAAAACCAGTACAGGCCTGAAGACGCTGCCTTAACTCCCGGGAAGCGCTCTGTGGCTCGTGGTACAGCAAGGAGATGCTTTGAGCCTCTTTGGGACATAGCTGCCTGCAGCGACTCAAATCATCCCTTCCAGTCTTGTGCTGGATCACTGTGGGGAGTTGCATGGGGCCGGCTGAATCTCTGTGCCTGTGGGAGGGGAGGGGTGCGGGGCAGGGAAGAGGGCATGGGAGCCGCGCGGTGGGGCAGGCGGGCCCACTACTGCTCTGAGGAAGGCAGAGGTGCAAAAGCTGGGATGAGCGGGCGGGAAGGAGGCCTGGGTGCAGGCAGGCTGGCGGATGTAGTGGCGGGGAGGGAAGCTGTGGTGGAGGGTGCCAGCAAAAGGGACGGCTCTTTGCTTTTCAGCACGCGCCAGCAGCTCGTTTTCTTGTTTGTCTTCCCAGGTCGGGAGAAGGAGATTGACCTCTTTGTCAGCTGCTTGAAAGCCTATAAGGCTTTAGGAGAAAGGCACATCCTGGCATTTGAGGGCCCGATGGGCTCCGGAAAGAGCCACTTACTTACTGAACTGGCCTATTTAGGCCAGGCTGCTGGCCACAGGTACAGGTTTTTGACCTGCAGCTTTGGGACACTGCCCCTGCCCGTCCCCTGGCAGCCATGGAACACTCCAGCCCCTCTGCCAGTGCGCCTGGCCCTTGGGCTGCAGCCTCCCGAAAAAGCCTCCTGGAGACACTCGCTAGGAGCTCCTGCGTGCTCTGCTCCCGCCTCTGCCTCTTTGGGGAGTTGGAGGTGGCTTCTTGAGCCATGGCCTTTCCTCCTTCACCTCTGGGCCAGGCACAGACAGAAGGAAAGAGCTCAAGCTCAGTGCTTTTCATCTGACTCCAGACCCAACAGACAGCAGGGCGGCCTGTCTCAGAAGCCCTGCTTGCCCTCTGCGTGTTTCCCAGAAGGAGCACTGGGGCAGAAAAGCCTTCCCGTGGTCTGGGAGGCAGACTGCTAAGGTCTGGAGCCCAAAGGCAAACTCACCGCTTGCTCCATCCTTGCCTCTTAGCCCCGTGAGTTCCTCTGCAGGGGGGACGTAACGAGACCTGGGCTGGCGCTGCGGAGACACAGGGCCTGGACCTGGCTCTCCCAGTGGCTTGGCAGCAAGTGCCCCTCTGTGCCCTTTCTCGTAGGAGGAGTGAAAAGCTTGGCCTTCTCTGGGAAGCACTTTGAGATGGGTGGCTGAAGAGCTCCCCCCAAGGGCATCTCCACCCCTTTTGTCTTAGAAGGCTTGGGCTGTTGGGGATCTCAGTCCCTTTTGCTTTTGCACGGCAGGGTAGTTGCCATGGAACTGCTAGAGGTCAACGTGAGGCAGTCCTTCTCTGCCATCCGTACGCTGACGGCCAGGGCCCTGGGCCTCCAGGACTGTGAACTGTGCAGTGACAGGCAGTGCATGCTGCAGACAAAGCTCCGAGGGACAATCGAAGAGAGCAGCTATTGCCTCCTCAATGACGTTTTCCTTGTCAAGGTGAGCGCGAGAGGCCTCTCTGGCCCTGGAGAAGGCCTTCTCACGAGCTTTTCTGGGTCTGGCGTCGGGTGGGCACGCTGCTGGGAGTGCCTTAGCTCAGGGGTGGGAATCGCAAGGGTCCTAGCACACGTTTCCCATTCCTGGGCCCGGGGGGCTCCCTGACTGTGGTGAGATCATGTCCCGTGCTGCATCTGGCAGTGCCCGGTGCCTTGTTCGGCACCCTGGAAGTGGCATTGGAGAGAGGCTGGTGCTGACCTCGTGCTGAGGTCACTGCTGTGTGAGTGCTCTGCTCCAGTCAGCCCAAGATTCCCACAGCCAGAGAGCCAGCTCTTCGGCCCACCCCCAAGCCCCAGCTCTGCCAGAGACCCTCAGCAGAGGGCCTTCGCTTTAGGCTCCAGGTGAAGTCCCCCCTGTGGCTCCTTGCGCCTGTGTTGGGGAGAGGGAAGGTGCTGAGGCCAGCAGAGGCGGTTTGCTCTGTGGTCTTGCTCGGTGGGTAGGTGTGCCCTAGCCCCGGAGTGATCTTTCTCCCTGACTCCTTTTCTGGCCAGTTTCCCGTTTCGGACAAGGTTCGCGAGATGCCTGAAAGTCAAAGGAAAACGGAATTGCACTCGACTTGGGCAAAAGTGCTAGAGAAGGTGAGCATTTCTCCTCCTTCCTCCTGGGTCGGAGAAGGAAAACAACCCTGCCGGCTGTGGGCTCTGCACCACAGCGTGTGAGCGGGTGAGAGGACCAGGCATCTGGGTTATCGCCATTCAGGGCCTGAGAAACCCCCCACCTCCTCCCCGCAGCCCCACAAGCACACCCAATAACTTTCCTCCCGCAAGGTGTGCCCTGGAGGAGGAACGATGTCTTCTGCATTCCCTTGCCCAAGCTCCCTCCTTCTGCAGGGCAAGTGATGTTAGGTGTGACCTTAAAGTCTCCAAGAAATTAAGAGTCAGTAAGCTTCTGAGCAGGGAAGTGGTTGGGGAGAGACATCAGAGCATCCTCTCAAGAGACAGAGGCTAAATCTCCTCCCCGGAAGACACTTGAGAATCCACCGGACTGCCCTCAGAACACCCTGCTTTTTTTCAGGCCATTGGAGCAGAATTTGGCATATTTGTCATCGACAATGCCCATTTCATCGACCCTGCCTCCTGGAGTATCATGTCACCCCTGCTCCAAGACGTCTCCCTCTTCACGGTCATGAGCTTAGCTCCAGGCTACGCGCGAACAGAGAGCTTTTGCAAAGCCGCAGCAGAGAACACAACATCCCAGCAGATCACCTGTCTTCACCTGGACGAGCTGAAACCTTCAGCCATGGTGCAGAAAGTCTGCCAGGGCCTTGGAGTGGTCAGCATCTCCAGGGATCTAGCGAGGTAAGTTCGAAGCAGGGGAGCTCTTCCTGAGGGCTTGAACCTATGCAGACCATGGAAGGGACTCACCTCCCCAGGAAAGGGAGCGCAGGGCCGCTAGAAGCATCAGTGCCTCTAGCAAGTACTGGGCGCGGGTTGCTTTTTATGCCTCGCCCTGGCAGGTGGGAGCCGAGAGTGGGCAACTCCCTCGGCACAGAGCGTGGGAGGTGTCAGCCCTTCGCTGTTGCACAGGGAGGAAGGGAGGAAGGGAGGAAGAGTCCCAAGCCCAAGCGTGGCTGGGGTGTGAAAAGGCCTTGGTCTAGGTGGCCAGGCTGTGGGGGAGATTCCCCGGGGCAGAGGTCTGCCCTGCTGCCAGAGAGGATCTAGGCTCCCGAGGAGAGGAAAGGCAGGGCTTGCTGCTCTGTGCTTTGGGCATTGTCCGCAATTCTTTTCCGATGGACTTCCGTGAAGGCTGGGGGTTCAGGGGGGCCCAAAAGCTCAAGCCAGCGGGAGGACCGTCCCTTTCAAAAGTGAGGTGTAGCTGTGACGAAGATGCTGGCTACCCTGCTATGCCCGAGTTACTCGCCGCCCACCTGAACTGTGTTTCACCTTACTTTCCTTGTGGGGGTCACTGCCGGGTCTGCTCCTGTCCAGGTTCCTGATCCAAAGAAGCTTGGGGGTCCCCTATTACTGCGAGGAGCTGCTGCGCTGCCTTTGTTGCAACGACATGCTCTTGTTCCGCAACCGGAGGCGGGGTGAAAAAGCAGAGGACAACTGGGAGAACCTGATCAGTAAGCACCTTTGCTGCTGACTAGAGAGTCGCTGTGGCGCGTTGTCTGCAGCACAGTCTTGCCCTGTCGTTCCCCCATGGATCTGGGCAGAGTCAGATCTTGCAGCAGTGCAGAAGTTGGTCTGGCGGAGGTTGTGGGCTCCTGTGTGCCTCGCTGTTGGGACAGCCAAAGCAGGGGCTAGCGAGTTCTGGTGGCTTGGAGGGGCCTAAATTCTTGGGGCGGGGGTTGGGGGGCTAAACCAGAGGGGAAATTGTTCCGGAGCACATGTGTTTCTGGTGTTCCTTAGGCATTCTAATGGGCACGTAATTTACCTTGCCCAAACGCCAGCTCGCTTGAGAACAAACCCCAGCTTGGGGTGAGGGACAGGCCCGGGAAACTTGAATCCAAAACCATAAATCCCCACAAGGGTGCTGGTAACGGAAGAAAACGGTGGTAATGCCACCGAGAGAGCAATGCCAGCCAGAGTGCCGTGGCCTTGGGAACAGCCAGGACTGACGCTCCGTTTTGCATGACCACCGGCAATTTCCCTGGCTGCGGACGTAGCGCTGTTGAAGGCAGCAATGCTGCTGCTTTCTGTCCCAGGGCGTTCAGTCGCCCCCTGGGAAGTCTGGAAGCTTTGACTGAGGGACTGTTTGGGAAAGCTGGTCTGAAGGCAGAACATCTTTGGGAGGGCTGTGCAAGGAAACTGTTTTGCTCTGCTTAATGACCCACGTTCAGCGCAGGCAGGTCAGCGCGCCCACACTGGCCCGTGTAAGGTGGGACTTGTCCCATCTCAGGTGAAGTTTGAAATGTTTGCAAGCTGCAAGTCACTTTGCAAATTGCCTTATTCGTGCTCTCCTGCTCCACCCAGCTTCTGCAGTCGAGGCTTCAGCCCTCGCAGCAACCTCGAGCTCCAGCGCGGGGAATGATGGCAGGGTCTGCATCATCAGACCAGACGTGAACCTGGAGAACACCATGCTGCCCGCCAGCTTGAAAGGTGAGGGGCCGAGCGCCGCTCTGCCGGCTCGCGGCTGTGCTGGGGCCCCTTCCCGGGGCATCGGCTAGAGGGAGGCTGGGCATCTGTGTGCTGCAGAGTCACCCTCTCAGCTTGGGGGCTCTGCTGGGAAGGTGGCTCCAGTCCAACCAGGAACAGGCCTGGGGTTGCGGGCAGCCCTTTTCCCCTCCTGGGCGTGGACCAGCCGTGAGCGTGCTGCCTGCTTTCCAACAGCGGGTAGGAGAGAAAAGCTTACTGGTGCAGCACTAAAATGGCTCCCTTTTCTCACAGAAGCAAAGCCTTTGCTGGGAAAAATCTTTGACTTGCCTCTGACTCGACTTTGAACGTGGCTTCTACCTCGCTATTCTCTTTTTAAGTTCCCCAGCTAGCGCTGGTCTCAGGGCACTTAATCCAAACCAAACCCGTTTTTTTTCTGTGGATTGCCACGGAAATTCCCCCGTAGCCAGGGGAGCTGGATGGGGGAACTGTCAATGAGTGTCTCTCCTCTCTAGCCATAGCCATTTGTATGAACCTTGGAGAAGCGTCATGCTAAAAAGTTGTTTTGTCCAAAAAAAAAAGACGACAACCAAAAGAAAGGAATAGTATCGTCTGGCCAAGTTAAGACAACTGTTGTGGGGAGCTCTGAGTCCACCTCTGATGTGGGGAAAGTTCTCTGTTCTCTCTGCGCACTACTCCAGATCTGGTAGGGCGCATCATGGGATGCGTGTACCTGCTGGATCCTGCCCTCCTCACCCTTGGTGGAGGAGCGTGCGTTTGAGCGTCTTGCTCTTCCCCAGGCCTTGTGGCCTGCGATTCCAACAGGAGCGGAGCCATTTTGAAGACGCCTACCCTGGGTTGCGATTGCCCAGCAGGTGCAGTCCCGAGGAGAGGAGGCCAAAGTCGACCCCGTTTCATGTGTTGAAACTTCCCAGCCTCTCCAGCCTCAGCATGGGGAACAGGCAAGAGAGAGACGTGTTGCTGCTTTTTGACAGAGATTGCGCTGGCTCAGCTGGACCGGATAAAGCCGCTGAAGCAGATGGTTTTGAAGTTTGCAGCTGTCATCGGGCCAGTGTTTACCACCCAGCTGCTGTCGCACATCCTTCCCACTGGCGTCAGGCCCAAGATGAACTGCTTGTTGAACACGTTGGTGAGCGACAACATCCTTAAGCGGCTGAAAAGCACAGAGGTGCCAGAAGATGTCCAAGATCCTACCAAGGGGCCAGCCACCTCTCTGCGGGCAGAGTGCGGTAAGTGGTAGCAGTAAGGCGGACAAGGGAGCTCCCAGCTGTGTCCCGGCGGGGCTCCCCAGGGCATGGTGCGCTTCCCCCCGCCAGTGATGGGTGGGTGGAGCTCAGGCAGGCATGGCTGTTCGGGATGGGTTGTTCAAAGATCTTACAAGTCAATCTCAAAGCACACTAGCTTTGCACCGGAGGGAAGTCCGCACCAGCCGTCCCAAGTGCCTCTGCTCCCCTGCCTCCAAGCACTGCTCACAGCGCAGGCATGGGAGGGCTTGTGGAATCCCTGACATCCTCTCCCAGCCGCCTGCAGCGTCCAGATCAAAGATGCCCTCCAGAGTGCCCCGGG
Source organism: Aptenodytes patagonicus (assembly GCF_965638725.1). Classification (NCBI taxonomy): domain Eukaryota; kingdom Metazoa; phylum Chordata; class Aves; order Sphenisciformes; family Spheniscidae; genus Aptenodytes; species Aptenodytes patagonicus. Next base: position 365,179 of record NW_027472001.1, read on the forward strand.
GCCTTTGACAGGCTTTTACTCGGCTTTGATTCCCCTGTGGCCCAGGGCGGGAAGCTCAGGAGGCTGGGAACCGCCTTGCCAAGAGCGGGGAGAAAGCGCTGGCCGGGGCTTGCTTCGGCTGGCGGCAACATCCCCAGCTCCTGCCTGGAGTGCAGCTGAGCACTGTGTCCCCAGGGCTGTGCTAGCGTCAGCAAGGCGAGCGGGCCCTTTCTCCCCGTGCTGCAAGGCTCGGTGTGCAGCAGCGCTGGTTCTCTGCCGAGGATGTGCATGACTTTCATACCCCGGCTGGGACGGCCCTGAGCCCTGGCCCCAGCTCGGGCTGCCGCAAAGGCCCTTTGCCTTGCAGGTGTGGAGAGGCCCTCTCTGAGCAAGACGACTGTGGAGCAGCAGTCTGGCGTCCTGGCCTTCTGTGTCCTGCTGCTGCGAGAGGCTGCCTATGAGCTGTGGCCCGAGAGACAGCGGGTCGCCTTGCACTGCAAGTGTGCCGCCTTCCTGGAGCAGCACGCGCACAAATGCAAGAGCTGCAGCCAAGGGGACTTTGTTGCCTTCCACCGCTTCGCCGTCACCAGCACCCAGGACGGAGGGAGCCCTCATGGCCCTGCTGCCCAGGGCGACTCCCGCAGCTGGGAGGCCTTGGTGCTTGCAGGAGAACAGCTGAAGAGGGCTAGGACCCACGGCACTGAGGGTATGCTGTGTACCATGCTCTGCAGCCCGGGCCCTCCTGGAGGCCAGGGGTGTGTGCTGGGGATCGGGTGGGAGTAGATCTGCTAGGGATGAGCCCAGGAGGTGAGGACGACCACTGCAGACTTTCCTCAGTCTGTTGGGACCCTTGCAAGGATCCTTGCAAGCCCGCTGGGAAGAGCAGCTCTTACCCCCGGGGTACGCGAGGAGGTGTCTAACCCCCTGTTTTCTTTCCAGATGCTGCAGATGCTCTGCAGCAGCAGCAGGCTTTCAGGGAGGAGGATTTTGGGTGAGCAGACAAGGTTTTGATTATTTTTGAAGCCAGTGAGCTCAGGGTCTCCAGAGGAGACAAAGGAAGCGGCAGCATTTGGCTGCCGGTTGTGACTCTAGCTTAGGGGAGAGGCTTTCTGTGCGGTGGGAGCTGGGAGGAAATGGCCACGGCGATGAGAGAGTGCTTGAGGAAGCCTGTGGGCTCAGAGTGATCGTCACCCTCCACTGGAGCAGCCCTTGCTTTGCAGTTCCTCCAGAGTAGCGCTGCAAACTCTGCAGGGGAGAGGGACTCGAGTGCTTTGCCTGTGGGAGGTGACAGAAAGCCCAGCTTGTCTTTTTCTCCCTACCTACAAAGCACCTGTATGAGTCCTGCCTGCCCGTGGCCTCGTGCTCTGCTTTGAACAAAGGGCTTTTGATGCCGTCTCTGTGGGGAGAAGGACCAGTATAGGTGATGCCCGTGTATTCTGTGCTCTCTTCTTCCCCTGGGAACTGTCCTCTGACTAGTGTGGCAGGGCGGTTTCTGGCAAAGAGCGAAGAGACAACTGAGCTGCCCAGCAAGACCGACGGGAAGCACAACGGCACATGTGAATGCAAAGCCATCGTGGAATCGGTGCTTGTGCCTTTGGCTCGCCACTACATGGCAATGGGCGATGCTGCCAGAGCCTTTTACTACCTTCTGGAGTGCGCGGCTGCCTACCTGCATGTCTCCAACAGCTACATGGTGAGTTGCCCTGCTTGCCAGGACCCACTGTGCACGGAGTCCTCTCAGTCGCCTGGCTCTGGGCAGGACAACTTCCCCGTTGCAAGAGGGCATGCCTTCGCGGGGCCTTGGAAGGGAAATGCTGGGTCAGACCCTGACTTCTTCCTCCGGTTTGCCTCTTCTGCGGCAAGAGACACAGGGCACTGTGCCCTTAGCACGAGGAGCATTAGCAGGGAGGCGGTCTGAAGGATCACTGGTGCCTGTGCTCTGAGCCAGGGTGACTGTGTTTGAGCGGGCATCACCAGGGAGAGAAGCAGGCTCTCTTAAGACAGATGCCAGAGGCAACGGGGGAGGACAAGGCTGGCCATGGGCTCTGCACCCACGCTCACCTGCTCTCTGTGTGCTTGCGCAAAGGCCCTCATGAAGCTGAACGAAGCGGAGGTCCTGAGGAGCTCGGTAGAGAAGAAAGTGAATGTGATAGCCCGCTTTGAAGAGGCCACCTTCTTCAGCCTCAAAGGGGAGGTAAAGAGACGGGGAGGTCTGGAGGGACCGCCTGGGGGACGCAGCTGGATGCCTTCCCCAGTTGCAGTGGATATCCCTGGCATCTCCAGCCACTGGCAGATTCCTGCAGTCTCTTGGGCAACTACTCCATATCGGGATGATTCCCTTTTCCTGTGCAGGTCTGCTGTCATATGGGACGCCTGAAGCTGGCAAAGAAAATGATCAGGAAGGCGCTGAGCCTGCTCAAAAGGCAGTTTCCCCGGACCTCCGTTGGAGCCTTTGTCAAGCCGCAGCTGGAAAAGTTTCAGTGTGCCGCTTATGTTGCCAGAAGAGCATCCTCCCTTCCGCAGGAGGCCCGGTAAGAAGCAGAACTGAGAACCCGGGAAGGAAGAGCCATTTCCTACCTGGTCCCAGGCATCTGGGCCCAGACCTGCCTAGACTTGAGGCCACACCTAACCTGACACATAGGCCTTAGCAGGACCGAAGCGTTAAGGACCGATGTGCGGGTAAAACAGGCAACGACAGAGCCCCACGCTCCCTCCCCTCCCTGCGCAGTCATGGGAACAAAGCACGCCTTTTGGTAAAAAGCAGCTTGCAGCCGGGGATGTGGCTGCTGACACGTGTTGGCTGCGGCAGGGGGTTGGTGGTGACTGGGAAGAGAGCGCTGTAAAGAGGGAGTAGAGGCTGAAGAGGGGCAGGGGTCTGGAGGCAGGACCGGGACATGGGGAAGGAGCAGTAGGTGGAGGTGAGGTGTGAGAATCAGGAAGCTCAGGGGCCGATACCCCTTTTCCTGATGGTTCCCGGCTTTGCTTGGCCCCCCCCCCCCCCGGCGCTGTAGTGCCAACGTGCCCTCTCGAGCGGTCAGCTTCCCCCGGCAGCACTTCTTTGCCCCCTTCCGCTCTGGCAGCCCTCTCTCCATCAGCTCCCTTTCCTCCAAGGAGGTGTAACTGGCTTGTCCGCCGCCCTGCTTTCCCCCGGCCCTGTCCGATTTAGCACTGTACAGCTAGAGCCTCTGGGCCCAGCAGTTTCTCTTGTGTGGCAGGAGGAAGAGGCTAGCCTGGCTGCTGCGGCAGAGCTGCTGCCTTTCCTTACTGGAGCACCTCTTCAGCCTGGAGGGCACTTCCAGCGGACGGACGTTCTCCCGCCTGGCAGCGCGCATGAAGGCCAACACGGACAGGGCGGCAGACTCCTATCGGGCAGCAGACTCCCGCCACAGATAGACTTAAACCAGAAGGGTGGAGCTGAAGTCAGCTAATTACACATCTCCTCCATGATGACCTTTGTTGTTGGGCCTTTCTTTCTGAGGCACGGAAAGAGACACTGTCTTTCGTTGCTGTGGAGGGCTACTGTTGCTCCAGCAGTGATGGCCTTTGTTGTTGGGCCTTTCTTTCTGAGGCACGGAAAGAGACGCTGTCTTTCGTTGCTGTGGAGGGCTACTGTTGCTCCAGCAGTGATGGCTACAGCTCTCTTGCAGGTCCCGGTGCAGACTCGTGATTGAAGACGCTTCTGATTTTAGGTCACGTTAAAACCAGAAGCCCTCTCTGTTGCTCTTGTTCCTCACCACCCACGTACGGTCAGCCAGCGACTGCTGCTCCCTATCTTTCCCCAGCTAAAGGGGAGGAGAAACCTGTATAAAAAGGCAGGGGGTGACAGGAAAAGCCCCAGACGCCGAGGGGACTTGGGACAGCTATCGCCAAAGGTTTTGCCTTGTCTGAACCCGTCGGGGGACTGGAAACAACACGCCCTTCTGCCTAGCATTGCCCCCAAGTCAGCGTCTGCAGCAAAACTCTACAATTACGGTGTATAAGCAGCGCCGCAGACACTGGGGAACAATGTGGGGACACAGCACGCAGGCAGGTCATACATCCGCTCCTCCCTCCCGGCCAGCTGGCAGCACTCCTTCTAGTGGCAGAATTCCTCGGGCTCGTCCCCTCTGGCTGCCTACCAAGGGCTTGGGCAGGAGAAGGGTTTGCACCCGGAGGTTACCTTCCGCGCTTCGCACTGAGGCACCTGTAGGTTTGTGGCAGACCTCAAAATTGCGGGCATAGCTGCCGCTGTGCTCACTGAGATGGGCAGGAGCTCACTGGCGAATTGCAGCTCGGTTCGGGAACGGCAGGATGGCAGGGGCTTCATTCAAGGAGCTTCCAGTTGCCTGCAGGAGCTCTGCATATGCAGATTTTCCTCTGGCACCCTCCTTAGCACACAAGTTCCACGGCCACCACAGAAACATCGGGCATGCTGAGCTTACAGCTGTGCCACGCCTTCTGGCCCAGAAGCTTCCATTTCGTCACACAGGTGTTAAGCAGGACTGGGGTCCCTCTGGCTGCAGGTAACGGCCTCCCTGCTGCCAGCTGGGACCGTCAGTATGTGTGGCATCTACTACAGTGGCCAGTTATGCCTTCAGCTAGGAAGGCTGTGGCTGTGCCGCAAACAACTGCCTTCCTCCTTACGTTTCTGTCTTACAGAGTATGGAAATAGATGTCCAGCTGGCTGTTTGAACGGTGCAGGTTTTCACCGGCACTGGCGTGCACTGCTGGCCTCAGACTAGCTCCTTGCAAACTCCACCATCTTTTCCGTCCTTTCACAATGGTATATATATTGCAAACGGACACCTGCAAACGCCTGAGAGTAACATAAAGGCTTGGTGGAAAAGTAAAATAAAATGAAATAAAATAATCATATCTATTTGTCCATAGCCGCTTCTTCTTCTTCCTCCCTCTTTTTCCTCTCACCCATTCTTTCTTCTTTAATTTCTGCTCGGCTTCTGTTTCCAGCTACGCTGTGCCTGGTCTCTCTCTGAAGCCCACCCTTGCAAACCACCCACCTCAGAGCAGTTCTCAAATTTTTCCCATTGATCTTTGCCTGTCTCAGTAGCTGGAAGCAAAACAAACTCCAAAGCTTCTGTTAAACTCTGGGTGCGTGGCCGCATGGATGTGAAGAGACTGAAAGTTGGTACTGAGTCAAGCCAGAGCCGGGAGGAGCGTTCAGTCGAGATTTTTGCAGTGGGCTTGCAGAGGACGCAGACCCAGGTAGACGCGCTTCTGGATAGGCTCCCCCTTGACATCCAAGCCCTCGCACATGGGAAGCGAATCTTTGTAGGCCAGCTGTTATTCTTGTACGGTTTCGATCTAGCGGAGGCAGTGGGGCTTCCTGCCTTTGTGCTGGTGGTGGGTCCACCCCTCGCTGGTGCTGGGCAAAACAAAATCTGGAGGGGAGCAAGAGGTGGCGATGTTGTAATGGGCTCAGACTGGCAGCAGGCAGCTGTCTCTTCTCGAAATGAGCGGCTTAGCTTAACTGCAATAACGGGCCGGCTGGATTATTGTGGTGATTCCACCTCATTTTGTTGTATCTTTGGGGGGGGAACAGTCCCCCAGGCTGAGCCCATGGCGTTGCCCCGTGCTCCAGGCCCTGTTCCAGGCCGTGAGGGCTCCCTGTGGCCGCAGCAATGGGACACTGTGGCCACGCCCCCCAGGGCGCGGCCCCGCCCTCAACCACCACCCATGGGGCATGCCCTGCTGCACACCTGTCTGTCACCTCGGGAGGGCGGGGCCCTGTGGGGGCTGCCCACAGGGGAGGGAGAGAGAGAGAGAGAGACTGCTCCGCCCTGCCCCATCCCAGGACAGGGCCGTGTGCAGCAGAGGCCCTCCCCCACGCCCCCGCAGGGCCGTGTGCAGCGCAGCGCCCTCACCTCGTGGGGCCCTCTCTGATGCTGGTTCCCTGGTCATGGCTGTAGTGGGTTGACCCTGGCTGGATGCCAAGGTGCCCACCACAGCCGCTCTATCACTCCCCCTCCTCAGCTGGGCGGGGGAGAGGAAATACAACAAAAGGCTCCTGGGTCGAGATAAGGACAGGGAGATCACTCATCAATTACCGTCACGGGCAAAACAGACTCGACTTGGGGAAACTAAATTAATTTATTACCATTCAAATCAGAGTCGGGTAATGAGAAATAAAACCAAATCTTAAAACACCTCCCCCCCACCCCTCCCGTCTTCCCAGGCTCAACTTCACGCCCGATTTCCTCTACCTTGTCCCCGCCCCGAGCGGCGCAGGGGGACGGGGAATGGGGGTTGCAGTCAGTTCATCACGCGTTGTCTCTGCCGCTCCTTCCTCCTCACGCTCTTCCCCTGCCACATCCCTCCCACGGGAGACAGTCCTCCACGAACTGCTCCAATGTGGGGCCTTCCCACAGGCTGCCGTTCTTCACAAACCGCTCCAGCGTGGGTCCTTTTCACTTGTCCTTCCCACGGGGCGCAGTCCTTCAGGAACGGGCTGCTCCAGCGGGGGTCCCCCCACGGGGTCACAAGTCCTGCCAGCAAACCTGCTCCATTGTGGGTTCCTCTCTCCGCAGGTCCACAGGTCCTGCCAGGAGCCTGCTCCAGCGCAGGCTTCCCACGGGGTCACAGCCTCCTTCGGGCACCCACCTGCTCCAGTGTGGGGGTCCTCCGCAGGCTGCAGGTGGATATCTGCTCCACCGTTAACCTCCATGGGGACAACCTGCCTCACCATGGTCTTCACCACGGGCTGCAGCGGTATCTCTGCTCCGGTGCCTGGAGCACCTCCTCCCCCTCCTTCTGCACTGACCTTGGTGCCTGCAGGGTTGTTTCTCTCACATAGTCTCACTCGAGTCCCTCCCGGCTGCTGTTGCGCAGCAGTTTTTTCCCGTTCTTAAATATGTTATCACAGAAGCGCTACCACCGTCGCTGATTGGCTCAGATTTGGTCAGTGGCAGGTCCGTCCTGGAGCCGGCTGGCATTGGCTCTGTCGGACACAGGGGAAGCTTCTAGCAGCTTCTCACAGAAGCCACCCCTGTAGCTCCCCCCGCTACCAAAACCTTGCCACGCAAACCCAATACACCCATTGAGCCATCTGGCGAGTCTCCCAACCGGGTATCGTGGACCTGTCGGTGAAGGAAGGTTTTTCCCTTTGGGTTTTAATCCTTTCTCTGAAAACAGGGTGATTCATGTCCTAGAAATGACAGTTCTTTCTGTTTTATGAAGCGTGGGGGAGTTGGTCAGACTAAAATGCCTACGTGGGATACGTGTGAACCTGAGCAGACTACTTGCCTCCCGCCTGACCATGACCGAGTCCTGAGGACATCAACTCCACGAGGCATTTACTTGCACTGGTGGTCCATCATAAGGACCGTAACATCCATCTCTCTGGATGCCCTGGTAAGTCCTCTTCGTCCCTGTCTGCCTATGTTTCTGTGTTTCTTCCTTCAAAGGCTGTGTCACACACCCAAGCTCCAAGACTTAAAAGGAATTAAAGGGCCAGAAGTGCAAGCCAGGCCAACAATAACTCTCTATCAAAGTTTAAACCGTAACAAACATGTCAAGCAGCAGTCGTCTCTGAGACTAAAGATATCCTACAGCATGAGTCCTACAGACTCAATGATTCTATGACTCTATGATTCTATGATTTGAGTGTAGATCACCTGAAGGATGCCTCAAGACTCTTCAGATGCATCCAGTCATCGGGAGGTGGTTTCAGATCCTCTCCACAGTTGTGCTGCAACTGTGAAGAGTTACAGAGATCCTCCAGAGGGTAGAATTAGTGCCGCTTCATGCTGTGGTGGGTTGACCTTGGCTAGCCGCTAGCTATCCACCAAGCTGCTCTATCACTCCCGCGCCATCAGCCGGACAGGGGGAGAAAATGTGGTGAAAAGCTCATGGGTCGCGGTAAGGACAGAGAGATCACACCAATTACAGTCACGGGCAAGACAGACTCGACTTAGGGAAATTCAATTTATTGCAAATTAAACAGAGTAGGATAATGAGAAACACGAACACATCTTAAAACGCCTTCCTCCCACCCCTACCGTCTTCCCAGGCTCAACTTCACTCCCGACTCTTCTACCTCCGAGCGGTGCAAGGGGACAGGGAGTGGGGGTTGCGGTCAGTTCATAATGCTTTGACCCTGCCGCTCCTTCCTCCTCACGCTCTTCCCCTGCTCCAGTATGGCATCCCTCCCACAGGAAACAGGCCCGAACTTCTCCAGGGTGGGTCCTGCTCGTGGGCTACAGTTCTTCAAGAACTGCTCCAGGAAGGGTCCTTGCCACAGGGTGCAGTCCTTCAGGAACAGACTGCTCCAGTGGGGGTCCCCCGCGGGGCCACAGGTCCTGCCAGAAAACCTGCTCCTGCCAGGAGCCTGCTCCAGCATGGGCTCTCTATGGGCTGCAGCTTCCTTCAGGGCACATCCACCTGCTTTGGCGTGGGGTCCTCCACAGGCTGCAGGGTGGATATCTGCTCCACCGTTAACCTCCGTGGGCTGCATGGGGACAACCTGTGTCATCATGGTCTTCATGACGGGCTGCAGGGGAGTCTCTGCTCCGGTGCCTGCAGCACCTCCTCCTCCTCCTCCTCCTCCTCCTCCTCCTTCTTCATTGACCTTGGTGTCTGCAGAGTTGTTTCTCTCACATATTCTCACTCTTTTCTAACAGCTGCCGCCCAGCATTTTTTACCCTTTCTTAAATACGTTATCACAGAGGCGCTACCAGCATCGCTGGCGGGCTCAGTTTTGGCCAGCTGGGGCTCCAGCTTGGAGCCGACTGGAACTGGCTCTGTCCGACACGGGGGCAGCTCCTGGTGTCTTCTCATAGAAGCCAGCCCTGCACCCCCACCCTGCCCCCACCCGCTACCAAAACCTTGCTACGTAAACCCAAGACACCAGGTTGCTGCAGATCACCTCCGCCTCAGCTGATTCCCTCCAGCACACTGGATTGCCCCAGCACACTGCAACAATTTGTGTCTCTTTGGCATAGCCAGGGCCAGGATACCCTTTTTTCAAACATTCTGTCACTTCATCAGGATCCCACACTTGTTCGGGGGTGAAGTCCCAGGCCACCGGCGGTGACAACCCTTCCGGGTACCTGCCCATATTCTCCCACACACCTTGCCACCCATAACCACACCGCCTTGCGTCATATCCCTGTGCTGATCTTTTTAAAGAGTTGGTTAACCTTTGCAAAAGCAGAAACAATAGTCTGGGGAAGTACCAACAGGAGTATTGTGGTTACCCAAGGCTGTTCAAGATACTGAAGAGCTATTGTAACAAGAGAGAAAACATCTACTCCACAGGAGAAAAAGGGGAAGGTGCCATTCTGTGTTTCTTCCACCGACTGGCTCTCGGAGGAGAAAAAGGACAAAGTGTAAGTAAGTGTTAATGGTCTCCATCAGATGGTTCCCAAAATACAGGGAAGGCATCAGTGCAGGGCCCACATACCAAATTAGGCTCAAGGCCACTGCTTTTATCGTCATTCTCCCAGGTAAAACACCGCCAAGTGCTACACAGCACAGCAAAGAAGGGAGCATGGCACGGATCAGATAACCGATGTCGGGAACAGGTAAGTCAACATCACGACCAGCAACTGTTAAACAGATGTAATCATTATAGGTTCCCTGCAATAGGCTCTGGTCAAATCTTTTGTTACTCCAGACCCTTTGAGCCCCACGTTGGCTTTAACTGCGGTAGGCAGCTGAGCACCACATAGCTGCTCAATCGCTTGCCAACCCGCAGTGGGATGGGGAGAGAATCGGAAGGGTAAAAGTGCAAAAACTTGTGACTTGAGATGAGGACAGTTTAATTAAAAGGGGGGGGGGGGGGAGGGGCGGGGGGCGGGAAACAACAAAGAAAAACAAAACCAAGAAAAGTACGTGACGCAAAAAACCCCAGTTGCTCACCACCAACCAACTGATGCCCAGCCAGTTCCTGAGAAACAGCAGCCCCCCGCAAATATCCCCTCCCCACCCACCCCACCCCACCCCACCCCACCCCACCCCGATTTTATTGCTGAGCACAACATCATATGGTGTGGAATACCCCTTTGGTCAGCTGGGGTCAGCGGTCCCAGCTGTGTCCCCTCCCAACTTCTTGTGCACCCCCAGCCTGCCCGCTGGCGGGGCACTGGGAGAAGCAGAAAAGGCCTTGCTGCCGTCTAAGAACTGTTCAGCAGTAACTAACACGTCCCTGTGTTATTCACTGTTGTAATAACAAATCCAAAACATAGCACCGTACAAGCTGCCGTGAAGAACTTTAACTCTATCCCAGCTCAAACCAGCACACAGAGGCACCGTTACAATTAAAGACACACACACATTCAATTGCAGATACAGGCATAAACCCTATAGAATGACAGATACAGTTAGAGCCACAGACACCGTAACATGCACAACTGCAGGCACATGAACAGCCACACCAGTTATTACACGTACAGTTGCAGACACAATTACAGATAAGGATACAATTATATGTACAATTGCAGAGCCAAGTACAGTCACAGGCACAAGCACACATTCCATTACACCTACAACTACAGCTACCGCTTGTGACACCATTACCAGTAGAGGTGCCGTTAAACAAACAGGTACTGCTCCACATGCAGTGTGTGAAGGTACACATACAGATACCAGTACGGACGCAGATACAGGTACAATTAGACATGCAGGTACCCATATAGATACCGTTACAGACACCGATACCAACAGAGGCAGAGACACCGATACCGAGACCTTTCATTGCATCTGAAATTGTATCTGCATCTGCCATCGTACCTTCAATGGCACCTGCATCTCCTATGGCATCTGCCACGGCATCTGCAGTAGCATCTGCATCTGAAATGGCATGTGCATGCCGTTCCTGACAATGATGAAGATGCAGACACCAAACCAATGCAATTGCAGATACAGACGCCATTTCAGACGCTGCAGCTGCAGATTCTGCTGCAGCTGCAGCTACCATTGGAGAAATCACTGCAGACGCCATTGCTGAGGCAAAGTCAGGTGCAGAGACCTTTGCAGATGCAGGTATCTTTGCAGCTGCAGGCAGCGTTGCAGATGCAGAGGCCATTGCAGATTTCATTGACAATGCCATTGCAGATACACCCACGGACAGAATACCATTTGAAAGACACCCATTCAATTGCAGATACAATGCCAGGTGCAATGGCAGACGCAATGGCAGGTACAGACACAATACACCCACCATAAGAGAGACCAGTACAGTCACAGACAGAATTACACCTACAATTACAGACACAAGACGAGCCACAGACACGAGTACACGTTCCATTACACCTATAAATACAGACACTGATCTCATTCCTGATAGGGGTACCATTACAGAGGGAGGAGCCGTTACACACCCAGGTAGTGCTGCACATGCCATTGAAGACACAGGGAGTACTGGCACCAGCGCTGCTATCTGCAATGGCATCAGCATCTGCAACAGCATTGGCAATGTTATCCACAATGGTACCTGCCTCCGCAGTGATGGCTGCATTGGAGACCTGCAGCCAACAGTAGAGTTGCACACATAGCTTTCCAGACGCAGAAACCTTTGCAGATGGCATCGCAGGTTCAAATACCACTGCAGGCACCATTTCAGATGCCCGTACCACTCCTGATACCTTTGCAGATGCCATTGGCAAAGCAAGTCACACTGCAGCTGCAGGTACCACTGCAGTTGAAGAAACTGTTGCAGATGCCACTGCAGATACTGATCCCGTTACAGACATCGATAACATTACACATACCGATACAGAGACCAAGGCCTTTACAGATGCCATCACCGATACCGTGACAGATCCTGGTACCAGGACAGAGACAGCGATACCATTACAGACAGTCACACCCATACCGAGACCGTGACTGGTAGAGTGGTACCGTTAGAGAGAGCCTTGCTGAGGCTATTTCAGCCAGCGAGGGAATTTGGCTTGCCCTTGCTCATCCCCATGGGACAGCTCAGACTCCAGCCCAGCAACTTGGTTTGGTTAAAACAGATTTTGCCAAACTTAGGCAAGCGGTCACGGCTCATGGACTTGCTTTGGGTTTGGACTCCAGTGTCTGGTATTCGGAAGGCTTGCAAACATTTCTGAAGTTGTGCCATGCCCCTTCAGAGTCTGACCGTCTTGTTAGTGTAATTATCCCCGCCAAGTCACCTGTAACCAGCAGCCAGAGCTTGATGGGGTTAGTTAGCAGCTCAAGCAGAGTGAAGGGACAGAGCTCTCACATCGATTAACAGCAGTCAAGATCAAACTGGAATGTAATAATATTGCCTTCTTCCTGGGAGTCAGGCCCGTGCAAGGCGGGTCAGCATGTCCTACACCATTACTTCAAGGCTGGAAGCTGCAAGCCAGATCATTAATTTCCCTCCTCGCTTTGCGGAAAAGATCAACATTTTGGGGCTTGCAGCTGGGATTGGCTCACAGAGCACACAGCTTACAAAATTAAAGGAAGCAAATGGGCAGTATTTTGGACACTTCTCTGATGCCAGTAATAGCATAGTAGGATAGAATCATAGAATCATAGAATCATAGAATCATTGAGGTTGGAAGAGACCTCTAAGATCATCGAGTCCAACCGTCAACCCAACACCACCAGGCCCACTAAACCATGTCCCTAAGCGCCTCATCTACACGTCTTTTAAATACCTCCAGGGATGGGGACTCCACCACTTCCCTGGGCAGCCTGTTCCAATGTTTCACCACTCTTTCAGTAAAGAAATTTTTCCTTACATCCAATCTAAACCTCCCCTGCCGCAACTTGAGGCCATTTCCTCTCGTCCTATCGCTTGTTACTTCGGAGAAAAGACCAACACCCACCTCGCTACAACCTCCTTTCAGGCGGTTGTAGAGAGCGATGAGGTCTCCCCTCAGCCTCCTTTTCTCCAGGCTAAACAACCCCAGTTCCCTCAGCCGCTCCTCATAAGACTTGTGCTCCAGACCCCTCACCAGCCTCGTTGCCCTTCTCTGGACACGCTCCAGCACCTCAACGTCCTTCTTGTAGTGAGGGGCCCAAAACTGAACACAGTATTCGAGGTGTGGCCTCACCAGTGCCGAGTACAGGGGCACGATCACTTCCCTACTCCTACTGGCCACACTATTTCTGATACAGGCCAGGATGCCATTGGCCTTCTTGGCCGCCTGGGCACACTGCCGGCTCATGTTCAGCCGGCTGTCGACCAGCACCCCCAGGTCCTTTTCCGCCAGGCAGCTTTCCAGCCACTCTTCCCCAAGCCTGTAGCGCTGCATGGGGTTGTTGTGGCCGAAGTGCAGGACCCGGCACTTGGCCTTGTTGAACCTCATACAGTTGGCCTGGGCCCATCCATCCAGCCTGTCCAGGTCCCTCTGCAGAGCCTTCCTACCCTCGAGCAGATCAACACTCCCACCCAACTTGGTGTCGTCTGCAAACTTACTGAGGGTGCACTCAATCCCCTCATCCAGATCATCAATAAAGATATTAAACAAGACCGGCCCCAGTACTGAGCCCTGGGGAACACCGCTTGTGACCGGCCGCCAACTGGATGTAACTCCATTCACCACAACTCTCTGGGCCCGGCCGTCCAGCCAGTTTTTGACCCAGCGCAGAGTCCACCTGTCTAAGCCGTGAGCCGCCAGCTTCTCGAGGAGAATGCTGTGGGAGACAGTGTCAAAGGCCTTGCTGAAGTCCAGGTAGACCACATCCACAGCCTTTCCCTCATCCACTAGGCGGGTCACCTGGTCATAGAAGGAGATCAGGTTGGTCAAGCAGGACCTGCCTCTCATGAACCCGTGCTGGCTAGGCCGGATCCCCTGGTTGTCCCGCTCATGCCTTGTGAGCGCCCTCAAGATGAGCCGCTCCATAATCTTCCCCGGCACCGAGGTCAGGCTGTAAGCAGTCAGTGATGCAGTAAGCATCAGTGAAGGCTGCTCATGTTTGGCTGCTGTGCTCACCTGTACTTTTGCATCAGGAGAAAGCAGCACAAGCGTCAGTATGTCAAGGAGCAAAGAGCTGGTGTTTCCATGAGTGTCCAAGCAGTTGGGTGGTGTAAAAGCCAGTTCTTCGCTGGCCGAGGAGGGAGGCAAGGATGCTTAGCATAGAATTACCAAGGGAATTTACTCTTTAATATTTTAGCGATGTGCATAGCAGTGCCCCAGCCTAATGCATGGGGGACCCCAATACGGAAGAAAGCAGGGTTTACAGATGTTACAGTACAGTTGTGTAGACCAATCCAATTACTTACGTGAAGGGGTGGGCTAATCAATTACTATTGCTCACATAATTGGTATGTACTTGTCCCGTGCAGGACCAGCACATGCTTGTCCCGTGCAGGTGGTGCAGACTTATGGTCAGTGGTGTGTTAATCTTCGTTGCTCTAAACCGATGTCCCACGCGGGCAGGGGGGGGTTCTCCTGGATTTGGGTCGGTTGCAGTTCTGGCTGTGGTTTCCTCCCCCTTCTTGGTGATCCTTCACATTTGCGCACAATTTCATAGAATCGTAGAATAGTTTGGGTTGGAAGGGACCTCTAAAGGTCATCTAGTCCAACCCCCCTGCCGCGGGCAGGGACATCTTCAACTAGATCAGGTTGCTCAGAGCCCCGTCCAACCTGACCTTGAATGTATTATTTATTCTAAAAAAGCATCATCTTCTGACGTACAGTACCCCTGTTGGTCCTGGTAACAGGGACGCCGGAAGGGGTGAGGCTGAGGTGAGTCCAGAGAAATCCAGGTGTCCAGTGAAGAGGCATCGTCAGTGAGAGAGCAGCTGGGACAAGTGGGCAGAGGCGAGGCGTCTGCGCTCACGTTCCTGTACAGCTGGGCGAGCTCTGCTGCAAAGGTCCACGGGGATGGGCTGGAGCTGTTGTTGAAAATCTCATTTTCTTGGGCAATCTCACCCTTTCTTGTTCCTTCTCCTGACTCTGCTTTGCCTTTATCATTAGCTCGATCGTCACTTTTCCAGGCAGAGTCAGTATCGGCTTGTCCCAGTGCTTCTTCATCTCTCTGGGTCCTTCTGGACAAAGGGGTTTCAGAAAAGACTACTCGTTGATAGCAATTAGGAGGCCAGTTAAAAAATGGTACAGCAGAAATCTCAGCAGAGTACTGCCAGCAGCTGCCTTGGCACTCCAGGATACTCTAACTGCAAATACTTCATTGCCAACTGCAGCAATAACTCACTCTGGGGAAAAGCCAACTCACGGGTCTCTCTTCCTCCGCCGTGAAATGACTATGCAAGACACCACTGTCCCAGGCAGCAGCACACCCAAGGCTGCTGCAGTCCCCGGGATATAGTACTTGCGCAGCTCTTCGTGATCAGCAGCCTCAGCCTTTTTCCCAGCCTCCGCCCCTGGAGGAGGAGAAGAGGCAATGCCACACGTTACTGTGCTCTGCGCTACAGATAATCTCACAGGGTACTACTTCACATGCCCCGGAGAGTTTATTTGTCAGTGGTTGGTGCCTCTGGCTCTGGTGTCTTAGCACCTTAGAAGGATTGTTTAAACTTCTCGGGGAGAAGAGCCCGCATGCCAGTGAGCAGCTGCACCAGCGCTACCCCTGGCTGTTCCTCCGGGCTGCAGGCCAGGGCTGCGTGCTGGGGAGCTGCGGTTCATCCAAGGAGAGCACTGCAGGGACAGAGCAGAAATGCTCCTGTTCTCCCAAGCGGAAATCTCCCAAGCACTCCCCTCCAGGATGTCTCTGAGGCCAAAAGATGGGATCCAGCCCACGGGCTATTGCCTGGCTCCTGCGGTGCCGCTTGCTCGTCACCCCCAGCCCCGATGCACACGTTGGGGGAAGGCTGGCCCCGGGACAGCACGGCACAGGGCTGGGCTGTAGCCCTCAGATGGCCTCATTCCCAAAAGGGCAAAGTTCCCAGATTCCTAGGAACTGGGTGTGGTGGGAGGTGAGCAATCGCTAACCGCATCCAGAGAGGTCTACGACTGTCTCTCTGGCACGCTGCTGGCAAAAACCTCCACACGCCAGAGACAACAGTCGTCCTCAGAGAGCAGCTCCTGGCTTCGCTGACAACACCTTCTCTGCACTAACACTTCCAGCTTTGGCTGCTGGCATGATGTGCAAGAGCGGGCTCCGGGGGAAGAGCCTGCAGGCACACAGTGATTCTGACTGGTGATACCGGGTGACCACGGGACAGCAATTACCTGGCGTGCCGGTTTCTTGCATTGCCTCTCTTTCTTCATCTGAGACTGGCACTGTGTGACTGCTTCCCTTCCGAAAGGCCTCCTTCTGCACGGTCTCACGGTCCGTCTCTTTAGAAAGAAAGCGGGACAGTTTAAGGAGAAGGAACCGTTCCTCAGCAGGAACACGATACCTTCAGGGGGCGATACTCTCCAAAGACAATAATAAAGCTTAAAAACAAAGCCTGGGTGCATCTAGTCCAAACAATGTGTCATTCATCGTGAAAAAATTAAGCACGTGATGCTTTCCACTTTACCAGTACAGACAGCAAAACCTGACCTGCTGGGAAACCAGGAAATTGCATGGGACCTTCCTGTTCACGTTACATGTAGTGCATTTTTGGCAAACTGCAAAATGATGCTAAATTACATCCTTCAAAGAGGATGGGAAAAAGCCGCAGCCAGTTCAGCTGGGGAAAGAGCCCTTCTGAGAAGCACATCCCACCCTGCCAACTCCATCACACAAGAAGGATTACAGACAGACACGGTGGACTGAACCCCAAGCTCTTGCAACCATCTTCCGGGCACTTTCACAAGCGGCAGTGAAGAGCCCACTGTCCCCCAAAACAAGAAGAAAACCACAGCCAAGTTTTCTGAAATGTAATTAGAAACGGGGAGCTAAACCACCCAAGACTGAGTTAACCAAACGAACCACCCAAGGCCAGCCTCAAGCTGGGTGTCCAGCTCCGGCCCGCCCCTGAGCCCGCGGTGTCACCGAGAGTCCACAGACATCAAGGACAGCAACGAGGCCGGACCAGGCTGTGAAGCCTGGGCTGCTCTGATCCCAGCCGGGGTATCAATCCCGCTTGCAGCGCAGGCAAAGCCTGCCGGTCCCAGCCACTGAAATCTGCCTGCGCAGGCTCTCCACTGCCCAAGGGCCCTCTCCCCTCCAGCGACTGGCAGCGTGCTGGCCCTCTCATGCCTCGTGAGCAATTAGCTCCTCCGCAAGTCCCTCACGCACTCCGGGAGCACCACCAAGAGTCATACTCGTGCCACCACAGCTATCAGTCTGCAGGCTGAAAGTCCATCACAAACAGAAATGCCTGCAGAATCAGCATCTGCACCCGATTTCCAACATTAGGAAAGGGCAGCCAAGATTTCTGGGGATGTCATTCCTGCCTTCAACTTGCCCAGCTGCAAGCCGGGCTGTGCACGAGCTGAACACAAACGCAGCACACGCCGGTTCCGGACATCTGGAGACCAGCGTCTGCACAAAGCAGCTCTGACCAGTAATGCTACCACTGGGGCAGCAGCTGCCCCTGGCACTCAGCTTGAACCACAACTGGTAGCAGACGCTGTGCTGGACCATCTCTGGGGCTCACCAGCCCACTCCAGTTGTGAAATCGAGTGGCACTGCAGCCAGGCTCTGACTCATCCCTTCCTGCTGCGTAGGCTACAGCACGTCCACAAACGCATCTGAAACTTCAGCTTCCAAAGTCGTACGGTTAACAGCGTGAAACGTACCAACCAGGGGCTGCTTTCTCCAAGTCTTTCAGGATTTCCTTTGGAACTTGAGATATCTTTTGGGAATACTTCCCTATAGGAGCTTTATACTTTCCTCTTCGAGGACATCAACAGAAAGTATGAGGGCAAATGTCACATGAACAAAATATTGAAAAGGAGTGCTTGTTCTGTGAAGTCAATAAAGACTGACTACTCGCTCTTGGGCTGCCAGCTGGGATCCAGCCCGGGATCCAGCCAAGGAGCTGGAAAAGCCCTCCCTGTGGCCACATCTGCAACCAAACACCCCTGAGAAGTTAACATCACATGTTCCGATCTACACCGTCATAACTGAATAGCGGAACATAGACGGGGGTCACGTAATGACATGGCACACACATGCAGGCGTGTGACACTCTCACACCTGCAGAGGCGCCTGCCTGACATTTGGGCTTTGAGCTGGCAGCTCTCAAAGGAAGTAGAAAGCCACGACGTGCCACTCAGGAGCATCTTGCAAACATTTACCAGGTGCCTGCCGTGGCCACTAACCAGGCACGGAGCTGTCGGGAGAAAGGACTCCCTGGAGCTCGCACCAGCTCTAAGCTCAACCCCAACATGCCTGCTGGCTTCGCAGTCAGCACTGGAAGCAGCACAGGGGCGGAGCAGCTGGCAAAGACAGCTTCACAAGGCAGAGCCCCCTGGGGCACATCACTGAGCCTGACCCATTCCCTCTCTGCTCTTCTGCGTGCCCGAGCATCAGCCAAGAAAGTAGTAAGTTAAATTTCACGTGAACAGAAAATTAAAACGTAAGTGCTCATTCGTTCAAGGGACTTACCTGTGGGATCGCCCTGAGGCTCACGGACAGGCTCAAGTTGAGAAGTCAAGTAGCCGTTGTCTACAGGGCCAGCTCTAATCAAGCAGAGATGGAAGACGTTTCCATTGCGTGTTGTGATCTACCTCTTCCTTAGTGACCTGCTGTGACTGGAAGCGGGGCAGGCAACAACACGGGACCCAGATGCAGGCTGAGATTTCCAAAGCTCAGAGGGGCCTTGTGACCTCTTGGCTGGGACCTGGCAGCTTTCAAACTACTGTCTCCAGGCCACGTGCAACACCCCTCAAGGACCAGACGGACAAACACAGGGCCTCTCAGGGCCTTCTTACCAGGAGACCTCTCACCCACACAACAGGAAGCCCACACTACAGCGGGAGCATGGAGCACCAGAGGAAAAAATGATCATTCACCACTCTTGTAGAGAAGAGCCTGCTGGCCACTGGAAGGCTGAACTATCACAACAAAAGATTAACAAATAAGAAACCAAGTATTAACAAAGACAAAAGGCCAGTAACAAATGAAGACTGAATACTTACCTCCGGGATACCACCCGGGCTCAGGAACAGGATTCCACTGAGTGGCTTGATCAACAAGGACTGCAGGAACCAAACACACGTAATCAAACACAGGTGAGGAGAGTTTCCACTGCATGTTCTGATCTGCTTCTTCCTGAGTCACCTGCAGTGACTGGAAGGGGGTGAGGTAATGACATGGCACACATACCAAGGTGTTGGTTCCCACAGCTAAAAAGGAACATGGGTGACCTTTTCTCTGAGACCTAGCAGGTCTTCAGGCAAAGAAATATTCATGACTCATCTGGGCAACGCCCGCAAGGCACAAAAAGCTCTTGGAAGGCCTTAAGAGGATCTTAGGTAAAATTGCACATGAATAACCTATTGAAACATAAGTGTTTATTCCCTCAAGCAGACAGACATTGATAACTTACCTCTGGGACGCCCCCAAGGATCGCCTCCCCATAAGCAGGATCCAGCTGAGAAGCTCGATAAGCACTGCCAATGCCATCATCTGGAATCAAGCACAGATCAGAGAAGCTTCCATGCGCACAGAGGAAGCCCACGCTAAAGAACTGGAGGAAAAAGCAATTGTCTACGCTTCTCGTGGACAAGAGCCCGTGAAAGGCTGCACCAGTGCTACCCCTGCGTGTTCCTGTGGGCCAGGGACCTGCAGTTCGTCCAAGGGGAGCAGGGCTGCAGGACTAGAGCAGAAACGCTCCTGTTTTCCCGAGCAGACATCATCTGAGCACGCCGCTCCGGGACGTCCCCGAGGCTGAAAGCCACAGGGACTCAGTGCCCAGGTCTCTCACCCCGCACCACTGCTCCCGGCCCCCTCGCCTGCCCGGAAAACACCCCCAAAGTGGCCGCAGACCCTCCACACCTCCCCGCGGGGTGTCTGCCCCCCCTGCCCGCACCATGGTGCCTGCCTGGCTTGCCTGGCCCAGCCCGGCTCAGCTGCTCTCCCGGACCCAGCCCTAGCCCTGGCCCCACTGCCACCCCGCTGAGGTGCGGTGGGTGCCACGCCGCACTGCTTGGGGCTGGGTGCTGTCCCCCTGCCCGCCTACCTGCTCCCTGTGCTCGTCTCAGAGCAGCCTGGGTGTCCTGGGCTTGCAGGGCCACCAGGAGGAGGAAGAGGAGGAGGCGGGTGAGGACCACGGCCCCCCAACTCTCACACCGTGCTGCTGCTGCTGCGGCCACGGGCTCTGAGACCTCACGGCCCCGTTGGGCCACGCCTTACGCCAGGCCTCCCCAGCGAACACCCGTTGCCAGCAAATTACTGAATCTGCACACTCCTGCATTTCCTTGTTCCATACGAGCGTGGAAGGAGCAGAAGTGGAAGAGGGCCGGCCTACTTTGGGAGGCAGCACTGCGTATGAGAGTGCACAGGAACTCAGGTCTTACTTCCCAGAAGTCAATCCATACCAAAAGCTCCGTAGGAAGATTGCATAAAAAAGCCAATTGCAAGGGCCTCTACTTGCTACTGTTTTTCTCAGACAGCACTCTAGGAAGAAACTAGCTTTTCCTGCTAGTTTTGCTACAGCTTCGTTACCTTGAAAGATGAAACTTCTTACTTCTGCTACTCCCAAACAGCCTCGCAGCCCAGCAAAACCATACTGCAGGGAGGAAACCTTCACCATGCAAAGATGGGCACGCCACGGGAATACGTTACTCTCAAAGAACAGACTCTTTCAACCACTCTTCCTCTTGCTTACCAAAGTTCTGACACTGTTAGAAAACAACAACAACAACAAAGCGGGGTTCTCATTCACATTTTATTGAGCCCGTTATATCAGCCATTCAACAGTAGGTCCAACTCCAGCCCGAAGCCCAGAATAAGAAATGCCATCTTGAAGTTTCTGGAAGAAGGAAGGGCTTTGAAGCGGCAAGACCAGAGAACATTCATGAAGGCACTGTCGTGCAGGTACGCATCCCTGATCACAGACCAACTGCACCGTTACCTGAGTAAGTGATGCGCTCAGCTAACTTGCAGCCAGTGACGTCTGGAAAAGTAGCGCACGGTCTCTTGTTCATTAGCGCCGAGCACGTTGGTTGGAATTGGGTCTGCGAAGAAAACCATATGCAGTTAGTCTGGTTTATTCGAGTACATTAGGACAAGCCCAGTTCACGTTTACGAGGAATCACAGCAGGTCCCACCTGTCCCTGCAGACCCCAACACCACTCCTGTGCAGCATCCCGAGGAGCAGTAAGCGCAGAACAAGAAACCTTCCTTCAAAATAAGGCCCACAGCCTGCTCGAAATTTCAACAAGAGGCACAGAGCACCAGCTGAGAATAACCTCTGCTTTAACTATGCCGAGCTCCGCCGTCTCCATAAGGAGATCAGCTTCCAAATGAGCCCTAGCCCTAAAAACACACATCTTCCCTAGGGCAATGCAAGGTAAACACCAGAGCACAGGGACACCTGCTCATTCCGTTTAAGCTGATGGGGAGAAGGACAGAGGACTAGAAAGAGAAAAATAAGGCGAGAGAGGAGACAGGGGAGCCGAGAAAGAAAGACAGGTACAGGGAAAAGGCTAGAGAGATGGAGAAATCAAGAGAAATCGGGATGAGGAGCCCTGCAGAGAGATGGAGGAAGAAAAGGTACGGTCGGGGAGCAGGACAGAGGCATGGGGGGGCGGCGGGAAGGAGAAGCAGAAGGAAGGGGGGATAGAGAAAGACAGGGACAGGGAGTGGGGCATACAGGTGAAGAGTGACAAAGAAGGACAGAGAGCAGGACAAAGGGACTGAGAAATAAAGAGAGGGTCAGATTCGGACAAGGAGACCGAGAAGGGGGAAAAAAATGGCAATGGGCTGGAGCACAGAGATGGGCAGCAGAACAAAAGGAAAGAGAGACAGGGACAGGGGCAGGGAGCAGGACAAAGGGATGGAAGAGGGAAAAAAAATAGCGATGTGCTGCAGGACTGAGATGGCGGCATTAAAGAATTGACACGGGGAGCAGGCCAGAGTGACAGAGAGAGAAAAAAGGAACGGGGAGCAGGACAGCACTGGAAGAAAACAAACTGTGACGGGCAGCGGGACAGAGAGGCGGCCGGGGCAGCTGCAGGGGGCGAGCGGGGCTGGGGCGGCTCTGGGAGTCGGGGAGCCCGGTGCCTGTGCCTGGGGGGGCGGCGGTCTGTCTCCGTCTCCTTCCCCGCCACAGTTCTCGGGTCACTCCCAGGGCTGCCCCGGCTGGGCCCGGCTCCAGCTGACCGGGAGCCCGTCGTACCGGGCAGTTTGGAGCCCCCCCACCATCCCCGGGCAGCCAGCGGGCAGCAGACATCCCCGCACCCGCACAAGGGCCTCGGTCACCTCACCGGTGGCCCCAGCCCTCACCTCAGCTGGGCCACTGCTGGAGCACAGACTGCACCTCCCGTCACCAACAGGGCTGCCGGGAAGCTGAGGCGGGGGGAATGACAGCTCCCGGCATGCCCCGGGACGGAACATGGTCGCCCGGCAGCCCCGTGCCCCAGGACTACAGCTCCCGGCATGCCCCGGGACGGAACATGGTCGCCCGGCAGCCCCGTGCCCCAGGACTACAGCTCCCGGCATGCCGCGGGGCACGCCTTCCTGCTGCCTGACCCTGCGGGGACACCGTCCCCCGGCTGGGCCCCGCCCCCCCGCAGGCCCCATGGCTGCCACCTCCGCGGGGCTGCCCAGGCCCTGGAGCCCTGGTGGAGCAGGGAGGAGGAGGAGGGAGGGACAGAGCGGCAGAGAGGGGTGGGGCAGGGCGGTGGGGTGCCCGGAGAGGGACGGGAGACGGACAGAGGGACAGGAGCAGGACAGAGGGACGGGAGCAGGACAGAGGGACGGGGAGAGCAGGGGGAGCTGGGCAGGGAGTGGAGAAAGGCAAACTACTGGTGAGGAGCGGGCAGAGGGATAGAGCGGGGAGGAGATGGAGGGGGAGGGGACAGGAGGGTGCAGGAGTAAAAGTAGTGGTAAGCAGCAGGAGAGGGGGACAGAGAAGAAGAAGGGCAGGAAGGAGGACAGAGGGACGGACTGTCACAGGCAGGGTGAGGGAGCGGGCCAGGGGTCAGAGAGAGGGAAAAGGCACGAGGAGAGCGGAGTGAGAGAGATGGGGCAGGGAGCAGGACAGAGGGGCACAGGGGAGAGAGAAAGGGAGAGGCAGAGACAGAGAGCGGGACAGAGAGCAAGAGAAGGATGGGAAACAATCCAGAGAGACTGAGAAACAGAGGGATGTGGATGAGGACAAGGAGGCGGAGAAGGACAGAACAGCGATGGCCTCCAGGATGGAGACGGAGGAAGAGCAAAAGGCGATGGGGAGCAGGACGGAGGCCCAGAGGGGAGAATTCGCCAGTGAGCTCCTGCCCATCTCAGTGAGCACAGCGGTAGCTATGCCCGCAATTTTGAGGTCTGCCACAAACCTACAGGTGCCTCAGTGCGAAGCGCGGAAGGTAACCTCCGGATGCAAACCCTTCTCCTGCCCAAGCCCTTGGTAGGCAGCCAGAGGGGACGAGCCTGAGGAATTCTGCCACTAGAAGGAGTGCTGCCAGCTGGCCGGGAGGGAGGAGCGGATGTATGACCTGCCTGCGTGCTGTGTCCCCACATTGTTCCCCAGTGTCTGCGGCGCTGCTTATACACCGTAATTGTAGAGTTTTGCTGCAGACGCTGACTTGGGGGCAATGCTAGGCAGAAGGGCGTGTTGTTTCCAGTCCCCCGACGGGTTCAGACAAGGCAAAACCTTTGGCGATAGCTGTCCCAAGTCCCCTCGGCATCTGGGGCTTTTCCTGTCACCCCCTGCCTTTTTATACAGGTTTCTCCTCCCCTTTAGCTGGGGAAAGATAGGGAGCAGCAGTCGCTGGCTGACCGTACGTGGGTGGTGAGGAACAAGAGCAACAGAGAGGGCCTCTGGTTTTAGAGCGCCTCTGGTTTTAACGTGACCTAAAATCAGAAGCGTCTTCAATCACGAGCGACTTCAATCAGTCCGCACCGGGACCTGCAAGAGAGCTGTAGCCATCACTGCTGGAGCAACAGTAGCCCTCCACAGCAACGAAAGACAGCGTCTCTTTCCGTGCCTCAGAAAGAAAGGCCCGACAACAAAGGCCATCACTGCTGGAGCAACAGTAGGCCTTGGTGCAGGCCGGTGGTGAGGGCACTGCCTGCGCTGGGCAACTCCCCGCTCCCCTTCCCCTAGGGACCAGCCAGCCCTTGCTGCTCCTCACAGGAGGGACTGTTGGCTGGCCGCCTGCATGCTGCCGCATGCTCTTCAGATATGGCCCAGCAAGGGTCCCTGGTCCCTCTCCACCTCCTGTCTCCAGAAGAGAGAGCTCTGTCCCTTCCTTTTGCTGCAGCAGCAGCTCCCAGGCCCTTCTGTCCCAGCTCTCTGGTGTGAGAGCTGGGCAGGCAGGCACACAGAAACCTTCCTGGCTTTTTTTTGTGCGTGTCGGAATGTCACGGGCAGGCACCGGGTGTAAGTGTTTTGCACGAGTCACTTCTGCTTGCTTTTAAGACCCTTTTTTGGTACTGGTCTTTCAGGGAAGGCTTATGCAGGCGAGAAGACAACCTCTCCTGTAGTGCTGAGGAAGGGAGAGAAGGCGGCAGGCAGGTTTCCAGCATCATGTGCTCGGCTGTGAGCCGTCAGCAGCAGGATGGCACGGGCTGGCCTGAAGCCCCTTCCCGGGGCTGGTGCTCGCTTCCCCATTCACTTCCCAAGGCAGAGGCCAAGTCAGAGGGGCACTGAGGGGGCTGCGCAGACCACTGTCCCCCCCAGCATCACTGTCTCCCTGGCACCCAATCTCATCCACCCCTTGCTTTGACTGAACAGGGAGAAGAAGAGCTTTGGCCTCCGCGGGACCTGGTGGTGCTGGCTGGTAGCCCTCCTCCCCTTCACAGTCCTGCTCTTGGCAGTGCTCGTGCTTCTCCGGTAGCACGCTGCCTGGCCCATGGCGACAGCTGACGGGACCGTGGAGCCCGGTGGAGGAGGGCTGTTTGTGAGCCAGGGTTCCCAGCCTGGGGAGGTTTCCTCGCCACACGAGAGGCTGCACAGCTCTCGTGCCAGTCCCAGGAGGCGCAGCACCTCCTGCTGACTCGCTGCGAATGACCCCTGCCTCCTCTGGCATCGCCCTGGGAGAGTGGTGGCACTTGGGCCTAGTGCTTCGGCACAACCGAGAACGCGGTCGTGCAGCTGCGTGAGGCTTGATTGCTGCTCCACCACGGTCTCTCTGATGGCTTCCGCTCTGCCACCTGGCAGCTGTGGGGCAGCCTAGGTATGTGCCCTGGCCTCCCTTTCCATTGGGAAACCCCGGCTGCCGCCAGGGATGAGAGGCCTGGCTCCACGTGCTGGAGCTCTCGCACAGCCCAGGGAAGAGGGCAGCTCAGGAGCCGCTGTCTCTGCCAGAGGCAGGCCACCGTCCATGACAGGCACTGTGTGGATGGAGGGATGGGAGAGCTGGAGGGCTCCCCTGTCTGAGCTGGGGCAGCGGGGGGCTTGGGGAGGGATCAGGGGAGCAAGAAAGGAGCGAGCCTGCTGGGAAGATGGCGACAGGCTGTGTAGCTGCAGGGGAAGGACCAGTGGTAGCAAAGAGCTGTGTGTGCCGGCGGCAGCTGGTCCTTGGGAACGGGGGAAGCAGCTGGAAATTCAGCAACAGGTCGCTGCAGGAGCCTCCCTTCGGCACTGTCCTCGAAGAAGTGGGGTGGCGCTGGCCGCCTCTGAGTCGGTGGCTCAGCGTCAAGGAGGGAGCCTGGGTCACGGTGGCAGCTGCTCAGCAGGCGATGACATATGGAGGATGTCACTGTTAGCTGATTGTGTCGCTTGAGGACAGCTGACGGGTAAGCGATGAGCTAGAGAGGAGGCCACTGCTGGGTGACTGTGAGCACTCCCGTGAGGGCAGAGGGCCAGTCGTCCCGCACAGAGGCCCCGGGCTCACTGTGCAACTCGCACTGTGCGGTGAGGTCCTCGTCCTCCTCCCAGCGGGGCACGGCCATCTTCTCCTGAGGTACCCCGTGTGCCACAGGGCGCTGACAATGGCTTCTGCCTGGGAGAGGAAACATC
Organism: Aptenodytes patagonicus; assembly: GCF_965638725.1. NCBI lineage: Eukaryota > Metazoa > Chordata > Aves > Sphenisciformes > Spheniscidae > Aptenodytes > Aptenodytes patagonicus. The sequence goes on from NW_027472001.1 coordinate 391,070, forward strand.
ACCGCTCAGGCCTGGAGAAAGCAGCAGTTTTCCTCCCCAGACTCCTTGCTGAGGTCTCCCCCAAGAGCGACAGTCAGACTGTCCACGGAGTGTTGCTCTTTGCAGATATTTCAGGTGGGGTGACACGAGCCGTTTTGGGACACACCGGGCCCTTTGGAGCCCCGCCCCTGCCCCTCAGGCAGAGTGGCCATCTTGTCACTGCTGGGATGCCCAAAGAGAGCGGGATGGGTTATCTTGGGTGGTCAACCACAGCTGCCACCAGCACTGAGCCGGGGCATGGGAAGGTGTGACCTACAGGCTCTCGGGCCAGGCAGCGTGGAACTGGCTGCCAGGTCCTTTGGCCCACGTGGGCATTTCCTGACTTCTGGGTGCCCGTGTTACAGGTTTCACTGCTCTGACGGAGAAATTCATCCAGAGGAGCGGCGCAGACAGAGGCACCGATGAGCTGGCGCAAACCCTCAATTACTACCTGTGTGACATTTTGGAGGGTAAGAGCCATGCTGCAGGACTGTCTGGCATCGGGCCGTGAGGCTGCTCATGGAGGGTGGAGGCAGACCTGCTGGGCAGCCTGGTCCTGCCTCCTTTGAAGGGCTGGAGCTTTCTGTGGCCCGGAGGAACAGGAAGAGCAGCCAGGGTCTCCTGGCGAGTCAGGACCAGCGCAGGTCCTTTCTGCTCCCCACTGTGGCTGAGGAGGCACCCGCTTTCTCAGCAGCCACCTCTGTGTCTCTGGCGTGAACACCCGGCTCAGTGATGCGTTAGGGCCCAGAGCAGGCTGAGGGCATCCAGCAAGTGCCAGCGCGAGAGTGACCTGAGGGTGCTGGCACTGACGTGTGTGTGCGTGTGCGAGACCCTCACGAGCCCCTTTTCACAGGGCACATCTTGACCCTTCCGAGCTGACCGTGAGCACATTGTGGCCACCCCTTTGGCAGCACTTGTAGAGCAAAGCAAGAGAGTCCTCAGGGATGATGAAGGGTGTGGAGCATCTCTCCTGTGAGGAAAGGCTGAGAGAGCTGGGACCGTTTAGCCGAGAGAAGAGAAGGCTCAGGGGGGATCTTAGTAATGTGCCTAAAACCTGAAGGGAGGGTGCAAAGAGGACAGAGCCAGGCTCTTTCCAGCGGTGCCCAGTGTCGGGACCAGAGGCCACGCCACGGGCACGCACTGAATCACAGGAGGTTCCCTCTGTACGTCAGGAAACGCTTTGACTGTGAGAGTGACTGAGCGCTGGCACAGGTTGCCCAGGGAGGTTGCGGAGTCTCCCTCCTTAGTGCTCCTCTCTGGGCAGAGGGGCTTGCTCCGTGGCTTCTGGAAGAAGGTGTCCACATGACTCTTCCTTTCCTTCCCTCTGTCCACAGAGATGCTGATTTTTGGAGGAGACATCTTGAAGTTTGCTGGTACGTACTTAGGACGACGATGCCCACGTCTAGTCATCTGCAGCATTTAACTGTTGTGGCGGCCATTTGCTCTGCTCTCCTTCTCAGGAGGCTCTGTGCAGCACCTTGAGCCAGCTTTCTGGCCAGGCATGCACGCCGCCCTTTCTCCAGGCTTCTCTTTCCCCCCGGGCCTGCCTGCGGTTTGGCTTTGGCAAGGGCTGTGGCTCCCCTCACTCTGCCCCCACTTGTAGGGCCCTGGGCTGGGGGTGGGGGCAAAGAAGCGCTGAGAGGAGGAGACCGCCTAGAAAGCGCAGCCCAAAGGTGTGTGTTGGGGTGGTGGTGAGGGGCAGGGAGGCCCTGGTGGTGGCGGAGCTCGGGCTGCCAGGCTGCGAGGCGGGGAGGATTCCCTGGTGTGCTGCAGCTGCAGAGGAGCGCTTGGGGCAGGGGGTGCCACCGCTGCCGGCTGGCTGCTGCTGTGGCTGGCCCGGGAGAGGAGAGGTGTCCCGGTGCCATCGTCCTGGAGGACCATGCCCTCCCACAAGCCCATCTTCCTCAGCACATTGGCCGGTTTCTGCTGTCCCTGCCACTGAGCGTAGGTCGGGGAGAGTCAGGTCTCAGCAGAGCCTTTACCTTCCCCTCGCTTTCCCCAGGGGATGCTGTGCTGGTGCTGTGGAGAACAGGACCCCAGGAGCTGGCTAAGACCATCAGCCTGGTGCTGCAATGTAGCTGGCAGATCCAGAAGAAGTGTGGGAGTCGTGACACGCACGTGGGTCAGAAGGTCCAACTGAAGATAGGTACGGGCGCTGTGCCAGGCGCAGATCCGTGGCACTCTCCCGTGCCATAGGGTGCTTCTCACGGGCAGGGAACGCGGGGATCCCTACTGGGGCTAGTGCCAAAGGAAAGCATGTCCTGCGAGCATTCAAGGGGCCAGCTGTAGTCGGAGTGGGGATGGGAGACCAGGACTGCTGGCTTTGCGTGCGTTTGCAGATGCAGAGGAAGCTTAAAGGCAGAGCGGGTGTCAGATCAAGTATTAGGGTCTTTGAATGCCTGCTTTAGCACAGACGTCTGCGGGAGGTAGTTCTCCTTTCCTTTTTTTCAGGTGGGGGCGGCTTTGCATCCTTTCCCCTGCTGGATTCTCCCCTGCCTTTCACAAAGAGCAAAGGGGAACTGCTTTGCATGCGGCTGTGAGAAGGGCTTTGGCAGGCTGTTGTGTTTTCTCAAGCAGACAGCTCCAACCTGCCTGCACGTAAACGGAGCAGGCGGTGATCAAGCCCGCTGGTTTGCTGGGCTTCTGGGGCAGGCAGCTGGGCAAGATGCCCGGCACTCTCAACACATTGTCAATGTCACCTTTGCTTGTCTCTTTCTAGACACCCGTTTCAGGGACCTGTGTCAGTATCCCCCCGAGTAGGACGGAGGACGCCCTCCCCTTCCATAAAGCCCGTCTCCCCACTGGGCTTCAGATTAGCTTCTGACCAGCGGAGATGCTGGGGACTGTAGAGCTCAAAATGTTCCCTGTGTCAGTTCTGCTTCTCCCTCTCTCTCTCTCTCTCTCACCAGGGATCTCTGCAGGGTCCATGAGCCTCCTGACTGTCGGAGACAAGAGGCGGCAGTACTTCTTGATCTGCGGCCAGGCCCTGGGTGAAGTTTGTGAGGCTGAACAGCTTGCGAATGCAGGTGAAGTTATCCTCTCAGCCACCTCCTGGGAGCTCTGTGAGCAGCACCGGCTCAGGACCAAGCGTCTTGCAGGCAAAAGAGCTGTGAAGGTAGGTGGATGGGACGGCCTCTAGAGCGATTCCGAGGGCCCGGACCTGGGCATGAATGAGGGAGGTGTCAGAAGGCCGAGGAGCTGAATGTGGAGAGAGCTGTAGCTGTGAAAGCGGGCAGGCAGCTGAAGCTCTTGTCCTTCCATCTCGGGGGTAACGGTGGGCTGGGCTCGCTTGGTTTGAGGGGTCGGGAGGCACTGGAAGGGTTTTGGCCCCACCAGCAATGTCCTCTGTGGGTCATGGAGCTGTTGTTGACAGCTGGGGGATGCTTGGGTGATACCTGCCCAGCTCCGGTGCTTCTGAGGAAGTACTTGTGTCCCATCCAGCCAGGTGGGCTTGTTGTGCCCTTTTCTGGGCAGTGACGGTGGAGGGCAGGCTCTGTCCCCTGGACTCCTGGGGAGGCCAGTGGCAGTGCTTTCATTCTGTGTGTCTCCAGGTTACAGGCATGGATTGGATGTCTTGGTCAGAATGCCAAGACGCTTTACGCAAGCTTGTACAACGCTCAGTGAGCCACGGCTTGGAAGGGGAAGGTGGGTGCCAACTTCACCTTGTTCTGTGATTGCCCGGAAAGGTGGGGCCTGGCTGCTTCAGGGGCCAGAGAGGAACCACCTCCGCCCTCTCCCCCCTTTCGGATAGCACTCCTGCTTTTGGCCCTCCTGTGCCTCAGCTGGGGCAGTCGCTGCTGCTGCCTCCTCCTTCCAGGGGACAGCTCTGCCCCGAGCATCTGGAGGTGGCAACATGAGCAAACGCAGAAGACTCTTTCTCCCCCGTTTCCAGCGCCAGCCCCTGCTTTCCAACACCTCGTAGTCCCATCCTCCCAGCAACCAGCTGCATTTTCTCTCCTCAGGCGCCATGAGGCCTGCTTTTCTCTTGCCCAATGATTATGATGCGGAGGAGGTGCTTAGGCAGTACATACCAGAAGCTGCTCTCAGGAAGGTACGGCCAGGCCGCCACTGCTGGGGGCTGCATTTTTGGAGGGTAGAAGAAGTGGTGCATTGCAGAGATGGAGTCTTCACGAAGACAGACAAACAAAAGAAAATGCACCCTGAGACAACAACGCGGGGAAACTGAGCCAAGGAGCACCGGTGCTGCACCATTGTGTGCGTTGTCCTCAGAGAGACACGGGTGGCGGGAGGCGGGCTTCTGTCTCTCTGTCTTTTCCGTGGGTATGGTGCTGGAGGTGCTGCGGACATGATGGTGGCATAAAGGGGAGATTCCACTGAAGTCCCTAGAGCATCCCTGAGGGTCGGCCCTCATGCCCATACCTGTCCCAAGATGGGGTGTTACCGGAGCACCTTTCTCTCCTTTGTCATTTGTGTTATGATTCGGCATCTGCCTGCCGCAGGCTGGGCAGCCTGCCGGCCGTTTGCACTGAGAGGAGGATTTATCCCTTCCTCCGGTAGTACCTGCTATTGCCAGTACGCCTGCCGTCCCTCGGTATCTGGTGTGGGCAGTAAGCCCCCAGGAGAGCAGGCTGGTGAAGCCGTCGTGCTCTTGTCTTCCAGCTTGATGACAGCGTGCCGCTGGACCTCTTCTCTGAGCTACGGCCAGTCACCAGCCTCTTCATCCAGCTGCGGCTGGCTGAGGATAAAACCACAGTGGAAGTCTACACGATCCTCCACAATGCCAGCAGGATGATGCGAGAAATCCTCTGTCCTCACAAGGGCGAACTCAACAAAGTCCTCCGGTTTGATAAAGTGAGTGTGGGGGAGCAATCGCCTCCCCCCACGCTGAGAGGGTGGGCAGTGAGCAAGAGGGAGAGACTCCCTCTTAGGCATTGTAGCAAGATGTGCTGCATCTGTCCTTGGCAGGGCTGCACGTTCCTCTGTGTGTTTGGACTCGCTGGAGAAAAGCTGCCCTACGAGAGCCTTCACGCCTTGCAGAGTGCTATTCAGATCTTCAACTCGTGCTCCACAATGCTCGGGGAAAGAGAGTGAGTGTGTGGCGGGGGTGAGGGGGGTGCATGCTGGCTGGGACGGCGCAAGGGGGCTTACCAGAAAGAGACGTGCCTTCCAGCTTGCCCTCCCTTGTCCCTGGCAGGAAGGAGGCAGTGCCCTGAGAGGTGGCAGGTGACCCCTGGGCTTAGCCCACGGCAGCCAGGCCGAGTCCCTCCGAGCACACCCTGCTAGCCACCGCGCTGGAACGAGCCCTCGCAAAGGCGAGAGGCTCCTTGGTGTCAGAGGCAGGCCCTTCTGGGTGACTGGCCCATGACCAGGGATGGGGCCCAGCCACCTGATCTCAAGATGCTGTCATGGCAGGCGGTGCCATCGTGGGCGCCTTCCTCCCTCCCTCCCTCTTTGCTCACGAGAGGGCTGTGGCCTTCTGCAGGTCGCAGCTCAGGGAATGTGGCCTCAGGGGAAGTGTCCAAAACTTGCTGCATGCGCTCTACCCCTGTCCCTTGTCCCTTGCAACCCGGGTATGTTGCGCCCCTGAGCTCTCCAAGTCCCCGAGACCCGTGCTGGCAGGGCAGGATGGCAGGTGGCCCAGGCTAGCGCCGAGGGGAGGTGCGGGAAGGGATGAAGCCGGGCGGGCTTCATGAAGGGGCGCTGCTGAAGCCGCACTCTTTCCCCGTGTGCCAGGGCAGTGTCTGTTGCAGTTACCAGCGGGACGGTGTTCTGCGGACTCACTGGCCACCCTGTGAGATATGAATACACAGGTACGAGGCGTGTGTCTGAGGTGCGGGAGGCTGTCGTGGGCCTGCTTAAGCATAGCAGTCTGGAAGAGGAAGGTGGGCTGGGAGAGGGCTTGCCCAGCAGCCCGTCAGGAACGGCCCAGGCAGCTCTGGTCCTGGCCTGGGGCGGGAGAATGGGCTCCGTGGCCGGTTGTTCCCCTGAGTTCTCCTGACCCCGCCGTGGGGTTGGCCTGTGCCGGAGGTGAGGCAGCCATTGGCCTGGAAGGGTGCCGTGGGGCTGGTGGCACCGGCACACCAATGCGTGCTCTCTCTTTCTCTCTCTGGCAGTCATTGGCCAGAAGGTGAATTTGGCAGCCCGGATGATGGTGCACTACCCCGGGCTGGTGTCCTGTGATGCAGTGACCTACGCCACCTCTCGGCTGCCCCCTTACTACTTCAGGGAGCTGCCGGCGAGAGAGATGAAAGGCCTTAGGCATCCTGGCACTGTCTACCAATATGTGGGGATCCCCGAGGAGAGGTGAGTGTCCTCTGAGAGGGCTGGATGAGGGGACGGTGGCACCGAGGGTGCAGCCTTGGCCAGCAAAGAGGAGTTCTGCAGAGAGAGACCAAGCTGGTCTCCCTTCCCTGTGGCTGAGAGGGTCGGAAGCCCTCGCGTGGGAGGCTTTTTGCCTTTCTCCCCTGCTGTCTCCTGCTGGCTCTGTCCAAATGGCTTTCGACTGTGCTTTCCGTGCTGTGCTTGCTCCAGCCCATGCCCTGGTAACGCTGACCCAAGGAGGTTTTTGTCCCAGCTGCTTCTGAGCAGGAAGCTTTGGGCCAGTCCGGTTCCCATGGGGAAACGTGGACCATCGGGACACTCTTCCTCATGTCTTCCTGCTGAAATCTCAGCTCTTCCCCCAGGCCAGGAGTTGACCCCCTCTTTGGATGAGGGTTTGAATGTTAACATTGCCGTCTCTTTGAAACTACGGGAAGACTTGAGCCAAAGGTGCCAGGTGCTTGGCATCCCAACCCGTTCAGTGACACAAGTCCTCCTTTCCAAGGCACTTGTTTTTCTTGGCCAACGTGGTAAATGTCTGCTAGCCAACAGCACACCCTGGCTTCTCTCGCGTGTCTCCGATTTCTCTGGGTATGGCCTCTGGTGATGGACTCTCGATACGTTCTCCTGCCGCGCCGTGGCCATTGGGCTTCTTTATGCTTGCAGCTGTCCTAGCGTGCAGCTCGAACGTTGGCTAGGGGAGCGTGCAGGGGCTAACACGCTGCTCGAAAGAAAAGCAGGTACCCGAGGAGCAGCACGTCCTGCCCCTCCCTGCCAGGCTGCTTCTCTACGTCCCTTGGCTTCTCACCAGCTAATTGACTTGTGTTTTCTGTTCCCCTGTTTCTAGCATATTTGGCATGGCTCTTACCAAGAAGAGGTCCGAGTACGTCCCATTGCTGGGTAGGTGGAGAACGCCTTGCTCTTCTGAAGCCGTTTCTTCCCCTTGGTAACTTTTAGTGCCACGCTGGGAAGGGAGAAGCTTTTGCCAGGGACGGTGTTGCCTGCAGCGGCCCTAAGGAAGTGCCGCCTGTCTTGGTCACTACTTGGCTGATATCTTTGGGGTGGAAAGCAGGGTGAGGCGCCTGGTGCTCCCTGCCGTGCTCCAGACCTGGTAGGAAGGTTCCTTTCAGCTATGGAGCTGCTCACCCCCTGGGGGCTAAACTGATCCCTGTCTTTGGGATCAGGAAAGAGATTTCCTTCTGCCAGACTGACAGAGAGTCTGGGTGGTAGGTTCTCCCCCTGGTAATCCTCAGCGTTCCTTTCTTGGCAGCATCTGGGTGTAGATATGGAAATGCCAGGACACACGGGATGCCTTTAATCACTCGGTGTCTTGCCGGATGCTTTGGGCCTTGTTATGGGTTAGGCCTGGTAGGCAGCTCAGCCCCACAGAGCCGCTCGCTCCCCACAGTGGGATGGGGAAGAGAATCGGAAGGGTAAAAGTGAGAACACTGGTGGGCTGAGATACAGGCAGCTTAACAGGTAAAGCAAAAGCTGCGCACGTGCGCAAGGCAGAATCGGGCACTCGTTCACTGCTTCCCATCGGCAGGCAGGTGTCTAGCCATTCCCAGGAAAGCAGGGCTTCATCATATGTAATGGTGACTTGGGAAGACAAGCGCCATAACTCCGAATGTCCCCCCTTCCTCCTTTTTTCCCCCAGCTTTCCTTGCTGAGCACAGCATCATATGGTATGGCAATAGGCCTGTGGTCAGTTGGGGTCAGCTGGCGCAGCTGTGCCCCCTCTCAGCTTCTTGTGCACCCCCAGCCTGCTCGCTGGCGGGGCGGCGTGAGAAATGGAAAAGGCCTGGACGCCGTGCAAGCGTTCTTCAGCAATAACTAAAACATCGTTGTGTTATCGACACCAATGTTTGGTCGCAAATCCAAAACACAACACCATACGAGCTATTCCTGAAGAACATTAACTCTAGCCCAGCCAAAACCAGTACAGGCCTGAAGATGCTGCCTTAACTCCCGGGAAGCGCTCTGTGGCTCGTGGTACAGCAAGGAGATGCTTTGAGCCTCTTTGGGACATAGCTGCCTGCAGCGACTCAAATCATCCCTTCCAGTCTTGTGCTGGATCACTGTGGGGAGTTGCATGGGGCCGGCTGAATCTCTGTGCCTGTGGGAGGGGAGGGGTGCGGGGCAGGGAAGAGGGCATGGGAGCCGCGCGGTGGGGCAGGCGGGCCCACTACTGCTCTGAGGAAGGCAGAGGTGCAAAAGCTGGGATGAGCGGGCGGGAAGGAGGCCTGGGTGCAGGCAGGCTGGCGGATGTAGTGGCGGGGAGGGAAGCTGTGGTGGAGGGTGCCAGCAAAAGGGACGGCTCTTTGCTTTTCAGCACGCGCCAGCAGCTCGTTTTCTTGTTTGTCTTCCCAGGTCGGGAGAAGGAGATTGACCTCTTTGTCAGCTGCTTGAAAGCCTATAAGGCTTTAGGAGAAAGGCACATCCTGGCATTTGAGGGCCCGATGGGCTCCGGAAAGAGCCACTTACTTACTGAACTGGCCTATTTAGGCCAGGCTGCTGGCCACAGGTACAGGTTTTTGACCTGCAGCTTTGGGACACTGCCCCTGCCCGTCCCCTGGCAGCCATGGAACACTCCAGCCCCTCTGCCAGTGCGCCTGGCCCTTGGGCTGCAGCCTCCCGAAAAAGCCTCCTGGAGACACTCGCTAGGAGCTCCTGCGCGCTCTGCTCCCGCCTCTGCCTCTTTGGGGAGTTGGAGGTGGCTTCTTGAGCCATGGCCTTTCCTCCTTCACCTCTGGGCCAGGCACAGACAGAAGGAAAGAGCTCAAGCTCAGTGCTTTTCATCTGACTCCAGACCCAAGAGACAGCAGGGCGGCCTGTCTCAGAAGCCCTGCTTGCCCTCTGCGTGTTTCCCAGAAGGAGCACTGGGGCAGAAAAGCCTTCCCGTGGTCTGGGAGGCAGACTGCTAAGGTCTGGAGCCCAAAGGCAAACTCACCGCTTGCTCCATCCTTGCCTCTTAGCCCCGTGAGTTCCTCTGCAGGGGGGACGTAACGAGACCTGGGCTGGCGCTGCGGAGACACAGGGCCTGGACCTGGCTCTCCCAGTGGCTTGGCAGCAAGTGCCCCTCTGTGCCCTTTCTCGTAGGAGGAGTGAAAAGCTTGGCCTTCTCTGGGAAGCACTTTGAGATGGGTGGCTGAAGAGCTCCCCCCAAGGGCATCTCCACCCCTTTTGTCTTAGAAGGCTTGGGCTGTTGGGGATCTCAGTCCCTTTTGCTTTTGCACGGCAGGGTAGTTGCCATGGAACTGCTAGAGGTCAACGTGAGGCAGTCCTTCTCTGCCATCCGTACGCTGACGGCCAGGGCCCTGGGCCTCCAGGACTGTGAACTGTGCAGTGACAGGCAGTGCATGCTGCAGACAAAGCTCCGAGGGACAATCGAAGAGAGCAGCTATTGCCTCCTCAATGACGTTTTCCTTGTCAAGGTGAGCGCGAGAGGCCTCTCTGGCCCTGGAGAAGGCCTTCTCACGAGCTTTTCTGGGTCTGGCGTCGGGTGGGCACGCTGCTGGGAGTGCCTTAGCTCAGGGGTGGGAATCGCAAGGGTCCTAGCACACGTTTCCCATTCCTGGGCCCGGGGGGCTCCCTGACTGTGGTGAGATCATGTCCCGTGCTGCATCTGGCAGTGCCCGGTGCCTTGTTCGGCACCCTGGAAGTGGCATTGGAGAGAGGCTGGTGCTGACCTCGTGCTGAGGTCACTGCTGTGTGAGTGCTCTGCTCCAGTCAGCCCAAGATTCCCACAGCCAGAGAGCCAGCTCTTCGGCCCACCCCCAAGCCCCAGCTCTGCCAGAGACCCTCAGCAGAGGGCCTTCGCTTTAGGCTCCAGGTGAAGTCCCCCCTGTGGCTCCTTGCGCCTGTGTTGGGGAGAGGGAAGGTGCTGAGGCCAGCAGAGGCGGTTTGCTCTGTGGTCTTGCTCGGTGGGTAGGTGTGCCCTAGCCCCGGAGTGATCTTTCTCCCTGACTCCTTTTCTGGCCAGTTTCCCGTTTCGGACAAGGTTCGCGAGATGCCTGAAAGTCAAAGGAAAACGGAATTGCACTCGACTTGGGCAAAAGTGCTAGAGAAGGTGAGCATTTCTCCTCCTTCCTCCTGGGTCGGAGAAGGAAAACAACCCTGCCGGCTGTGGGCTCTGCACCACAGCGTGTGAGCGGGTGAGAGGACCAGGCATCTGGGTTATCGCCATTCAGGGCCTGAGAAACCCCCCACCTCCTCCCCGCAGCCCCACAAGCACACCCAATAACTTTCCTCCCGCAAGGTGTGCCCTGGAGGAGGAACGATGTCTTCTGCATTCCCTTGCCCAAGCTCCCTCCTTCTGCAGGGCAAGTGATGTTAGGTGTGACCTTAAAGTCTCCAAGAAATTAAGAGTCAGTAAGCTTCTGAGCAGGGAAGTGGTTGGGGAGAGACATCAGAGCATCCTCTCAAGAGACAGAGGCTAAATCTCCTCCCCGGAAGACACTTGAGAATCCACCGGACTGCCCTCAGAACACCCTGCTTTTTTTCAGGCCATTGGAGCAGAATTTGGCATATTTGTCATCGACAATGCCCATTTCATCGACCCTGCCTCCTGGAGTATCATGTCACCCCTGCTCCAAGACGTCTCCCTCTTCACGGTCATGAGCTTAGCTCCAGGCTACGCGCGAACAGAGAGCTTTTGCAAAGCCGCAGCAGAGAACACAACATCCCAGCAGATCACCTGTCTTCACCTGGACGAGCTGAAACCTTCAGCCATGGTGCAGAAAGTCTGCCAGGGCCTTGGAGTGGTCAGCATCTCCAGGGATCTAGCGAGGTAAGTTCGAAGCAGGGGAGCTCTTCCTGAGGGCTTGAACCTATGCAGACCATGGAAGGGACTCACCTCCCCAGGAAAGGGAGCGCAGGGCCGCTAGAAGCATCAGTGCCTCTAGCAAGTACTGGGCACGGGTTGCTTTTTATGCCTCGCCCTGGCAGGTGGGAGCCGAGAGTGGGCAACTCCCTCGGCACAGAGCGTGGGAGGTGTCAGCCCTTCGCTGTTGCACAGGGAGGAAGGGAGGAAGGGAGGAAGGGAGGAAGAGTCCCAAGCCCAAGCGTGGCTGGGGTGTGAAAAGGCCTTGGTCTAGGTGGCCAGGCTGTGGGGGAGATTCCCCGGGGCAAGAGGTCTGCCCTGCTGCCAGAGAGGATCTAGGCTCCCGAGGAGAGGAAAGGCAGGGCTTGCTGCTCTGTGCTTTGGGCATTGTCCGCAATTCTTTTCCGATGGACTTCCGTGAAGGCTGGGGGTTCAGGGGGGCCCAAAAGCTGAAGCCAGCGGGAGGACCGTCCCTTTCAAAAGTGAGGTGTAGCTGTGACGAAGATGCTGGCTACCCTGCTATGCCCGAGTTACTCGCCGCCCACCTGAACTGTGTTTCACCTTACTTTCCTTGTGGGGGTCACTGCCGGGTCTGCTCCTGTCCAGGTTCCTGATCCAAAGAAGCTTGGGGGTCCCCTATTACTGCGAGGAGCTGCTGCGCTGCCTTTGTTGCAACGACATGCTCTTGTTCCGCAACCGGAGGCGGGGTGAAAAAGCAGAGGACAACTGGGAGAACCTGATCAGTAAGCACCTTTGCTGCTGACTAGAGAGTCGCTGTGGCGCGTTGTCTGCAGCACAGTCTTGCCCTGTCGTTCCCCCATGGATCTGGGCAGAGTCAGATCTTGCAGCAGTGCAGAAGTTGGTCTGGCGGAGGTTGTGGGCTCCTGTGTGCCTCGCTGTTGGGACAGCCAAAGCAGGGGCTAGCGAGTTCTGGTGGCTTGGAGGGGCCTAAATTCTTGGGGCGGGGGTTGGGGGGCTAAACCAGAGGGGAAATTGTTCCGGAGCACATGTGTTTCTGGTGTTCCTTAGGCATTCTAATGGGCACGTAATTTACCTTGCCCAAACGCCAGCTCGCTTGAGAACAAACCCCAGCTTGGGGTGAGGGACAGGCCCGGGAAACTTGAATCCAAAACCATAAATCCCCACAAGGGTGCTGGTAACGGAAGAAAACGGTGGTAATGCCACCGAGAGAGCAATGCCAGCCAGAGTGCCGTGGCCTTGGGAACAGCCAGGACTGACGCTCCGTTTTGCATGACCACCGGCAATTTCCCTGGCTGCGGACGTAGCGCTGTTGAAGGCAGCAATGCTGCTGCTTTCTGTCCCAGGGCGTTCAGTCGCCCCCTGGGAAGTCTGGAAGCTTTGACTGAGGGACTGTTTGGGAAAGCTGGTCTGAAGGCAGAACATCTTTGGGAGGGCTGTGCAAGGAAACTGTTTTGCTCTGCTTAATGACCCACGTTCAGCGCAGGCAGGTCAGCGCGCCCACACTGGCCCGTGTAAGGTGGGACTTGTCCCATCTCAGGTGAAGTTTGAAATGTTTGCAAGCTGCAAGTCACTTTGCAAATTGCCTTATTCGTGCTCTCCTGCTCCACCCAGCTTCTGCAGTCGAGGCTTCAGCCCTCGCAGCAACCTCGAGCTCCAGCGCGGGGAATGATGGCAGGGTCTGCATCATCAGACCAGACGTGAACCTGGAGAACACCATGCTGCCCGCCAGCTTGAAAGGTGAGGGGCCGAGCGCCGCTCTGCCGGCTCGCGGCTGTGCTGGGGCCCCTTCCCGGGGCATCGGCTAGAGGGAGGCTGGGCATCTGTGTGCTGCAGAGTCACCCTCTCAGCTTGGGGGCTCTGCTGGGAAGGTGGCTCCAGTCCAACCAGGAACAGGCCTGGGGTTGCGGGCAGCCCTTTCCCCCTCCTGGGCGTGGACCAGCCGTGAGCGTGCTGCCTGCTTTCCAACAGCGGGTAGGAGAGAAAAGCTTACTGGTGCAGCACTAAAATGGCTCCCTTTTCTCACAGAAGCAAAGCCTTTGCTGGGAAAAATCTTTGACTTGCCTCTGACTCGACTTTGAACGTGGCTTCTACCTCGCTATTCTCTTTTTAAGTTCCCCAGCTAGCGCTGGTCTCAGGGCACTTAATCCAAACCAAACCCGTTTTTTTTCTGTGGATTGCCACGGAAATTCCCCCGTAGCCAGGGGAGCTGGATGGGGGAACTGTCAATGAGTGTCTCTCCTCTCTAGCCATAGCCATTTGTATGAACCTTGGAGAAGCGTCATGCTAAAAAGTTGTTTTGTCCAAAAAAAAAAGACGACAACCAAAAGAAAGGAATAGTATCGTCTGGCCAAGTTAAGACAACTGTTGTGGGGAGCTCTGAGTCCACCTCTGATGTGGGGAAAGTTCTCTGTTCTCTCTGCGCACTACTCCAGATCTGGTAGGGCGCATCATGGGATGCGTGTACCTGCTGGATCCTGCCCTCCTCACCCTTGGTGGAGGAGCGTGCGTTTGAGCGTCTTGCTCTTCCCCAGGCCTTGTGGCCTGCGATTCCAACAGGAGCGGAGCCATTTTGAAGACGCCTACCCTGGGTTGCGATTGCCCAGCAGGTGCAGTCCCGAGGAGAGGAGGCCAAAGTCGACCCCGTTTCATGTGTTGAAACTTTCCAGCCTCTCCAGCCTCAGCATGGGGAACAGGCAAGAGAGAGACGTGTTGCTGCTTTTTGACAGAGATTGCGCTGGCTCAGCTGGACCGGATAAAGCCGCTGAAGCAGATGGTTTTGAAGTTTGCAGCTGTCATCGGGCCAGTGTTTACCACCCAGCTGCTGTCGCACATCCTTCCCACTGGCGTCAGGCCCAAGATGAACTGCTTGTTGAACACGTTGGTGAGCGACAACATCCTTAAGCGTCTGAAAAGCACAGAGGTGCCAGAAGATGTCCAAGATCCTACCAAGGGGCCAGCCACCTCTCTGCGGGCAGAGCGCGGTAAGTGGTAGCAGTAAGGCGGACAAGGGAGCTCCCAGCTGTGTCCCGGCGGGGCTCCCCAGGGCATGGTGCGCTTCCCCCCGCCAGTGATGGGTGGGTGGAGCTCAGGCAGGCATGGCTGTTCGGGATGGGTTGTTCAAAGATCTTACAAGTCAATCTCAAAGCACACTAGCTTTGCACCGGAGGGAAGTCCGCACCAGCCGTCCCAAGTGCCTCTGCTCCCCTGCCTCCAAGCACTGCTCACAGCGCAGGCATGGGAGGGCTTGTGGAATCCCTGACATCCTCTCCCAGCCGCCTGCAGCGTCCAGATCAAAGATGCCCTCCAGAGTGCCCCGGGGCCTTTGACAGGCTTTTACTCGGCTTTGATTCCCCTGTGGCCCAGGGCGGGAAGCTCAGGAGGCTGGGAACCGCCTTGCCAAGAGCGGGGAGAAAGCGCTGGCCGGGGCTTGCTTCGGCTGGCGGCAACATCCCCAGCTCCTGCCTGGAGTGCAGCTGAGCACTGTGTCCCCAGGGCTGTGCTAGCGTCAGCAAGGCGAGCGGGCCCTTTCTCCCCGTGCTGCAAGGCTCGGTGTGCAGCAGCGCTGGTTCTCTGCCGAGGATGTGCATGACTTTCATACCCCGGCTGGGACGGCCCTGAGCCCTGGCCCCAGCTCGGGCTGCCGCAAAGGCCCTTTGCCTTGCAGGTGTGGAGAGGCCCTCTCTGAGCAAGACGACTGTGGAGCAGCAGTCTGGCGTCCTGGCCTTCTGTGTCCTGCTGCTGCGAGAGGCTGCCTATGAGCTGTGGCCCGAGAGACAGCGGGTCGCCTTGCACTGCAAGTGTGCCGCCTTCCTGGAGCAGCACACGCACAAATGCAAGAGCTGCAGCCAAGGGGACTTTGTTGCCTTCCACCGCTTCGCCGTCACCAGCACCCAGGACGGAGGGAGCCCTCATGGCCCTGCTGCCCAGGGCGACTCCCGCAGCTGGGAGGCCTTGGTGCTTGCAGGAGAACAGCTGAAGAGGGCTAGGACCCACGGCACTGAGGGTATGCTGTGTACCATGCTCTGCAGCCCGGGCCCTCCTGGAGGCCAGGGGTGTGTGCTGGGGATCGGGTGGGAGTAGATCTGCTAGGGATGAGCCCAGGAGGTGAGGACGACCACTGCAGACTTTCCTCAGTCTGTTGGGACCCTTGCAAGGATCCTTGCAAGCCCGCTGGGAAGAGCAGCTCTTACCCCCGGGGTACGCGAGGAGGTGTCTAACCCCCTGTTTTCTTTCCAGATGCTGCAGATGCTCTGCAGCAGCAGCAGGCTTTCAGGGAGGAGGATTTTGGGTGAGCAGACAAGGTTTTGATTATTTTTGAAGCCAGTGAGCTCAGGGTCTCCAGAGGAGACAAAGGAAGCGGCAGCATTTGGCTGCCGGTTGTGACTCTAGCTTAGGGGAGAGGCTTTCTGTGCGGTGGGAGCTGGGAGGAGATGGCCACGGCGATGAGAGAGTGCTTGAGGAAGCCCGTGGGCTCAGAGTGATCGTCACCCTCCACTGGAGCAGCCCTTGCTTTGCAGTTCCTCCAGAGTAGCGCTGCAAACTCTGCAGGGGAGACGCCGCCCCAGGGACTCGAGTGCTTTGCCTGTGGGAGGTGACAGAAAGCCCAGCTTGTCTTTTTCTCCCTACCTACAAAGCACCTGTATGAGTCCTGCCTGCCCGTGGCCTCGTGCTCTGCTTTGAACAAAGGGCTTTTGATGCCGTCTCTGTGGGGAGAAGGACCGGTATAGGTGATGCCCGTGTATTCTGTGCTCTCTTCTTCCCCTGGGAACTGTCCTCTGACTAGTGTGGCAGGGCGGTTTCTGGCAAAGAGCAAACAGACAACTGAGCTGCCCAGCAAGACCGACGGGAAGCACAACGGCACATGTGAATGCAAAGCCATCGTGGAATCGGTGCTTGTGCCTTTGGCTCGCCACTACATGGCAATGGGCGATGCTGCCAGAGCCTTTTACTACCTTCTGGAGTGCGCGGCTGCCTACCTGCATGTCTCCAACAGCTACATGGTGAGTTGCCCTGCTTGCCAGGACCCACTGTGCACGGAGTCCTCTCAGTCGCCTGGCTCTGGGCAGGACAACTTCCCCGTTGCAAGAGGGCATGCCTTCGCGGGGCCTTGGAAGGGAAATGCTGGGTCAGACCCTGACTTCTTCCTCCGGTTTGCCTCTTCTGCGGCAAGAGACACAGGGCACTGTGCCCTTAGCACGAGGAGCATTAGCAGGGAGGCGGTCTGAAGGATCACTGGTGCCTGTGCTCTGAGCCAGGGTGACTGTGTTTGAGCGGGCATCACCAGGGAGAGAAGCAGGCTCTCTTAAGACAGATGCCAGAGGCAACGGGGGAGGACAAGGCTGGCCATGGGCTCTGCACCCACGCTCACCTGCTCTCTGTGTGCTTGCGCAAAGGCCCTCATGAAGCTGAACGAAGCGGAGGTCCTGAGGAGCTCAGTAGAGAAGAAAGTGAATGTGATAGCCCGCTTTGAAGAGGCCACCTTCTTCAGCCTCAAAGGGGAGGTAAAGAGACGGGGAGGTCTGGAGGGACCGCCTGGGGGACGCAGCTGGATGCCTTCCCCAGTTGCAGTGGATATCCCTGGCATCTCCAGCCACTGGCAGATTCCTGCAGTCTCTTGGGCAACTACTCCATATCGGGATGATTCCCTTTTCCTGTGCAGGTCTGCTGTCACATGGGACGCCTGAAGCTGGCAAAGAAAATGATCAGGAAGGCGCTGAGCCTGCTCAAAAGGCAGTTTCCCCGGACCTCCGTTGGAGCCTTTGTCAAGCCGCAGCTGGAAAAGTTTCAGTGTGCCGCTTATGTTGCCAGAAGAGCATCCTCCCTTCCGCAGGAGGCCCGGTAAGAAGCAGAACTGAGAACCCGGGAAGGAAGAGCCATTTCCTACCTGGTCCCAGGCATCTGGGCCCAGACCTGCCTAGACTTGAGGCCACACCTAACCTGACACATAGGCCTTAGCAGGACCGAGGCGTTAAGGACCGATGTGCGGGTAAAACAGGCAACGACAGAGCCCCACGCTCCCTCCCCTCCCTGCGCAGTCATGGGAACAAAGCACGCCTTTTGGTAAAAAGCAGCTTGCAGCCGGGGATGTGGCTGCTGACACGTGTTGGCTGCGGCAGGGGGTTGGTGGTGACTGGGAAGAGAGCGCTGTAAAGAGGGAGTAGAGGCTGAAGAGGGGCAGGGGTCTGCAGGCAGGACCGGGACATGGGGAAGGAGCAGTAGGTG
The DNA here is from genome assembly GCF_965638725.1 of Aptenodytes patagonicus. Taxonomy (NCBI): domain Eukaryota; kingdom Metazoa; phylum Chordata; class Aves; order Sphenisciformes; family Spheniscidae; genus Aptenodytes; species Aptenodytes patagonicus. The sequence continues at coordinate 408,393 of NW_027472001.1, forward strand.
GAGGTGAGGTGTGAGAATCAGGAAGCTCAGGGGCCGATACCCCTTTTCCTGCTGGTTCCCGGCTTTGCTTGCCCCCCCCCCCCCGGCGCTGTAGTGCCAACGTGCCCTCTCGAGCGGTCAGCTTCCCCCGGCAGCACTTCTTTGCCCCCTTCCGCTCTGGCAGCCCTCTCTCCATCAGCTCCCTTTCCTCCGAGGAGGTGTAACTGGCTTGTCCGCCGCCCTGCTTTCCCCCGGCCCTGTCCGATTTAGCACTGTACAGCTAGAGCCTCTGGGCCCAGCAGTTTCTCTTGTGTGGCAGGAGGAAGAGGCTAGCCTGGCTGCTGCGGCAGAGCTGCTGCCTTTCCTTACTGGAGCACCTCTTCAGCCTGGAGGGCACTTCCAGCGGACGGACGTTCTCCCGCCTGGCAGCGCGCATGAAGGCCAACACGGACAGGGCGGCAGACTCCTATCGGGCAGCAGACTCCCGCCACAGATAGACTTAAACCAGAAGGGTGGAGCTGAAGTCAGCTAATTACACATCTCCTCCATGATGACCTTTGTTGTTGGGCCTTTCTTTCTGAGGCACGGAAAGAGACGCTGTCTTTCGTTGCTGTGGAGGGCTACTGTTGCTCCAGCAGTGATGGCTACAGCTCTCTTGCAGGTCCCGGTGCGGACTCGTGATTGAAGACGCTTCTGATTTTAGGTCACGTTAAAACCAGAAGCCCTCTCTGTTGCTCTTGTTCCTCACCACCCACGTACGGTCAGCCAGCGACTGCTGCTCCCTATCTTTCCCCAGCTAAAGGGGAGGAGAAACCTGTATAAAAAGGCAGGGGGTGACAGGAAAAGCCCCAGACGCCGAGGGGACTTGGGACAGCTATCGCCAAAGGTTTTGCCTTGTCTGAACCCGTCGGGGGACTGGAAACAACACGCCCTTCTGCCTAGCATTGCCCCCAAGTCAGCGTCTGCAGCAAAACTCTACAATTACGGTGTATAAGCAGCGCCGCAGACACTGGGGAACAATGTGGGGACACAGCACGCAGGCAGGTCATACATCCGCTCCTCCCTCCCGGCCAGCTGGCAGCACTCCTTCTAGTGGCAGAATTCCTCGGGCTCGTCCCCTCTGGCTGCCTACCAAGGGCTTGGGCATGAGAAGGGTTTGCATCCGGAGGTTACCTTCCGCGCTTCGCACTGAGGCACCTGTAAGTTTGTGGCAGACCTCAAAATTGCGGGCATAGCTACCGCTGTGCTCACTGAGATGGGCAGGAGCTTACTGGCGAATTGCAGCTCGGTTCGGGAACGGCAGGATGGCAGGGGCTTCATTCAAGGAGCTTCCAGTTGCCTGCAGGAGCTCTGCATATGCAGATTTTCCTCTGGCACCCTCCTTAGCACAGAAGTTCCACGGCCACCACAGAAACATCGGGCATGCTGAGCTTACAGCTGTGCCACGCCTTCTGGCCCAGAAGCTTCCATTTCGTCACACAGGTGTTAAGCAGGACTGGGGTCCCTCTGGCTGCAGGTAACGGCCTCCCTGCTGCCAGCGGGGACCGTCAGTATGCGTGGCATCTACTACAGTGGCCAGTTATGCCTTCAGCTAGGAAGGCTGTGGCTGTGCCGCAAACAACTGCCTTCCTCCTTACGTTTCTGTCTTACAGAGTATGGAAATAGATGTCCAGCTGGCTGTTTGAACGGTGCAGGTTTTCACCGGCACTGGCGTGCACTGCTGGCCTCAGACTAGCTCCTTGCAAACTCCACCATCTTTTCCGTCCTTTCACAATGGTATATATATTGCAAACGGACACCTGCAAACGCCTGAGAGTAACATAAAGGCTTGGTGGAAAAGTAAAATAAAATGAAATAAAATAATCATATCTATTTGTCCATAGCCGCTTCTTCTTCTTCCTCCCTCTTTTTCCTCTCACCCATTCTTTCTTCTTTAATTTCTGCTCGGCTTCTGTTTCCAGCTACGCTGTGCCTGGTCTCTCTCTGAAGCCCACCCTTGCAAACCACCCACCTCAGAGCAGTTCTCAAATTTTTCCCATTGATCTTTGCCTGTCTCAGTAGCTGGAAGCAAAACAAACTCCAAAGCTTCTGTTAAACTCTGGGTGCGTGGCCGCATGGATGTGAAGAGACTGAAAGTTGGTACTGAGTCAAGCCAGAGCCGGGAGGAGCGTTCAGTCGAGATTTTTGCAGTGGGCTTGCAGAGGACGCAGACCCAGGTAGACGCGCTTCTGGATAGGCTCCCCCTTGACATCCAAGCCCTCGCACATGGGAAGCGAATCTTTGTAGGCCAGCTGTTATTCTTGTACGGTTTCGATCTAGCGGAGGCAGTGGGGCTTCCTGCCTTTGTGCTGGTGGTGGGTCCACCCCTCGCTGGTGCTGGGCAAAACAAAATCTGGAGGGGAGCAAGAGGTGGCGATGTTGTAATGGGCTCAGACTGGCAGCAGGCAGCTGTCTCTTCTCGAAATGAGCGGCTTAGCTTAACTGCAATAACGGGCCGGCTGGATTATTGTGGTGATTCCACCTCATTTTGTTGTATCTTTGGGGGGGGAACAGTCCCCCAGGCTGAGCCCATGGCGTTGCCCCGTGCTCCAGGCCCTGTTCCAGGCCGTGAGGGCTCCCTGTGGCCGCAGCAATGGGACACTGTGGCCACGCCCCCCAGGGCGCGGCCCCGCCCTCAACCACCACCCATGGGGCATGCCCTGCTGCACACCTGTCTGTCACCTCGGGAGGGCGGGGCCCTGTGGGGGCTGCCCACAGGGGAGGGAGAGAGAGAGAGAGAGACTGCTCCGCCCTGCCCCATCCCAGGACAGGGCCGTGTGCAGCAGAGGCCCTCCCCCACGCCCCCGCAGGGCCGTGTGCAGCGCAGCGCCCTCACCTCGTGGGGCCCTCTCTGATGCTGGTTCCCTGGTCATGGCTGTAGTGGGTTGACCCTGGCTGGATGCCAAGGTGCCCACCAAAGCCGCTCTATCACTCCCCCTCCTCAGCTGGGCGGGGGAGAGGAAATACAACAAAAGGCTCCTGGGTCGAGATAAGGACAGGGAGATCACTCATCAATTACCGTCACGGGCAAAACAGACTCGACTTGGGGAAACTAAATTAATTTATTACCATTCAAATCAGAGTCGGGTAATGAGAAATAAAACCAAATCTTAAAACACCTCCCCCCCACCCCTCCCGTCTTCCCAGGCTCAACTTCACGCCCGATTTCCTCTACCTTGTCCCCGCCCCGAGCGGCGCAGGGGGACGGGGAATGGGGGTTGCAGTCAGTTCATCACGCGTTGTCTCTGCCGCTCCTTCCTCCTCACGCTCTTCCCCTGCCACATCCCTCCCACGGGAGACAGTCCTCCACGAACTGCTCCAATGTGGGGCCTTCCCACAGGCTGCCGTTCTTCACAAACCGCTCCAGCGTGGGTCCTTTTCACTTGTCCTTCCCACGGGGCGCAGTCCTTCAGGAACGGGCTGCTCCAGCGGGGGTCCCCCCACGGGGTCACAAGTCCTGCCAGCAAACCTGCTCCATTGTGGGTTCCTCTCTCCGCAGGTCCACAGGTCCTGCCAGGAGCCTGCTCCAGCGCAGGCTTCCCACGGGGTCACAGCCTCCTTCGGGCACCCACCTGCTCCAGTGTGGGGGTCCTCCGCAGGCTGCAGGTGGATATCTGCTCCACCGTTAACCTCCATGGGGACAACCTGCCTCACCATGGTCTTCACCACGGGCTGCAGCGGTATCTCTGCTCCGGTGCCTGGAGCACCTCCTCCCCCTCCTTCTGCACTGACCTTGGTGCCTGCAGGGTTGTTTCTCTCACATAGTCTCACTCGAGTCCCTCCCGGCTGCTGTTGCGCAGCAGTTTTTTCCCGTTCTTAAATATGTTATCACAGAAGCGCTACCACCGTCGCTGATTGGCTCAGATTTGGTCAGTGGCAGGTCCGTCCTGGAGCCGGCTGGCATTGGCTCTGTCGGACACAGGGGAAGCTTCTAGCAGCTTCTCACAGAAGCCACCCCTGTAGCTCCCCCCGCTACCAAAACCTTGCCACGCAAACCCAATACACCCATTGAGCCATCTGGCGAGTCTCCCAACCGGGTATCGTGGACCTGTCGGTGAAGGAAGGTTTTTCCCTTTGGGTTTTAATCCTTTCTCTGAAAACAGGGTGATTCATGTCCTAGAAATGACAGTTCTTTCTGTTTTATGAAGCGTGGGGGAGTTGGTCAGACTAAAATGCCTACGTGGGATACGTGTGAACCTGAGCAGACTACTTGCCTCCTGCCTGACCATGACCGAGTCCTGAGGACATCAACTCCACGAGGCATTTACTTGCACTGGTGGTCCATCATAAGGACCGTAACATCCATCTCTCTGGATGCCCTGGTAAGTCCTCTTCGTCCCTGTCTGCCTATGTTTCTGTGTTTCTTCCTTCAAAGGCTGTGTCACACACCCAAGCTCCAAGACTTAAAAGGAATTAAAGGGCCAGAAGTGCAAGCCAGGCCAACAATAACTCTCTATCAAAGTTTAAACCGTAACAAACATGTCAAGCAGCAGTCGTCTCTGAGACTAAAGATATCCTACAGCATGAGTCCTACAGACTCAATGATTCTATGACTCTATTTAAAAGACGTGTAGATGAGGCGCTTAGGGACATGGTTTAGTGGGCATGGTGGTGTTGGGTTGACGGTTGGACTCGATGATCTTAGAGGTCTTTTCCAACCTCAATGATTCTATGATTCTATGATTCTATGATTCTATGATTTGAGTGTAGATCACCTGAAGGATGCCTCAAGACTCTTCAGATGCATCCAGTCATCGGGAGGTGGTTTCAGATCCTCTCCACAGTTGTGCTGCAACTGTGAAGAGTTACAGAGATCCTCCAGAGGGTAGAATTAGTGCCGCTTCATGCTGTGGTGGGTTGACCTTGGCTAGCCGCTAGCTATCCACCAAGCTGCTCTATCACTCCCGCGCCATCAGCCGGACAGGGGGAGAAAATGTGGTGAAAAGCTCATGGGTCGCGGTAAGGACAGAGAGATCACACCAATTACAGTCACGGGCAAGACAGACTCGACTTAGGGAAATTCAATTTATTGCAAATTAAACAGAGTAGGATAATGAGAAACACGAACACATCTTAAAACGCCTTCCTCCCACCCCTACCGTCTTCCCAGGCTCAACTTCACTCCCGACTCTTCTACCTCCGAGCGGTGCAAGGGGACAGGGAGTGGGGGTTGCGGTCAGTTCATAATGCTTTGACCCTGCCGCTCCTTCCTCCTCACGCTCTTCCCCTGCTCCAGTATGGCATCCCTCCCACAGGAAACAGGCCCGAACTTCTCCAGGGTGGGTCCTGCTCGTGGGCTACAGTTCTTCAAGAACTGCTCCAGGAAGGGTCCTTGCCACAGGGTGCAGTCCTTCAGGAACAGACTGCTCCAGTGGGGGTCCCCCGCGGGGCCACAGGTCCTGCCAGAAAACCTGCTCCTGCCAGGAGCCTGCTCCAGCATGGGCTCTCTATGGGCTGCAGCTTCCTTCAGGGCACATCCACCTGCTTTGGCGTGGGGTCCTCCACAGGCTGCAGGGTGGATATCTGCTCCACCGTTAACCTCTGTGGGCTGCATGGGGACAACCTGTGTCATCATGGTCTTCATGACGGGCTGCAGGGGAGTCTCTGCTCCGGTGCCTGCAGCACCTCCTCCTCCTCCTCCTCCTCCTCCTCCTCCTTCTTCATTGACCTTGGTGTCTGCAGAGTTGTTTCTCTCACATATTCTCACTCTTTTCTAACAGCTGCCGCCCAGCATTTTTTACCCTTTCTTAAATACGTTATCACAGAGGCGCTACCAGCATCGCTGGCGGGCTCAGTTTTGGCCAGCTGGGGCTCCAGCTTGGAGCCGACTGGAACTGGCTCTGTCCGACACGGGGGCAGCTCCTGGTGTCTTCTCATAGAAGCCAGCCCTGCACCCCCACCCTGCCCCCACCCGCTACCAAAACCTTGCTACGTAAACCCAAGACGCCAGGTTGCTGCAGATCACCTCCGCCTCAGCTGATTCCCTCCAGCACACTGGATTGCCCCAGCACACTGCAACAATTTGTGTCTCTTTGGCATAGCCAGGGCCAGGATACCCTTTTTTCAAACATTCTGTCACTTCATCAGGATCCCACACTTGTTCGGGGGTGAAGTCCCAGGCCACCGGCGGTGACAACCCTTCCGGGTACCTGCCCATATTCTCCCACACACCTTGCCACCCATAACCACACCGCCTTGCGTCATATCCCTGTGCTGATCTTTTTAAAGAGTTGGTTAACCTTTGCAAAAGCAGAAACAATAGTCTGGGGAAGTACCAACAGGAGTATTGTGGTTACCCAAGGCTGTTCAAGATACTGAAGAGCTATTGTAACAAGAGAGAAAACATCTACTCCACAGGAGAAAAAGGGGAAGGTGCCATTCTGTGTTTCTTCCACCGACTGGCTCTCGGAGGAGAAAAAGGACAAAGTGTAAGTAAGTGTTAATGGTCTCCATCAGATGGTTCCCAAAATACAGGGAAGGCATCAGTGCAGGGCCCACATACCAAATTAGGCTCAAGGCCACTGCTTTTATCGTCATTCTCCCAGGTAAAACACCGCCAAGTGCTACACAGCACAGCAAAGAAGGGAGCATGGCACGGATCAGATAACCGATGTCGGGAACAGGTAAGTCAACATCACGACCAGCAACTGTTAAACAGATGTAATCATTATAGGTTCCCTGCAATAGGCTCTGGTCAAATCTTTTGTTACTCCAGACCCTTTGAGCCCTACGTTGGCTTTAACTGCGGTAGGCAGCTGAGCACCACATAGCTGCTCAATCGCTTGCCAACCCGCAGTGGGATGGGGAGAGAATCGGAAGGGTAAAAGTGCAAAAACTTGTGACTTGAGATGAGGACAGTTTAATTAAAAGGGGGGGGGGGGAGGGGCGGGGGGCGGGAAACAACAAAGAAAAACAAAACCAAGAAAAGTACGTGACGCAAAAAACCCCAGTTGCTCACCACCAACCAACTGATGCCCAGCCAGTTCCTGAGAAACAGCAGCCCCCCGCAAATATCCCCTCCCCACCCACCCCACCCCACCCCACCCCACCCCGATTTTATTGCTGAGCACAACATCATATGGTGTGGAATACCCCTTTGGTCAGCTGGGGTCAGCGGTCCCAGCTGTGTCCCCTCCCAACTTCTTGTGCACCCCCAGCCTGCTCGCTGGCGGGGCACTGGGAGAAGCAGAAAAGGCCTTGCTGCCGTCTAAGAACTGTTCAGCAGTAACTAACACGTCCCTGTGTTATTCACTGTTGTAATAACAAATCCAAAACATAGCACCGTACAAGCTGCCGTGAAGAACTTTAACTCTATCCCAGCTCAAACCAGCACACAGAGGCACCGTTACAATTAAAGACACACACACATTCAATTGCAGATACAGGCATAAACCCTATAGAATGACAGATACAGTTAGAGCCACAGACACCGTAACATGCACAACTGCAGGCACATGAACAGCCACACCAGTTATTACACATACAGTTGCAGACACAATTACAGATAAGGATACAATTATATGTACAACTGCAGAGCCAAGTACAGTCACAGGCACAAGCACACATTCCATTACACCTACAACTACAGCTACCGCTTGTGACACCGTTACCAGTAGAGGTGCCGTTAAACAAACAGGTACTGCTCCACATGCAGTGTGTGAAGGTACACATACAGATACCAGTACGGACGCAGATACAGGTACAATTAGACATGCAGGTACCCATATAGATACCGTTACAGACACCGATACCAACAGAGGCAGAGACACCGATACTGATACCATGAGAGATACCACTGCCGATTCCATTGCAGATGCAGATGCCATTGGAGACGCCACGGCAGACACAGACGCCACTGCAGATGCAGTGTTGCAGAAACACGTAATATTTCAGATGCAACTGCAAATGGAGATGCCCTTGGAGAGACAGATGCCACTCCAGATACCCTTGCATACGCCGCTGCAGATGTTCACAAAACTGGAGGTGCAGAGAGCGTTGCAGATTCCCTTGCAGACAGAGGTAGCATTGCTGATGCCGATACCATTTCAGAGGAAGGTATCTCTGGGGATGCCGTTGCAGATGCAGATAACATTTAGGATGCCAATGCAGATGAAGATAACATTGCAGATGCTACTGCAGATGCAGTTAGCATGGCAGATGCAGCTACCAATGCAAATACCACAGCAGATGGAGACGCCAGTGCTCATGCAGATACGACTGCGCGTACAGAGACAATAGCGAATGCCAAAAAAGATGCAGAGATGGCTGGAGATGCAGATACCAGTACAGATGCAGATACAGGTACTCTCAGACATACAGGTACTCGTATAGATACCATTACGGACACCGATACCAACAGAGGCAGAGACACCGATACCGAGACCTTTCATTGCATCTGAAATTGTATCTGCATCTGCCATCGTACCTTCAATGGCACCTGCATCTCCTATGGCATCTGCCACGGCATCTGCAGTAGCATCTGCATCTGAAATGGCATGTGCATGCCGTTCCTGACAATGATGAAGATGCAGACACCAAACCAATGCAATTGCAGATACAGACGCCATTTCAGACGCTGCAGCTGCAGATTCTGCTGCAGCTGCAGCTACCATTGGAGAAATCACTGCAGACGCCATTGCTGAGGCAAAGTCAGGTGCAGAGACCTTTGCAGATGCAGGTATCTTTGCAGCTGCAGGCAGCGTTGCAGATGCAGAGGCCATTGCAGATTTCATTGACAATGCCATTGCAGATACACCCACGGACAGAATACCATTTGAAAGACACCCATTCAATTGCAGATACAATGCCAGGTGCAATGGCAGACGCAATGGCAGGTACAGACACAATACACCCACCATAAGAGAGACCAGTACAGTCACAGACAGAATTACACCTACAATTACAGACACAAGACGAGCCACAGACACGAGTACACGTTCCATTACACCTATAAATACAGACACTGATCTCATTCCTGATAGGGGTACCATTACAGAGGGAGGAGCCGTTACACACCCAGGTAGTGCTGCACATGCCATTGAAGACACAGGGAGTACTGGCACCAGCGCTGCTATCTGCAATGGCATCAGCATCTGCAACAGCATTGGCAATGTTATCCACAATGGTACCTGCCTCCGCAGTGATGGCTGCATTGGAGACCTGCAGCCAACAGTAGAGTTGCACACATAGCTTTCCAGACGCAGAAACCTTTGCAGATGGCATCGCAGGTTCAAATACCACTGCAGGCACCATTTCAGATGCCCGTACCACTCCTGATACCTTTGCAGATGCCATTGGCAAAGCAAGTCACACTGCAGCTGCAGGTACCACTGCAGTTGAAGAAACTGTTGCAGATGCCACTGCAGATACTGATCCCGTTACAGACATCGATAACATTACACATACCGATACAGAGACCAAGGCCTTTACAGATGCCATCACCGATACCGTGACAGATCCTGGTACCAGGACAGAGACAGCGATACCATTACAGACAGTCACACCCATACCGAGACCGTGACTGGTAGAGTGGTACCGTTAGAGAGAGCCTTGCTGAGGCTATTTCAGCCAGCGAGGGAATTTGGCTTGCCCTTGCTCATCCCCATGGGACAGCTCAGACTCCAGCCCAGCAACTTGGTTTGGTTAAAACAGATTTTGCCAAACTTAGGCAAGCGGTCACGGCTCATGGACTTGCTTTGGGTTTGGACTCCAGTGTCTGGTATTCGGAAGGCTTGCAAACATTTCTGAAGTTGTGCCATGCCCCTTCAGAGTCTGACCGTCTTGTTAGTGTAATTATCCCCGCCAAGTCACCTGTAACCAGCAGCCAGAGCTTGATGGGGTTAGTTAGCAGCTCAAGCAGAGTGAAGGGACAGAGCTCTCACATCGATTAACAGCAGTCAAGATCAAACTGGAATGTAATAATATTGCCTTCTTCCTGGGAGTCAGGCCCGTGCAAGGCGGGTCAGCATGTCCTACACCATTACTTCAAGGCTGGAAGCTGCAAGCCAGATCATTAATTTCCCTCCTCGCTTTGCGGAAAAGATCAACATTTTTGGGCTTGCAGCTGGGATTGGCTCACAGAGCACACAGCTTACAAAATTAAAGGAAGCAAATGGGCAGTATTTTGGACACTTCTCTGATGCCAGTAATAGCACAGTAGGATGCAGTAAGCATCAGTGAAGGCTGCTCATGTTTGGCTGCTGTGCTCACCTGTACTTTTGCATCAGGAGAAAGCAGCACAAGCGTCAGTATGTCAAGGAGCAAAGAGCTGGTGTTTCCATGAGTGTCCAAGCAGTTGGGTGGTGTAAAAGCCAGTTCTTCGCTGGCCGAGGAGGGAGGCAAGGATGCTTAGCATAGAATTACCAAGGGAATTTACTCTTTAATATTTTAGCGATGTGCATAGCAGTGCCCCAGCCTAATGCATGGGGGACCCCAATACGGAAGAAAGCAGGGTTTACAGATGTTACAGTACAGTTGTGTAGACCAATCCAATTACTTACGTGAAGGGGTGGGCTAATCAATTACTATTGCTCACATAATTGGTATGTACTTGTCCCGTGCAGGACCAGCACATGCTTGTCCCGTGCAGGTGGTGCAGACTTATGGTCAGTGGTGTGTTAATCTTCGTTGCTCTAAACCGATGTCCCACGCGGGCAGGGGGGGGTTCTCCTGGATTTGGGTCGGTTGCAGTTCTGGCTGTGGTTTCCTCCCCCTTCTTGGTGATCCTTCACATTTGCGCACAATTTCATAGAATCGTAGAATAGTTAGGGTTGGAAGGGACCTCTAAAGGTCATCTAGTCCAACCCCCCTGCCGCGGGCAGGGACATCTTCAACTAGATCAGGTTGCTCAGAGCCCCGTCCAACCTGACCTGGAATGTATTATTTATTCTAAAAAAGCATCATCTTCTGACGTACAGTACCCCTGTTGGTCCTGGTAACAGGGACGCCGGAAGGGGTGAGGCTGAGGTGAGTCCAGAGAAATCCAGGTGTCCAGTGAAGAGGCATCGTCAGTGAGAGAGCAGCTGGGACAAGTGGGCAGAGGCGAGGCGTCTGCGCTCACGTTCCTGTACAGCTGGGCGAGCTCTGCTGCAAAGGTCCACGGGGATGGGCTGGAGCTGTTGTTGAAAATCTCATTTTCTTGGGCAATCTCACCCTTTCTTGTTCCTTCTCCTGACTCTGCTTTGCCTTTATCATTAGCTCGATCGTCACTTTTCCAGGCAGAGTCAGTATCGGCTTGTCCCAGTGCTTCTTCATCTCTCTGGGTCCTTCTGGACAAAGGGGTTTCAGAAAAGCCTACTCGTTGATAGCAATTAGGAGGCCAGTTAAAAAATGGTACAGCAGAAATCTCAGCAGAGTACTGCCAGCAGCTGCCTTGGCACTCCAGGATACTCTAACTGCAAATACTTCATTGCCAACTGCAGCAATAACTCACTCTGGGGAAAAGCCAACTCACGGGTCTCTCTTCCTCCGCCGTGAAATGACTATGCAAGACACCACTGTCCCAGGCAGCAGCACACCCAAGGCTGCTGCAGTCCCCGGGATATAGTACTTGCGCAGCTCTTCGTGATCAGCAGCCTCAGCCTTTTTCCCAGCCTCCGCCCCTGGAGGAGGAGAAGAGGCAATGCCACACGTTACTGTGCTCTGCGCTACAGATAATCTCACAGGGTACTACTTCACATGCCCCGGAGAGTTTATTTGTCAGTGGTTGGTGCCTCTGGCTCTGGTGTCTTAGCACCTTAGAAGGATTGTTTAAACTTCTCGGGGAGAAGAGCCCGCATGCCAGTGAGCAGCTGCACCAGCGCTACCCCTGGCTGTTCCTCCGGGCTGCAGGCCAGGGCTGCGTGCTGGGGAGCTGCGGTTCATCCAAGGAGAGCACTGCAGGGACAGAGCAGAAATGCTCCTGTTCTCCCAAGCGGAAATCTCCCAAGCACTCCCCTCCAGGACGTCTCTGAGGCCGAAAGATGGGATCCAGCCCACGGGCTATTGCCTGGCTCCTGCGGTGCCGCTTGCTCGTCACCCCCAGCCCCGATGCACACGTTGGGGGAAGGCTGGCCCCGGGACAGCACGGCACAGGGCTGGGCTGTAGCCCTCAGATGGCCTCATTCCCAAAAGGGCAAAGTTCCCAGATTCCTAGGAACTGGGTGTGGTGGGAGGTGAGCAATCGCTAACCGCATCCAGAGAGGTCTACGACTGTCTCTCTGGCACGCTGCTGGCAAAAACCTCCACACGCCAGAGACAACAGTCGTCCTCAGAGAGCAGCTCCTGGCTTCGCTGACAACACCTTCTCTGCACTAACACTTCCAGCTTTGGCTGCTGGCATGATGTGCAAGAGCGGGCTCCGGGGGAAGAGCCTGCAGGCACACAGTGATTCTGACTGGTGATACCGGGTGACCACGGGACAGCAATTACCTGGCGTGCCGGTTTCTTGCATTGCCTCTCTTTCTTCATCTGAGACTGGCACTGTGTGACTGCTTCCCTTCCGAAAGGCCTCCTTCTGCACGGTCTCACGGTCCGTCTCTTTAGAAAGAAAGCGGGACAGTTTAAGGAGAAGGAACCGTTCCTCAGCAGGAACACGATACCTTCAGGGGGCGATACTCTCCAAAGACAATAATAAAGCTTAAAAACAAAGCCTGGGTGCATCTAGTCCAAACAATGTGTCATTCATCGTGAAAAAATTAAGCACGTGACGCTTTCCACTTTACCAGTACAGACAGCAAAACCTGACCTGCTGGGAAACCAGGAAATTGCATGGGACCTTCCTGTTCACGTTACATGTAGTGCATTTTTGGCAAACTGCAAAATGATGCTAAATTACATCCTTCAAAGAGGATGGGAAAAAGCCGCAGCCAGTTCAGCTGGGGAAAGAGCCCTTCTGAGAAGCACATCCCACCCTGCCAACTCCATCACACAAGAAGGATTACAGACAGACACGGTGGACTGAACCCCAAGCTCTTGCAACCATCTTCCGGGCACTTTCACAAGCGGCAGTGAAGAGCCCACTGTCCCCCAAAACAAGAAGAAAACCACAGCCAAGTTTTCTGAAATGTAATTAGAAACGGGGAGCTAAACCACCCAAGACTGAGTTAACCAAATGAACCACCCAAGGCCAGCCTCAAGCTGGGTGTCCAGCTCCGGCCCGCCCCTGAGCCCGCGGTGTCACCGAGAGTCCACAGACATCAAGGACAGCAACGAGGCCGGACCAGGCTGTGAAGCCTGGGCTGCTCTGATCCCAGCCGGGGTATCAATCCCGCCTGCAGCGCAGGCAAAGCCTGCCGGTCCCAGCCACTGAAATCTGCCTGCGCAGGCTCTCCACTGCCCAAGGGCCCTCTCCCCTCCAGCGACTGGCAGCGTGCTGGCCCTCTCATGCCTCGTGAGCAATTAGCTCCTCCGCAAGTCCCTCACGCACTCCGGGAGCACCACCAAGAGTCATACTCGTGCCACCACAGCTATCAGTCTGCAGGCTGAAAGTCCATCACAAACAGAAATGCCTGCAGAATCAGCATCTGCACCCGATTTCCAACATTAGGAAAGGGCAGCCAAGATTTCTGGGGATGTCATTCCTGCCTTCAACTTGCCCAGCTGCAAGCCGGGCTGTGCACGAGCTGAACACAAACGCAGCACACGCCGGTTCCGGACACCTGGAGACCAGCGTCTGCACAAAGCAGCTCTGACCAGTAATGCTACCACTGGGGCAGCAGCTGCCCCTGGCACTCAGCTTGAACCACAACTGGTAGCAGACGCTGTGCTGGACCATCTCTGGGGCTCACCAGCCCACTCCAGTTGTGAAATCAAGTGGCACTGCAGCCAGGCTCTGACTCATCCCTTCCTGCTGCGTAGGCTACAGCACGTCCACAAACGCATCTGAAACTTCAGCTTCCAAAGTCGTACGGTTAACAGCGTGAAACGTACCAACCAGGGGCTGCTTTCTCCAAGTCTTTCAGGATTTCCTTTGGAACTTGAGATATCTTTTGGGAATACTTCCCTATACGAGCTTTATACTTTCCTCTTCGAGGACATCAACAGAAAGTATGAGGGCAAATGTCACATGAACAAAATATTGAAAAGGAGTGCTTGTTCTGTGAAGTCAATAAAGACTGACTACTCGCTCTTGGGCTGCCAGCTGGGATCCAGCCCGGGATCCAGCCAAGGAGCTGGAAAAGCCCTCCCTGTGGCCACATCTGCAACCAAACACCCATGAGAAGTTAACATCACATGTTCTGATCTACACCGTCATAACTGAATAGCGGAACATAGACGGGGGTCACGTAATGACATGGCACACACATGCAGGCGTGTGACACTCTCACACCTGCAGAGGCGCCTGCCTGACATTTGGGCTTTGAGCTGGCAGCTCTCAGAGGAAGTAGAAAGCCACGACGTGCCACTCAGGAGCATCTTGCAAACATTTACCAGGTGCCTGCCGTGGCCACTAACCAGGCACGGAGCTGTCGGGAGAAAGGACTCCCTGGAGCTCGCACCAGCTCTAAGCTCAACCCCAACATGCCTGCTGGCTTCGCAGTCAGCACTGGAAGCAGCACAGGGGCGGAGCAGCTGGCAAAGACAGCTTCACAAGGCAGAGCCCCCTGGGGCACATCACTGAGCCTGACCCTTTCCCTCTCTGCTCTTCTGCGTGCCCGAGCATCAGCCAAGAAAGTAGTAAGTTAAATTTCACGTGAACAGAAAATTAAAACGTAAGTGCTCATTCGTTCAAGGGACTTACCTGTGGGATCGCCCTGAGGCTCACGGACAGGCTCAAGTTGAGAAGTCAAGTAGCCGTTGTCTACAGGGCCAGCTCTAATCAAGCAGAGATGGAAGACGCTTCCATTGCGTGTTGTGATCTACCTCTTCCTTAGTGACCTGCTGTGACTGGAAGCGGGGCAGGCAACAACACGGGACCCAGATGCAGGCTGAGATTTCCAAAGCTCAGAGGGGCCTTGTGACCTCTTGGCTGGGACCTGGCAGCTTTCAAACTACTGTCTCCAGGCCACGTGCAACACCCCTCAAGGACCAGACGGACAAACACAGGGCCTCTCAGGGCCTTCTTACCAGGAGACCTCTCACCCACACAACAGGAAGCCCACACTACAGCGGGAGCATGGAGCACCAGAGGAAAAAATGATCATTCACCACTCTTGTAGAGAAGAGCCTGCTGGCCACTGGAAGGCTGAACTATCACAACAAAAGATTAACAAATAAGAAACCAAATATTAACAAAGACAAAAGGCCAGTAACAAATGAAGACTGAATACTTACCTCCGGGATACCACCCGGGCTCAGGAACAGGATTCCACTGAGTGGCTTGATCAACAAGGACTGCAGGAACCAAACACACGTAATCAAACACAGGTGAGGAGAGTTTCCACTGCATGTTCTGATCTGCTTCTTCCTGAGTCACCTGCAGTGACTGGAAGGGGGTGAGGTAATGACATGGCACACATACCAAGGTGTTGGTTCCCACAGCTAAAAAGGAACATGGGTGACCTTTTCTCTGAGACCTAGCAGGTCTTCAGGCAAAGAAATATTCATGACTCATCTGGGCAACGCCCGCAAGGCACAAAAAGCTCTTGGAAGGCCTTAAGAGGATCTTAGGTAAAATTGCACATGAATAACCTATTGAAACATAAGTGTTTATTCCCTCAAGCAGACAGACATTGATAACTTACCTCTGGGACGCCCCCAAGGATCGCCTCCCCATAAGCAGGATCCAGCTGAGAAGCTCGATAAGCACTGCCAATGCCATCATCTGGAATCAAGCACAGATCAGAGAAGCTTCCATGCGCACAGAGGAAGCCCACGCTAAAGAACTGGAGGAAAAAGCAATTGTCTACGCTTCTCGTGGACAAGAGCCCGTGAAAGGCTGCACCAGTGCTACCCCTGCGTGTTCCTGTGGGCCAGGGACCTGCAGTTCGTCCAAGGGGAGCAGGGCTGCAGGACTAGAGCAGAAACGCTCCTGTTTTCCCGAGCAGACATCATCTGAGCACGCCGCTCCGGGACGTCCCCGAGGCTGAAAGCCACAGGGACTCAGTGCCCAGGTCTCTCACCCCGCACCACTGCTCCCGGCCCCCTCGCCTGCCCGGAAAACACCCCCAAAGTGGCCGCAGACCCTCCACACCTCCCCGCGGGGTGTCTGCCCCCCCTGCCCGCACCATGGTGCCTGCCTGGCTTGCCTGGCCCAGCCCGGCTCAGCTGCTCTCCCGGACCCAGCCCTAGCCCTGGCCCCACTGCCACCCCGCTGAGGTGCGGTGGGTGCCACGCCGCACTGCTTGGGGCTGGGTGCTGTCCCCCTGCCCGCCTACCTGCTCCCTGTGCTCGTCTCAGAGCAGCCTGGGTGTCCTGGGCTTGCAGGGCCACCAGGAGGAGGAAGAGGAGGAGGCGGGTGAGGACCACGGCCCCCCAACTCTCACACCGTGCTGCTGCTGCTGCGGCCACGGGCTCTGAGACCTCACGGCCCCGTTGGGCCACGCCTTACGCCAGGCCTCCCCAGCGAACACCCGTTGCCAGCAAATTACTGAATCTGCACACTCCTGCATTTCCTTGTTCCATACGAGCGTGGAAGGAGCAGAAGTGGAAGAGGGCCGGCCTATTTTGGGAGGCAGCACTGCGTATGAGAGTGCACAGGAACTCAGGTCTTACTTCCCAGAAGTCAATCCATACCAAAAGCTCCGTAGGAAGATTGCATAAAAAAGCCAATTGCAAGGGCCTCTACTTGCTACTGTTTTTCTCAGACAGCACTCTAGGAAGAAACTAGCTTTTCCTGCTAGTTTTGCTACAGCTTCGTTACCTTGAAAGATGAAACTTCTTACTTCTGCTACTCCCAAACAGCCTCACAGCCCAGCAAAACCATACTGCAGGGAGGAAACCTTCACCATGCAAAGATGGGCACGCCACGGGAATACGTTACTCTCAAAGAACAGACTCTTTCAACCACTCTTCCTCTTGCTTACCAAAGTTCTGACACTGTTAGAAAACAACAACAACAACAAAGCGGGGTTCTCATTCACATTTTATTGAGCCCGTTATATCAGCCATTCAACGGTAGGTCCAACTCCAGCCCGAAGCCCAGAATAAGAAATGCCATCTTGAAGTTTCTGGAAGAAGGAAGGGCTTTGAAGCGGCAAGACCAGAGAACATTCATGAAGGCACTGTCGTGCAGGTACGCATCCCTGATCACAGACCAACTGCACCGTTACCTGAGTAAGTGATGCGCTCAGCTAACTTGCAGCCAGTGACGTCTGGAAAAGTAGCGCACGGTCTCTTGTTCATTAGCGCCGAGCACGTTGGTTGGAATTGGGTCTGCGAAGAAAACCATATGCAGTTAGTCTGGTTTATTCGAGTACATTAGGACAAGCCCAGTTCACGTTTACGAGGAATCACAGCAGGTCCCACCTGTCCCTGCAGACCCCAACACCACTCCTGTGCAGCATCCCGAGGAGCAGTAAGCGCAGAACAAGAAACCTTCCTTCAAAATAAGGCCCACAGCCTGCTCGAAATTTCAACAAGAGGCACAGAGCACCAGCTGAGAATAACCTCTGCTTTAACTATGCCGAGCTCCGCCGTCTCCATAAGGAGATCAGCTTCCAAATGAGCCCTAGCCCTAAAAACACACATCTTCCCTAGGGCAATGCAAGGTAAACACCAGAGCACAGGGACACCTGCTCATTCCGTTTAAGCTGATGGGGAGAAGGACAGAGGACTAGAAAGAGAAAAATAAGGCGAGAGAGGAGACAGGGGAGCCGAGAGAGAAAGACAGGTACAGGGAAAAGGCTAGAGAGATGGAGAAATCAAGAGAAATCGGGATGAGGAGCCCTGCAGAGAGATGGAGGAAGAAAAGGTACGGTCGGGGAGCAGGACAGAGGCATGGGGGGGCGGCGGGAAGGAGAAGCAGAAGGAAGGGGGGATAGAGAAAGACAGGGACAGGGAGTGGGGCATACAGGTGAAGAGTGACAAAGAAGGACAGAGAGCAGGACAAAGGGACTGAGAAATAAAGAGAGGGTCAGATTCGGACAAGGAGACCGAGAAGGGGGAAAAAAATGGCAATGGGCTGGAGCACAGAGATGGGCAGCAGAACAAAAGGAAAGAGAGACAGGGACAGGGGCAGGGAGCAGGACAAAGGGATGGAAGAGGGAAAAAAAATAGCGATGTGCTGCAGGACTGAGATGGCGGCATTAAAGAATTGACACGGGGAGCAGGCCAGAGTGACAGAGAGAGAAAAAAGGAACGGGGAGCAGGACAGCACTGGAAGAAAACAAACTGTGACGGGCAGCGGGACAGAGAGACGGCCGGGGCAGCTGCAGGGGGCGAGCGGGGCTGGGGCGGCTCTGGGAGTCGGGGAGCCCGGTGCCTGTGCCTGGGGGGGCGGCGGTCTGTCTCCGTCTCCTTCCCCGCCACAGTTCTCGGGTCACTCCCAGGGCTGCCCCGGCTGGGCCCGGCTCCAGCTGACCGGGAGCCCGTCGTACCGGGCAGTTTGGAGCCCCCCCACCATCCCCGGGCAGCCAGCGGGCAGCAGACATCCCCGCACCCGCACAAGGGCCTCGGTCACCTCACCGGTGGCCCCAGCCCTCACCTCAGCTGGGCCACTGCTGGAGCACAGACTGCACCTCCCGTCACCAACAGGGCTGCCGGGAAGCTGAGGCGGGGGGAATGACAGCTCCCGGCATGCCCCGGGACGGAACATGGTCGCCCGGCAGCCCCGTGCCCCAGGACTACAGCTCCCGGCATGCCCCGGGACGGAACATGGTCGCCCGGCAGCCCCGTGCCCCAGGACTACAGCTCCCGGCATGCCGCGGGGCACGCCTTCCTGCTGCCTGACCCTGCGGGGACACCGTCCCCCGGCTGGGCCCCGCCCCCCCGCAGGCCCCATGGCTGCCACCTCCGCGGGGCTGCCCAGGCCCTGGAGCCCTGGTGGAGCAGGGAGGAGGAGGAGAGAGGGACAGAGCGGCAGAGAGGGGTGGGGCAGGGCGGTGGGGTGCCCGGAGAGGGACGGGAGACGGACAGAGGGACAGGAGCAGGACAGAGGGACGGGAGCAGGACAGAGGGACGGGGAGAGCAGGGGGAGCTGGGCAGGGAGTGGAGAAAGGCAAACTACTGGTGAGGAGCGGGCAGAGGGATAGAGCGGGGAGGAGATGGAGGGGGAGGGGACAGGAGGGTGCAGGAATAAAAGTGGTGGTAAGCAGCAGGAGAGGGGGACAGAGAAGAAGAAGGGCAGGAAGGAGGACAGAGGGACGGACTGTCACAGGCAGGGTGAGGGAGCGGGCCAGGGGTCAGAGAGAGGGAAAAGGCACGAGGAGAGCGGAGTGAGAGAGATGGGGCAGGGAGCAGGACAGAGGGGCAGAGGGGAGAGAGAAAGGGAGAGGCAGAGACAGAGAGCGGGACAGAGAGCAAGAGAAGGATGGGAAACAATCCAGAGAGACTGAGAAACAGAGGGATGTGGATGAGGACAAGGAGGCGGAGAAGGACAGAACAGCGATGGCCTCCAGGATGGAGACGGAGGAAGAGCAAAAGGCGATGGGGAGCAGGACGGAGGCCCAGAGGGGAGAATTCGCCAGTGAGCTCCTGCCCATCTCAGTGAGCACAGCGGCAGCTATGCCCGCAATTTTGAGGTCTGCCACAAACCTACAGGTGCCTCAGTGCGAAGCGCGGAAGGTAACCTCCGGGTGCAAACCCTTCTCATGCCCAAGCCCTTGGTAGGCAGCCAGAGGGGACGAGCCCGAGGAATTCTGCCACTAGAAGGAGTGCTGCCAGCTGGCCGGGAGGGAGGAGCGGATGTATGACCTGCCTGCGTGCTGTGTCCCCACATTGTTCCCCAGTGTCTGCGGCGCTGCTTATACACCGTAATTGTAGAGTTTTGCTGCAGACGCTGACTTGGGGGCAATGCTAGGCAGAAGGGCGTGTTGTTTCCAGTCCCCCGACGGGTTCAGACAAGGCAAAACCTTTGGCGATAGCTGTCCCAAGTCCCCTCGGCGTCTGGGGCTTTTCCTGTCACCCCCTGCCTTTTTATACAGGTTTCTCCTCCCCTTTAGCTGGGGAAAGATAGGGAGCAGCAGTCGCTGGCTGACCGTACGTGGGTGGTGAGGAACAAGAGCAACAGAGAGGGCCTCTGGTTTTAGAGGGCCTCTGGTTTTAACGTGACCTAAAATCAGAAGCGTCTTCAATCACGAGTCCGCACCGGGACCTGCAAGAGAGCTGTAGCCATCACTGCTGGAGCAACAGTAGCCCTCCACAGCAACGAAAGACAGCGTCTCTTTCCGTGCCTCAGAAAGAAAGGCCCGACAACAAAGGCCATCACTGCTGGAGCAACAGTAGGCCTTGGTGCAGGCCGGTGGTGAGGGCACTGCCTGCGCTGGGCAACTCCCCGCTCCCCTTCCCCTAGGGACCAGCTAGCCCTTGCTGCTCCTCACAGGAGGGACTGTTGGCTGGCCGCCTGCATGCTGCCGCATGCTCTTCAGATATGGCCCAGCAAGCGTCCCTGGTCCCTCTCCACCTCCTGTCTCCAGAAGAGAGAGCTCTGTCCCTTCCTTTTGCTGCAGCAGCAGCTCCCAGGCCCTTCTGTCCCAGCTCTCTGGTGTGAGAGCTGGGCAGGCAGGCACACAGAAACCTTCCTGGCTTTTTTTTGTGCGTGTCGGAATGTCACGGGCAGGCACCGGGTGTAAGTGTTTTGCACGAGTCACTTCTGCTTGCTTTTAAGACCCTTTTTTGGTACTGGTCTTTCAGGGAAGGCTTATGCAGGCGAGAAGACAACCTCTCCTGTAGTGCTGAGGAAGGGAGAGAAGGCGGCAGGCAGGTTTCCAGCATCATGTGCTCGGCTGTGAGCCGTCAGCAGCAGGATGGCACGGGCTGGCCTGAAGCCCCTTCCCGGGGCTGGTGCTCGCTTCCCCATTCACTTCCCAAGGCAGAGGCCAAGTCAGAGGGGCACTGAGGGGGCTGCGCAGACCACTGTCCCCCCCAGCATCACTGTCTCCCTGGCACCCAATCTCATCCACCCCTTGCTTTGACTGAACAGGGAGAAGAAGAGCTTTGGCCTCCGCGGGACCTGGTGGTGCTGGCTGGTAGCCCTCCTCCCCTTCACAGTCCTGCTCTTGGCAGTGCTCGTGCTTCTCCGGTAGCGCGCTGCCTGGCCCATGGCGACAGCTGACGGGACCGTGGAGCCCGGTGGAGGAGGGCTGTTTGTGAGCCAGGGTTCCCAGCCCGGGGAGGTTTCCTCGCCACACGAGAGGCTGCACAGCTCTCGTGCCAGTCCCAGGAGGCGCAGCACCTCCTGCTGACTCGCTGCGAATGACCCCTGCCTCCTCTGGCATCGCCCTGGGAGAGTGGTGGCACTTGGGCCTAGTGCTTCGGCACAACCGAGAACGCGGTCGTGCAGCTGCGTGAGGCTTGATTGCTGCTCCACCACGGTCTCTCTGATGGCTTCCGCTCTGCCACCTGGCAGCTGTGGGGCAGCCTAGGTATGTGCCCTGGCCTCCCTTTCCATTGGGAAACCCCGGCTGCCGCCAGGGATGAGAGGCCTGGCTCCACGTGCTGGAGCTCTCGCACAGCCCAGGGAAGAGGGCAGCTCAGGAGCCGCTGTCTCTGCCAGAGGCAGGCCACCGTCCATGACAGGCACTGTGTGGATGGAGGGATGGGAGAGCTGGAGGGCTCCCCTGTCTGAGCTGGGGCAGCGGGGGGCTTGGGGAGGGATCAGGGGAGCAAGAAAGGAGCGAGCCTGCTGGGAAGATGGCGACAGGCTGTGTAGCTGCAGGGGAAGGACCAGTGGTAGCAAAGAGCTGTGTGTGCCGGCGGCAGCTGGTCCTTGGGAACGGGGGAAGCAGCTGGAAATTCAGCAACAGGTCGCTGCAGGAGCCTCCCTTCGGCACTGTCCTCGAAGAAGTGGGGTGGCGCTGGCCGCCTCTGAGTCGGTGGCTCAGCGTCAAGGAGGGAGCCTGGGTCACGGTGGCAGCTGCTCAGCAGGCGATGACATATGGAGGATGTCACTGTTAGCTGATTGTGTCGCTTGAGGACAGCTGACGGGTAAGCGATGAGCTAGAGAGGAGGCCACTGCTGGGTGACTGTGAGCACTCCCGTGAGGGCAGAGGGCCAGTCGTCCCGCACAGAGGCCCCGGGCTCACTGTGCAACTCGCACTGTGCGGTGAGGTCCTCGTCCTCCTCCCAGCGGGGCACGGCCATCTTCTCCTGAGGTACCCCGTGTGCCACAGGGCGCTGACAATGGCTTCTGCCTGGGAGAGGAAACATCACCGCTCAGGCCTGGAGAAAGCAGCAGTTTTCCTCCCCAGACTCCTTGCTGAGGTCTCCCCCAAGAGCGACAGTCAGACTGTCCACGGAGTGTTGCTCTTTGCAGATATTTCAGGTGGGGTGACACGAGCCGTTTTGGGACACACCGGGCCCTTTGGAGCCCCGCCCCTGCCCCTCAGGCAGAGTGGCCATCTTGTCACTGCTGGGATGCCCAAAGAGAGCGGGATGGGTTATCTTGGGTGGTCAACCACAGCTGCCACCAGCACTGAGCCGGGGCATGGGAAGGTGTGACCTACAGGCTCTCGGGCCAGGCAGCGTGGAACTGGCTGCCAGGTCCTTTGGCCCACGTGGGCATTTCCTGACTTCTGGGTGTCCGTGTTACAGGTTTCACTGCTCTGACGGAGAAATTCATCCAGAGGAGCGGCGCAGACAGAGGCACCGATGAGCTGGCGCAAACCCTCAATTACTACCTGTGTGACATTTTGGAGGGTAAGAGCCATGCTGCAGGACTGTCTGGCATCGGGCCGTGAGGCTGCTCATGGAGGGTGGAGGCAGACCTGCTGGGCAGCCTGGTCCTGCCTCCTTTGAAGGGCTGGAGCTTTCTGTGGCCCGGAGGAACAGGAAGAGCAGCCAGGGTCTCCTGGCGAGTCAGGACCAGCGCAGGTCCTTTCTGCTCCCCACTGTGGCTGAGGAGGCACCCGCTTTCTCAGCAGCCACCTCTGTGTCTCTGGCGTGAACACCCGGCTCAGTGATGCGTTAGGGCCCAGAGCAGGCTGAGGGCATCCAGCAAGTGCCAGCGCGAGAGTGACCTGAGGGTGCTGGCACTGACGTGTGTGTGCGTGTGCGAGACCCTCACGAGCCCCTTTTCACAGGGCACATCTTGACCCTTCCGAGCTGACCGTGAGCACATTGTGGCCACCCCTTTGGCAGCACTTGTAGAGCAAAGCAAGAGAGTCCTCAGGGATGATGAAGGGTGTGGAGCATCTCTCCTGTGAGGAAAGGCTGAGAGAGCTGGGACCGTTTAGCCGAGAGAAGAGAAGGCTCAGGGGGGATCTTAGTAATGTGCCTAAAACCTGAAGGGAGGGTGCAAAGAGGACAGAGCCAGGCTCTTTCCAGCGGTGCCCAGTGTCGGGACCAGAGGCCACGCCACGGGCACGCACTGAATCACAGGAGGTTCCCTCTGTACGTCAGGAAACGCTTTGACTGTGAGAGTGACTGAGCGCTGGCACAGGTTGCCCAGGGAGGTTGCGGAGTCTCCCTCCTTAGTGCTCCTCTCTGGGCAGAGGGGCTTGCTCCGTGGCTTCTGGAAGAAGGTGTCCACATGACTCTTCCTT
This sequence comes from Aptenodytes patagonicus, assembly GCF_965638725.1. Lineage (NCBI taxonomy): Eukaryota > Metazoa > Chordata > Aves > Sphenisciformes > Spheniscidae > Aptenodytes > Aptenodytes patagonicus. Next base: position 431,969 of record NW_027472001.1, read on the forward strand.
TCCTTCCCTCTGTCCACAGAGATGCTGATTTTTGGAGGAGACATCTTGAAGTTTGCTGGTACGTACTTAGGACGACGATGCCCACGTCTAGTCATCTGCAGCATTTAACTGTTGTGGCGGCCATTTGCTCTGCTCTCCTTCTCAGGAGGCTCTGTGCAGCACCTTGAGCCAGCTTTCTGGCCAGGCATGCACCCCGCCCTTTCTCCAGGCTTCTCTTTCCCCCCGGGCCTGCCTGCGGTTTGGCTTTGGCAAGGGCTGTGGCTCCCCTCACTCTGCCCCCACTTGTAGGGCCCTGGGCTGGGGGTGGGGGCAAAGAAGCGCTGAGAGGAGGAGACCGCCTAGAAAGCGCAGCCCAAAGGTGTGTGTTGGGGTGGTGGTGAGGGGCAGGGAGGCCCTGGTGGTGGCGGAGCTCGGGCTGCCAGGCTGCGAGGCGGGGAGGATTCCCTGGTGTGCTGCAGCTGCAGAGGAGCGCTTGGGGCAGGGGGTGCCACCGCTGCCGGCTGGCTGCTGCTGTGGCTGGCCCGGGAGAGGAGAGGTGTCCCGGTGCCATCGTCCTGGAGGACCATGCCCTCCCACAAGCCCATCTTCCTCAGCACATTGGCCGGTTTCTGCTGTCCCTGCCACTGAGCGTAGGTCGGGGAGAGTCAGGTCTCAGCAGAGCCTTTACCTTCCCCTCGCTTTCCCCAGGGGATGCTGTGCTGGTGCTGTGGAGAACAGGACCCCAGGAGCTGGCTAAGACCATCAGCCTGGTGCTGCAATGTAGCTGGCAGATCCAGAAGAAGTGTGGGAGTCGTGACACGCACGTGGGTCAGAAGGTCCAACTGAAGATAGGTACGGGCGCTGTGCCAGGCGCAGATCCGTGGCACTCTCCCGTGCCATAGGGTGCTTCTCACGGGCAGGGAACGCGGGGATCCCTACTGGGGCTAGTGCCAAAGGAAAGCATGTCCTGCGAGCATTCAAGGGGCCAGCTGTAGTCGGAGTGGGGATGGGAGACCAGGACTGCTGGCTTTGCGTGCGTTTGCAGATGCAGAGGAAGCTTAAAGGCAGAGCGGGTGTCAGATCAAGTATTAGGGTCTTTGAATGCCTGCTTTAGCACAGACGTCTGCGGGAGGTAGTTCTCCTTTCCTTTTTTTCAGGTGGGGGCGGCTTTGCATCCTTTCCCCTGCTGGATTCTCCCCTGCCTTTCACAAAGAGCAAAGGGGAACTGCTTTGCATGCGGCTGTGAGAAGGGCTTTGGCAGGCTGTTGTGTTTTCTCAAGCAGACAGCTCCAACCTGCCTGCACGTAAACGGAGCAGGCGGTGATCAAGCCCGCTGGTTTGCTGGGCTTCTGGGGCAGGCAGCTGGGCAAGATGCCCGGCACTCTCAACACATTGTCAATGTCACCTTTGCTTGTCTCTTTCTAGACACCCGTTTCAGGGACCTGTGTCAGTATCCCCCCGAGTAGGACGGAGGACGCCCTCCCCTTCCATAAAGCCCGTCTCCCCACTGGGCTTCAGATTAGCTTCTGACCAGCGGAGATGCTGGGGACTGTAGAGCTCAAAATGTTCCCTGTGTCAGTTCTGCTTCTCCCTCTCTCTCTCTCTCTCTCACCAGGGATCTCTGCAGGGTCCATGAGCCTCCTGACTGTCGGAGACAAGAGGCGGCAGTACTTCTTGATCTGCGGCCAGGCCCTGGGTGAAGTTTGTGAGGCTGAACAGCTTGCGAATGCAGGTGAAGTTATCCTCTCAGCCACCTCCTGGGAGCTCTGTGAGCAGCACCGGCTCAGGACCAAGCGTCTTGCAGGCAAAAGAGCTGTGAAGGTAGGTGGATGGGACGGCCTCTAGAGCGATTCCGAGGGCCCGGACCTGGGCATGAATGAGGGAGGTGTCAGAAGGCCGAGGAGCTGAATGTGGAGAGAGCTGTAGCTGTGAAAGCGGGCAGGCAGCTGAAGCTCTTGTCCTTCCATCTCGGGGGTAACGGTGGGCTGGGCTCGCTTGGTTTGAGGGGTCGGGAGGCACTGGAAGGGTTTTGGCCCCACCAGCAATGTCCTCTGTGGGTCATGGAGCTGTTGTTGACAGCTGGGGGATGCTTGGGTGATACCTGCCCAGCTCCGGTGCTTCTGAGGAAGTACTTGTGTCCCATCCAGCCAGGTGGGCTTGTTGTGCCCTTTTCTGGGCAGTGACGGTGGAGGGCAGGCTCTGTCCCCTGGACTCCTGGGGAGGCCAGTGGCAGTGCTTTCATTCTGTGTGTCTCCAGGTTACAGGCATGGATTGGATGTCTTGGTCAGAATGCCAAGACGCTTTACGCAAGCTTGTACAACGCTCAGTGAGCCACGGCTTGGAAGGGGAAGGTGGGTGCCAACTTCACCTTGTTCTGTGATTGCCCGGAAAGGTGGGGCCTGGCTGCTTCAGGGGCCAGAGAGGAACCACCTCCGCCCTCTCCCCCCTTTCGGATAGCACTCCTGCTTTTGGCCCTCCTGTGCCTCAGCTGGGGCAGTCGCTGCTGCTGCCTCCTCCTTCCAGGGGACAGCTCTGCCCCGAGCATCTGGAGGTGGCAACATGAGCAAACGCAGAAGACTCTTTCTCCCCCGTTTCCAGCGCCAGCCCCTGCTTTCCAACACCTCGTAGTCCCATCCTCCCAGCAACCAGCTGCATTTTCTCTCCTCAGGCGCCATGAGGCCTGCTTTTCTCTTGCCCAATGATTATGATGCGGAGGAGGTGCTTAGGCAGTACATACCAGAAGCTGCTCTCAGGAAGGTACGGCCAGGCCGCCACTGCTGGGGGCTGCATTTTTGGAGGGTAGAAGAAGTGGTGCATTGCAGAGATGGAGTCTTCACGAAGACAGACAAACAAAAGAAAATGCACCCTGAGACAACAACGCGGGGAAACTGAGCCAAGGAGCACCGGTGCTGCACCATTGTGTGCGTTGTCCTCAGAGAGACACGGGTGGCGGGAGGCGGACTTCTGTCTCTCTGTCTTTTCCGTGGGTATGGTGCTGGAGGTGCTGCGGACATGATGGTGGCATAAAGGGGAGATTCCACTGAAGTCCCTAGAGCATCCCTGAGGGTCGGCCCTCATGCCCATACCTGTCCCAAGATGGGGTGTTACCGGAGCACCTTTCTCTCCTTTGTCATTTGTGTTATGATTCAGCATCTGCCTGCCGCAGGCTGGGCAGCCTGCCGGCCGTTTGCACTGAGGGGAGGCTTTATCCCTTCCTCCGGTAGTACCTGCTATTGCCAGTACGCCTGCCGTCCCTCGGTATCTGGTGTGGGCAGTAAGCCCCCAGGAGAGCAGGCTGGTGAAGCCGTCGTGCTCTTGTCTTCCAGCTTGATGACAGCGTGCCGCTGGACCTCTTCTCTGAGCTACGGCCAGTCACCAGCCTCTTCATCCAGCTGCGGCTGGCTGAGGATAAAACCACAGTGGAAGTCTACACGATCCTCCGCAATGCCAGCAGGATGATGCGAGAAATCCTCTGTCCTCACAAGGGCGAACTCAACAAAGTCCTCCGGTTTGATAAAGTGAGTGTGGGGGAGCAATCGCCTCCCCCCACGCTGAGAGGGTGGGCAGTGAGCAAGAGGGAGAGACTCCCTCTTAGGCATTGTAGCAAGATGTGCTGCATCTGTCCTTGGCAGGGCTGCACGTTCCTCTGTGTGTTTGGACTCGCTGGAGAAAAGCTGCCCTACGAGAGCCTTCACGCCTTGCAGAGTGCTATTCAGATCTTCAACTCGTGCTCCACAATGCTCGGGGAAAGAGAGTGAGTGTGTGGCGGGGGTGAGGGGGGTGCATGCTGGCTGGGACGGCGCAAGGGGGCTTACCAGGAAGAGACGTGCCTTCCAGCTTGCCCTCCCTTGTCCCTGGCAGGAAGGAGGCAGTGCCCTGAGAGGTGGCAGGTGACCCCTGGGCTTAGCCCACGGCAGCCAGGCCGAGTCCCTCCGAGCACACCCTGCTAGCCACCGCGCTGGAACGAGCCCTCGCAAGGGCGAGAGGCTCCTTGGTGTCAGAGGCAGGCCCTTCTGGGCGACTGGCCCATGACCAGGGATGGGGCCCAGCCACCTGATCTCAAGATGCTGTCATGGCAGGCGGTGCCATCATGGGGGCGCCTTCCTCCCTCCCTCCCTCTTTGCTCACGAGAGGGCTGTGGCCTTCTGCAGGTCGCAGCTCAGGGAATGTGGCCTCAGGGGAAGTGTCCAAAACTTGCTGCATGCGCTCTACCCCTGTCCCTTGTCCCTTGCAACCCGGGTATGTTGCGCCCCTGAGCTCTCCAAGTCCCCGAGACCCGTGCTGGCAGGGCAGGATGGCAGGTGGCCCAGGCTAGCGCCGAGGGGAGGTGCGGGAAGGGATGAAGCCGGGCGGGCTTCATGAAGGGGCGCTGCTGAAGCCGCACTCTTTCCCCGTGTGCCAGGGCAGTGTCTGTTGCAGTTACCAGCGGGACGGTGTTCTGCGGACTCACTGGCCACCCTGTGAGATATGAATACACAGGTACGAGGCGTGTGTCTGAGGTGCGGGAGGCTGTCGTGGGCCTGCTTAAGCATAGCAGTCTGGAAGAGGAAGGTGGGCTGGGAGAGGGCTTGCCCAGCAGCCCGTCAGGAACGGCCCAGGCAGCTCTGGTCCTGGCCTGGGGCGGGAGAATGGGCTCCGTGGCCGGTTGTTCCCCTGAGTTCTCCTGACCCCGCCGTGGGGTTGGCCTGTGCCGGAGGTGAGGCAGCCATTGGCCTGGAAGGGTGCCGTGGGGCTGGTGGCACCGGCACATCAATGCGTGCTCTCTCTTTCTCTCCCTGGCAGTCATTGGCCAGAAGGTGAATTTGGCAGCCCGGATGATGGTGCACTACCCCGGGCTGGTGTCCTGTGATGCAGTGACCTACGCCACCTCTCGGCTGCCCCCTTACTACTTCAGGGAGCTGCCGGCGAGAGAGATGAAAGGCCTTAGGCATCCTGGCACTGTCTACCAATATGTGGGGATCCCCGAGGAGAGGTGAGTGTCCTCTGAGAGGGCTGGATGAGGGGACGGTGGCACCGAGGGTGCAGCCTTGGCCAGCAAAGAGGAGTTCTGCAGAGAGAGACCAAGCTGGTCTCCCTTCCCTGTGGCTGAGAGGGTCGGAAGCCCTCGCGTGGGAGGCTTTTTGCCTTTCTCCCCTGCTGTCTCCTGCTGGCTCTGTCCAAATGGCTTTCGACTGTGCTTTCCGTGCTGTGCTTGCTCCAGCCCATGCCCTGGTAACGCTGACCCAAGGAGGTTTTTGTCCCAGCTGCTTCTGAGCAGGAAGCTTTGGGCCAGTCCGGTTCCCATGGGGAAACGTGGACCATCGGGACACTCTTCCTCATGTCTTCCTGCTGAAATCTCAGCTCTTCCCCCGGGCCAGGAGTTGACCCCCTCTTTGGATGAGGGTTTGAATGTTAACATTGCCGTCTCTTTGAAACTACGGGAAGACTTGAGCCAAAGGTGCCAGGTGCTTGGCATCCCAACCCGTTCAGTGACACAAGTCCTCCTTTCCAAGGCACTTGTTTTTCTTGGCCAACGTGGTAAATGTCTGCTAGCCAACAGCACACCCTGGCTTCTCTCGCGTGTCTCCGATTTCTCTGGGTATGGCCTCTGGTGATGGACTCTCGATACGTTCTCCTGCCGCGCCGTGGCCATTGGGCTTCTTTATGCTTGCAGCTGTCCTAGCGTGCAGCTCGAACGTTGGCTAGGGGAGCGTGCAGGGGCTAACACGCTGCTCGAAAGAAAAGCAGGTACCCGAGGAGCAGCACGTCCTGCCCCTCCCTGCCAGGCTGCTTCTCTACGTCCCTTGGCTTCTCACCAGCTAATTGACTTGTGTTTTCTGTTCCCCTGTTTCTAGCATATTTGGCATGGCTCTTACCAAGAAGAGGTCCGAGTACGTCCCATTGCTGGGTAGGTGGAGAACGCCTTGCTCTTCTGAAGCCGTTTCTTCCCCTTGGTAACTTTTAGTGCCACGCTGGGAAGGGAGAAGCTTTTGCCAGGGACGGTGTTGCCTGCAGCGGCCCTAAGGAAGTGCCGCCTGTCTTGGTCACTACTTGGCTGATATCTTTGGGGTGGAAAGCAGGGTGAGGCGCCTGGTGCTCCCTGCCATGCTCCAGACCTGGTAGGAAGGTTCCTTTCAGCTATGGAGCTGCTCACCCCCTGGGGGCTAAACTGATCCCTGTCTTTGGGATCAGGAAAGAGATTTCCTTCTGCCAGACTGACAGAGAGTTTGGGTGGTAGGTTCTCCCCCTGGTAATCCTCAGCGTTCCTTTCTTGGCAGCATCTGGGTGTAGATGTGGAAATGCCAGGACACACGGGATGCCTTTAATCACTCGGTGTCTTGCCGGATGCTTTGGGCCTTGTTATGGGTTAGGCCTGGTAGGCAGCTCAGCCCCACAGAGCCGCTCGCTCCCCACAGTGGGATGGGGAAGAGAATCGGAAGGGTAAAAGTGAGAACACTGGTGGGCTGAGATACAGGCAGCTTAACAGGTAAAGCAAAAGCTGCGCACGTGCGCAAGGCAGAATCGGGCACTCGTTCACTGCTTCCCATCGGCAGGCAGGTGTCTAGCCATTCCCAGGAAAGCAGGGCTTCGTCATATGTAATGGTGACTTGGGAAGACAAGCGCCATAACTCCGAATGTCCCCCCTTCCTCCTTTTTTCCCCCAGCTTTCCTTGCTGAGCACAGCATCATATGGTATGGCAATAGGCCTGTGGTCAGTTGGGGTCAGCTGGCGCAGCTGTGCCCCCTCTCAGCTTCTTGTGCACCCCCAGCCTGCTCGCTGGCGGGGCGGCGTGAGAAATGGAAAAGGCCTGGACGCCGTGCAAGCATTCTTCAGCAATAACTAAAACATCGTTGTGTTATCGACACCAATGTTTGGTCGCAAATCCAAAACACAACACCATACGAGCTATTCCTGAAGAACATTAACTCTAGCCCAGCCAAAACCAGTACAGGCCTGAAGACGCTGCCTTAACTCCCGGGAAGCGCTCTGTGGCTCGTGGTACAGCAAGGAGATGCTTTGAGCCTCTTTGGGACATAGCTGCCTGCAGCGACTCAAATCATCCCTTCCAGTCTTGTGCTGGATCACTGTGGGGAGTTGCATGGGGCCGGCTGAATCTCTGTGCCTGTGGGAGGGGAGGGGTGCGGGGCAGGGAAGAGGGCATGGGAGCCGCGCGGTGGGGCAGGCGGGCCCACTACTGCTCTGAGGAAGGCAGAGGTGCAAAAGCTGGGATGAGCGGGCGGGAAGGAGGCCTGGGTGCAGGCAGGCTGGCGGATGTAGTGGCGGGGAGGGAAGCTGTGGTGGAGGGTGCCAGCAAAAGGGACGGCTCTTTGCTTTTCAGCACGCGCCAGCAGCTCGTTTTCTTGTTTGTCTTCCCAGGTCGGGAGAAGGAGATTGACCTCTTTGTCAGCTGCTTGAAAGCCTATAAGGCTTTAGGAGAAAGGCACATCCTGGCATTTGAGGGCCCGATGGGCTCCGGAAAGAGCCACTTACTTACTGAACTGGCCTATTTAGGCCAGGCTGCTGGCCACAGGTACAGGTTTTTGACCTGCAGCTTTGGGACACTGCCCCTGCCCGTCCCCTGGCAGCCATGGAACACTCCAGCCCCTCTGCCAGTGCGCCTGGCCCTTGGGCTGCAGCCTCCCGAAAAAGCCTCCTGGAGACACTCGCTAGGAGCTCCTGCGTGCTCTGCTCCCGCCTCTGCCTCTTTGGGGAGTTGGAGGTGGCTTCTTGAGCCATGGCCTTTCCTCCTTCACCTCTGGGCCAGGCACAGACAGAAGGAAAGAGCTCAAGCTCAGTGCTTTTCATCTGACTCCAGACCCAACAGACAGCAGGGCGGCCTGTCTCAGAAGCCCTGCTTGCCCTCTGCGTGTTTCCCAGAAGGAGCACTGGGGCAGAAAAGCCTTCCCGTGGTCTGGGAGGCAGACTGCTAAGGTCTGGAGCCCAAAGGCAAACTCACCGCTTGCTCCATCCTTGCCTCTTAGCCCCGTGAGTTCCTCTGCAGGGGGGACGTAACGAGACCTGGGCTGGCGCTGCGGAGACACAGGGCCTGGACCTGGCTCTCCCAGTGGCTTGGCAGCAAGTGCCCCTCTGTGCCCTTTCTCGTAGGAGGAGTGAAAAGCTTGGCCTTCTCTGGGAAGCACTTTGAGATGGGTGGCTGAAGAGCTCCCCCCAAGGGCATCTCCACCCCTTTTGTCTTAGAAGGCTTGGGCTGTTGGGGATCTCAGTCCCTTTTGCTTTTGCACGGCAGGGTAGTTGCCATGGAACTGCTAGAGGTCAACGTGAGGCAGTCCTTCTCTGCCATCCGTACGCTGACGGCCAGGGCCCTGGGCCTCCAGGACTGTGAACTGTGCAGTGACAGGCAGTGCATGCTGCAGACAAAGCTCCGAGGGACAATCGAAGAGAGCAGCTATTGCCTCCTCAATGACGTTTTCCTTGTCAAGGTGAGCGCGAGAGGCCTCTCTGGCCCTGGAGAAGGCCTTCTCACGAGCTTTTCTGGGTCTGGCGTCGGGTGGGCACGCTGCTGGGAGTGCCTTAGCTCAGGGGTGGGAATCGCAAGGGTCCTAGCACACGTTTCCCATTCCTGGGCCCGGGGGGCTCCCTGACTGTGGTGAGATCATGTCCCGTGCTGCACCTGGCAGTGCCCGGTGCCTTGTTCGGCACCCTGGAAGTGGCATTGGAGAGAGGCTGGTGCTGACCTCGTGCTGAGGTCACTGCTGTGTGAGTGCTCTGCTCCAGTCAGCCCAAGATTCCCACAGCCAGAGAGCCAGCTCTTCAGCCCACCCCCAAGCCCCAGCTCTGCCAGAGACCCTCAGCAGAGGGCCTTCGCTTTAGGCTCCAGGTGAAGTCCCCCCTGTGGCTCCTTGCGCCTGTGTTGGGGAGAGGGAAGGTGCGGAGGCCAGCAGAGGCGGTTTGCTCTGTGGTCTTGCTCGGTGGGTAGGTGTGCCCTAGCCCCGGAGTGATCTTTCTCCCTGACTCCTTTTCTGGCCAGTTTCCCGTTTCGGACAAGGTTCGCGAGATGCCTGAAAGTCAAAGGAAAACGGAATTGCACTCGACTTGGGCAAAAGTGCTAGAGAAGGTGAGCATTTCTCCTCCTTCCTCCTGGGTCAGAGAAGGAAAACAACCCTGCCGGCTGTGGGCTCTGCACCACAGCGTGTGAGCGGGTGAGAGGACCAGGCATCTGGGTTATCGCCATTCAGGGCCTGAGAAACCCCCCACCTCCTCCCCGCAGCCCCACAAGCACACCCAATAACTTTCCTCCCGCAAGGTGTGCCCTGGAGGAGGAACGATGTCTTCTGCATTCCCTTGCCCAAGCTCCCTCCTTCTGCAGGGCAAGTGATGTTAGGTGTGACCTTAAAGTCTCCAAGAAATTAAGAGTCAGTAAGCTTCTGAGCAGGGAAGTGGTTGGGGAGAGACATCAGAGCATCCTCTCAAGAGACAGAGGCTAAATCTCCTCCCCGGAAGACACTTGAGAATCCACCGGACTGCCCTCAGAACACCCTGCTTTTTTTCAGGCCATTGGAGCAGAATTTGGCATATTTGTCATCGACAATGCCCATTTCATCGACCCTGCCTCCTGGAGTATCATGTCACCCCTGCTCCAAGACGTCTCCCTCTTCACGGTCATGAGCTTAGCTCCAGGCTACGCGCGAACAGAGAGCTTTTGCAAAGCCGCAGCAGAGAACACAACATCCCAGCAGATCACCTGTCTTCACCTGGACGAGCTGAAACCTTCAGCCATGGTGCAGAAAGTCTGCCAGGGCCTTGGAGTGGTCAGCATCTCCAGGGATCTAGCGAGGTAAGTTCGAAGCAGGGGAGCTCTTCCTGAGGGCTTGAACCTATGCAGACCATGGAAGGGACTCACCTCCCCAGGAAAGGGAGCGCAGGGCCGCTAGAAGCATCAGTGCCTCTAGCAAGTACTGGGCGCGGGTTGCTTTTTATGCCTCGCCCTGGCAGGTGGGAGCCGAGAGTGGGCAACTCCCTCGGCACAGAGCGTGGGAGGTGTCAGCCCTTCGCTGTTGCACAGGGAGGAAGGGAGGAAGGGAGGAAGAGTCCCAAGCCCAAGCGTGGCTGGGGTGTGAAAAGGCCTTGGTCTAGGTGGCCAGGCTGTGGGGGAGATTCCCCGGGGCAGAGGTCTGCCCTGCTGCCAGAGAGGATCTAGGCTCCCGAGGAGAGGAAAGGCAGGGCTTGCTGCTCTGTGCTTTGGGCATTGTCCGCAATTCTTTTCCGATGGACTTCCGTGAAGGCTGGGGGTTCAGGGGGGCCCAAAAGCTCAAGCCAGCGGGAGGACCGTCCCTTTCAAAAGTGAGGTGTAGCTGTGACGAAGATGCTGGCTACCCTGCTATGCCCGAGTTACTCGCCGCCCACCTGAACTGTGTTTCACCTTACTTTCCTTGTGGGGGTCACTGCCGGGTCTGCTCCTGTCCAGGTTCCTGATCCAAAGAAGCTTGGGGGTCCCCTATTACTGCGAGGAGCTGCTGCGCTGCCTTTGTTGCAACGACATGCTCTTGTTCCGCAACCGGAGGCGGGGTGAAAAAGCAGAGGACAACTGGGAGAACCTGATCAGTAAGCACCTTTGCTGCTGACTAGAGAGTCGCTGTGGCGCGTTGTCTGCAGCACAGTCTTGCCCTGTCGTTCCCCCATGGATCTGGGCAGAGTCAGATCTTGCAGCAGTGCAGAAGTTGGTCTGGCGGAGGTTGTGGGCTCCTGTGTGCCTCGCTGTTGGGACAGCCAAAGCAGGGGCTAGCGAGTTCTGGTGGCTTGGAGGGGCCTAAATTCTTGGGGCGGGGGTTGGGGGGCTAAACCAGAGGGGAAATTGTTCCGGAGCACATGTGTTTCTGGTGTTCCTTAGGCATTCTAATGGGCACGTAATTTACCTTGCCCAAACGCCAGCTCGCTTGAGAACAAACCCCAGCTTGGGGTGAGGGACAGGCCCGGGAAACTTGAATCCAAAACCATAAATCCCCACAAGGGTGCTGGTAACGGAAGAAAACGGTGGTAATGCCACCGAGAGAGCAATGCCAGCCAGAGTGCCGTGGCCTTGGGAACAGCCAGGACTGACGCTCCGTTTTGCATGACCACCGGCAATTTCCCTGGCTGCGGACGTAGCGCTGTTGAAGGCAGCAATGCTGCTGCTTTCTGTCCCAGGGCGTTCAGTCGCCCCCTGGGAAGTCTGGAAGCTTTGACTGAGGGACTGTTTGGGAAAGCTGGTCTGAAGGCAGAACATCTTTGGGAGGGCTGTGCAAGGAAACTGTTTTGCTCTGCTTAATGACCCACGTTCAGCGCAGGCAGGTCAGCGCGCCCACACTGGCCCGTGTAAGGTGGGACTTGTCCCATCTCAGGTGAAGTTTGAAATGTTTGCAAGCTGCAAGTCACTTTGCAAATTGCCTTATTCGTGCTCTCCTGCTCCACCCAGCTTCTGCAGTCGAGGCTTCAGCCCTCGCAGCAACCTCGAGCTCCAGCGCGGGGAATGATGGCAGGGTCTGCATCATCAGACCAGACGTGAACCTGGAGAACACCATGCTGCCCGCCAGCTTGAAAGGTGAGGGGCCGAGCGCCGCTCTGCCGGCTCGCGGCTGTGCTGGGGCCCCTTCCCGGGGCATCGGCTAGAGGGAGGCTGGGCATCTGTGTGCTGCAGAGTCACCCTCTCAGCTTGGGGGCTCTGCTGGGAAGGTGGCTCCAGTCCAACCAGGAACAGGCCTGGGGTTGCGGGCAGCCCTTTCCCCCTCCTGGGCGTGGACCAGCCGTGAGCGTGCTGCCTGCTTTCCAACAGCGGGTAGGAGAGAAAAGCTTACTGGTGCAGCACTAAAATGGCTCCCTTTTCTCACAGAAGCAAAGCCTTTGCTGGGAAAAATCTTTGACTTGCCTCTGACTCGACTTTGAACGTGGCTTCTACCTCGCTATTCTCTTTTTAAGTTCCCCAGCTAGCGCTGGTCTCAGGGCACTTAATCCAAACCAAACCCGTTTTTTTTCTGTGGATTGCCACGGAAATTCCCCCGTAGCCAGGGGAGCTGGATGGGGGAACTGTCAATGAGTGTCTCTCCTCTCTAGCCATAGCCATTTGTATGAACCTTGGAGAAGCGTCATGCTAAAAAGTTGTTTTGTCCAAAAAAAAAAGACGACAACCAAAAGAAAGGAATAGTATCGTCTGGCCAAGTTAAGACAACTGTTGTGGGGAGCTCTGAGTCCACCTCTGATGTGGGGAAAGTTCTCTGTTCTCTCTGCGCACTACTCCAGATCTGGTAGGGCGCATCATGGGATGCGTGTACCTGCTGGATCCTGCCCTCCTCACCCTTGGTGGAGGAGCGTGCGTTTGAGCGTCTTGCTCTTCCCCAGGCCTTGTGGCCTGCGATTCCAACAGGAGCGGAGCCATTTTGAAGACGCCTACCCTGGGTTGCGATTGCCCAGCAGGTGCAGTCCCGAGGAGAGGAGGCCAAAGTCGACCCCGTTTCATGTGTTGAAACTTTCCAGCCTCTCCAGCCTCAGCATGGGGAACAGGCAAGAGAGAGACGTGTTGCTGCTTTTTGACAGAGATTGCGCTGGCTCAGCTGGACCGGATAAAGCCGCTGAAGCAGATGGTTTTGAAGTTTGCAGCTGTCATCGGGCCAGTGTTTACCACCCAGCTGCTGTCGCACATCCTTCCCACTGGCGTCAGGCCCAAGATGAACTGCTTGTTGAACACGTTGGTGAGCGACAACATCCTTAAGCGGCTGAAAAGCACAGAGGTGCCAGAAGATGTCCAAGATCCTACCAAGGGGCCAGCCACCTCTCTGCGGGCAGAGCGCGGTAAGTGGTAGCAGTAAGGCGGACAAGGGAGCTCCCAGCTGTGTCCCGGCGGGGCTCCCCAGGGCATGGTGCGCTTCCCCCCGCCAGTGATGGGTGGGTGGAGCTCAGGCAGGCATGGCTGTTCGGGATGGGTTGTTCAAAGATCTTACAAGTCAATCTCAAAGCACACTAGCTTTGCACCGGAGGGAAGTCCGCACCAGCCGTCCCAAGTGCCTCTGCTCCCCTGCCTCCAAGCACTGCTCACAGCGCAGGCATGGGAGGGCTTGTGGAATCCCTGACATCCTCTCCCAGCCGCCTGCAGCGTCCAGATCAAAGATGCCCTCCAGAGTGCCCCGGGGCCTTTGACAGGCTTTTACTCGGCTTTGATTCCCCTGTGGCCCAGGGCGGGAAGCTCAGGAGGCTGGGAACCGCCTTGCCAAGAGCGGGGAGAAAGCGCTGGCCGGGGCTTGCTTCGGCTGGCGGCAACATCCCCAGCTCCTGCCTGGAGTGCAGCTGAGCACTGTGTCCCCAGGGCTGTGCTAGCGTCAGCAAGGCGAGCGGGCCCTTTCTCCCCGTGCTGCAAGGCTCGGTGTGCAGCAGCGCTGGTTCTCTGCCGAGGATGTGCATGACTTTCATACCCCGGCTGGGACGGCCCTGAGCCCTGGCCCCAGCTCGGGCTGCCGCAAAGGCCCTTTGCCTTGCAGGTGTGGAGAGGCCCTCTCTGAGCAAGACGACTGTGGAGCAGCAGTCTGGCGTCCTGGCCTTCTGTGTCCTGCTGCTGCGAGAGGCTGCCTATGAGCTGTGGCCCGAGAGACAGCGGGTCGCCTTGCACTGCAAGTGTGCCGCCTTCCTGGAGCAGCACGCGCACAAATGCAAGAGCTGCAGCCAAGGGGACTTTGTTGCCTTCCACCGCTTCGCCGTCACCAGCACCCAGGACGGAGGGAGCCCTCATGGCCCTGCTGCCCAGGGCGACTCCCGCAGCTGGGAGGCCTTGGTGCTTGCAGGAGAACAGCTGAAGAGGGCTAGGACCCACGGCACTGAGGGTATGCTGTGTACCATGCTCTGCAGCCCGGGCCCTCCTGGAGGCCAGGGGTGTGTGCTGGGGATCGGGTGGGAGTAGATCTGCTAGGGATGAGCCCAGGAGGTGAGGACGACCACTGCAGACTTTCCTCAGTCTGTTGGGACCCTTGCAAGGATCCTTGCAAGCCCGCTGGGAAGAGCAGCTCTTACCCCCGGGGTACGCGAGGAGGTGTCTAACCCCCTGTTTTCTTTCCAGATGCTGCAGATGCTCTGCAGCAGCAGCAGGCTTTCAGGGAGGAGGATTTTGGGTGAGCAGACAAGGTTTTGATTATTTTTGAAGCCAGTGAGCTCAGGGTCTCCAGAGGAGACAAAGGAAGCGGCAGCATTTGGCTGCCGGTTGTGACTCTAGCTTAGGGGAGAGGCTTTCTGTGCGGTGGGAGCTGGGAGGAGATGGCCACGGCGATGAGAGAGTGCTTGAGGAAGCCCGTGGGCTCAGAGTGATCGTCACCCTCCACTGGAGCAGCCCTTGCTTTGCAGTTCCTCCAGAGTAGCGCTGCAAACTCTGCAGGGGAGACGCCGCCCCAGGGACTCGAGTGCTTTGCCTGTGGGAGGTGACAGAAAGCCCAGCTTGTCTTTTTCTCCCTACCTACAAAGCACCTGTATGAGTCCTGCCTGCCCGTGGCCTCGTGCTCTGCTTTGAACAAAGGGCTTTTGATGCCGTCTCTGTGGGGAGAAGGACCAGTATAGGTGATGCCCGTGTATTCTGTGCTCTCTTCTTCCCCTGGGAACTGTCCTCTGACTAGTGAGGCAGGGCGGTTTCTGGCAAAGAGCGAACAGACAACTGAGCTGCCCAGCAAGACCGACGGGAAGCACAACGGCACATGTGAATGCAAAGCCATCGTGGAATCGGTGCTTGTGCCTTTGGCTCGCCACTACATGGCAATGGGCGATGCTGCCAGAGCCTTTTACTACCTTCTGGAGTGCGCGGCTGCCTACCTGCATGTCTCCAACAGCTACATGGTGAGTTGCCCTGCTTGCCAGGACCCACTGTGCACGGAGTCCTCTCAGTCGCCTGGCTCTGGGCAGGACAACTTCCCCGTTGCAAGAGGGCATGCCTTCGCGGGGCCTTGGAAGGGAAATGCTGGGTCAGACCCTGACTTCTTCCTCCGGTTTGCCTCTTCTGCGGCAAGAGACACAGGGCACTGTGCCCTTAGCACGAGGAGCATTAGCAGGGAGGCGGTCTGAAGGATCACTGGTGCCTGTGCTCTGAGCCAGGGTGACTGTGTTTGAGCGGGCATCACCAGGGAGAGAAGCAGGCTCTCTTAAGACAGATGCCAGAGGCAACGGGGGAGGACAAGGCTGGCCATGGGCTCTGCACCCACGCTCACCTGCTCTCTGTGTGCTTGCGCAAAGGCCCTCATGAAGCTGAACGAAGCGGAGGTCCTGAGGAGCTCGGTAGAGAAGAAAGTGAATGTGATAGCCCGCTTTGAAGAGGCCACCTTCTTCAGCCTCAAAGGGGAGGTAAAGAGACGGGGAGGTCTGGAGGGACCGCCTGGGGGACGCAGCTGGATGCCTTCCCCAGTTGCAGTGGATATCCCTGGCATCTCCAGCCACTGGCAGATTCCTGCAGTCTCTTGGGCAACTACTCCATATCGGGATGATTCCCTTTTCCTGTGCAGGTCTGCTGTCATATGGGACGCCTGAAGCTGGCAAAGAAAATGATCAGGAAGGCGCTGAGCCTGCTCAAAAGGCAGTTTCCCCGGACCTCCGTTGGAGCCTTTGTCAAGCCGCAGCTGGAAAAGTTTCAGTGTGCCGCTTATGTTGCCAGAAGAGCATCCTCCCTTCCGCAGGAGGCCCGGTAAGAAGCAGAACTGAGAACCCGGGAAGGAAGAGCCATTTCCTACCTGGTCCCAGGCATCTGGGCCCAGACCTGCCTAGACTTGAGGCCACACCTAACCTGACACATAGGCCTTAGCAGGACCGAGGCGTTAAGGACCGATGTGCGGGTAAAACAGGCAACGACAGAGCCCCACGCTCCCTCCCCTCCCTGCGCAGTCATGGGAACAAAGCACGCCTTTTGGTAAAAAGCAGCTTGCAGCCGGGGATGTGGCTGCTGACACGTGTTGGCTGCGGCAGGGGGTTGGTGGTGACTGGGAAGAGAGCGCTGTAAAGAGGGAGTAGAGGCTGAAGAGGGGCAGGGGTCTGGAGGCAGGACCGGGACATGGGGAAGGAGCAGTAGGTGGAGGTGAGGTGTGAGAATCAGGAAGCTCAGGGGCCGATACCCCTTTTCCTGCTGGTTCCCGGCTTTGCTTGCCCCCCCCCCCCCCCCGGCGCTGTAGTGCCAACGTGCCCTCTCGAGCGGTCAGCTTCCCCCGGCAGCACTTCTTTGCCCCCTTCCGCTCTGGCAGCCCTCTCTCCATCAGCTCCCTTTCCTCCGAGGAGGTGTAACTGGCTTGTCCGCCGCCCTGCTTTCCCCCGGCCCTGTCCGATTTAGCACTGTACAGCTAGAGCCTCTGGGCCCAGCAGTTTCTCTTGTGTGGCAGGAGGAAGAGGCTAGCCTGGCTGCTGCGGCAGAGCTGCTGCCTTTCCTTACTGGAGCACCTCTTCAGCCTGGAGGGCACTTCCAGCGGACGGACGTTCTCCCGCCTGGCAGCGCGCATGAAGGCCAACACGGACAGGGCGGCAGACTCCTATCGGGCAGCAGACTCCCGCCACAGATAGACTTAAACCAGAAGGGTGGAGCTGAAGTCAGCTAATTACATATCTCCTCCATGATGACCTTTGTTGTTGGGCCTTTCTTTCTGAGGCACGGAAAGAGACGCTGTCTTTCGTTGCTGTGGAGGGCTACTGTTGCTCCAGCAGTGATGGCTACAGCTCTCTTGCAGGTCCCGGTGCGGACTCGTGATTGAAGACGCTTCTGATTTTAGGTCACGTTAAAACCAGAGGCCCTCTAAAACCAGAGGCCCTCTCTGTTGCTCTTGTTCCTCACCACCCACGTACGGTCAGCCAGCGACTGCTGCTCCCTATCTTTCCCCAGCTAAAGGGGAGGAGAAACCTGTATAAAAAGGCAGGGGGTGACAGGAAAAGCCCCAGACGCCGAGGGGACTTGGGACAGCTATCGCCAAAGGTTTTGCCTTGTCTGAACCCGTCGGGGGACTGGAAACAACACGCCCTTCTGCCTAGCATTGCCCCCAAGTCAGCGTCTGCAGCAAAACTCTACAATTACGGTGTATAAGCAGCGCCGCAGACACTGGGGAACAATGTGGGGACACAGCATGCAGGCAGGTCATACATCCGCTCCTCCCTCCCGGCCAGCTGGCAGCACTCCTTCTAGTGGCAGAATTCCTCAGGCTCGTCCCCTCTGGCTGCCTACCAAGGGCTTGGGCATGAGAAGGGTTTGCACCCGGAGGTTACCTTCCGCGCTTCGCACTGAGGCACCTGTAGGTTTGTGGCAGACCTCAAAATTGCGGGCATAGCTACCGCTGTGCTCACTGAGATGGGCAGGAGCTCACTGGCGAATTGCAGCTCGGTTCGGGAACGGCAGGATGGCAGGGGCTTCATTCAAGGAGCTTCCAGTTGCCTGCAGGAGCTCTGCATATGCAGATTTTCCTCTGGCACCCTCCTTAGCACACAAGTTCCACGGCCACCACAGAAACATCGGGCATGCTGAGCTTACAGCTGTGCCACGCCTTCTGGCCCAGAAGCTTCCATTTCGTCACACAGGTGTTAAGCAGGACTGGGGTCCCTCTGGCTGCAGGTAACGGCCTCCCTGCTGCCAGCTGGGACCGTCAGTATGTGTGGCATCTACTACAGTGGCCAGTTATGCCTTCAGCTAGGAAGGCTGTGGCTGTGCCGCAAACAACTGCCTTCCTCCTTACGTTTCTGTCTTACAGAGTATGGAAATAGATGTCCAGCTGGCTGTTTGAACGGTGCAGGTTTTCACCGGCACTGGCGTGCACTGCTGGCCTCAGACTAGCTCCTTGCAAACTCCACCATCTTTTCCGTCCTTTCACAATGGTATATATATTGCAAACGGACACCTGCAAACGCCTGAGAGTAACATAAAGGCTTGGTGGAAAAGTAAAATAAAATGAAATAAAATAATCATATCTATTTGTCCATAGCCGCTTCTTCTTCTTCCTCCCTCTTTTTCCTCTCACCCATTCTTTCTTCTTTAATTTCTGCTCGGCTTCTGTTTCCAGCTACGCTGTGCCTGGTCTCTCTCTGAAGCCCACCCTTGCAAACCACCCACCTCAGAGCAGTTCTCAAATTTTTCCCATTGATCTTTGCCTGTCTCAGTAGCTGGAAGCAAAACAAACTCCAAAGCTTCTGTTAAACTCTGGGTGCGTGGCCGCATGGATGTGAAGAGACTGAAAGTTGGTACTGAGTCAAGCCAGAGCCGGGAGGAGCGTTCAGTCGAGATTTTTGCAGTGGGCTTGCAGAGGACGCAGACCCAGGTAGACGCGCTTCTGGATAGGCTCCCCCTTGACATCCAAGCCCTCGCACATGGGAAGCGAATCTTTGTAGGCCAGCTGTTATTCTTGTACGGTTTCGATCTAGCGGAGGCAGTGGGGCTTCCTGCCTTTGTGCTGGTGGTGGGTCCACCCCTCGCTGGTGCTGGGCAAAACAAAATCTGGAGGGGAGCAAGAGGTGGCGATGTTGTAATGGGCTCAGACTGGCAGCAGGCAGCTGTCTCTTCTCGAAATGAGCGGCTTAGCTTAACTGCAATAACGGGCCGGCTGGATTATTGTGGTGATTCCACCTCATTTTGTTGTATCTTTGGGGGGGGAACAGTCCCCCAGGCTGAGCCCATGGCGTTGCCCCGTGCTCCAGGCCCTGTTCCAGGCCGTGAGGGCTCCCTGTGGCCGCAGCAATGGGACACTGTGGCCACGCCCCCCAGGGCGCGGCCCCGCCCTCAACCACCACCCATGGGGCATGCCCTGCTGCACACCTGTCTGTCACCTCGGGAGGGCGGGGCCCTGTGGGGGCTGCCCACAGGGGAGGGAGAGAGAGAGAGAGAGACTGCTCCGCCCTGCCCCATCCCAGGACAGGGCCGTGTGCAGCAGAGGCCCTCCCCCACGCCCCCGCAGGGCCGTGTGCAGCGCAGCGCCCTCACCTCGTGGGGCCCTCTCTGATGCTGGTTCCCTGGTCATGGCTGTAGTGGGTTGACCCTGGCTGGATGCCAAGGTGCCCACCAAAGCCGCTCTATCACTCCCCCTCCTCAGCTGGGCGGGGGAGAGGAAATACAACAAAAGGCTCCTGGGTCGAGATAAGGACAGGGAGATCACTCATCAATTACCGTCACGGGCAAAACAGACTCGACTTGGGGAAACTAAATTAATTTATTACCATTCAAATCAGAGTCGGGTAATGAGAAATAAAACCAAATCTTAAAACACCTCCCCCCCACCCCTCCCGTCTTCCCAGGCTCAACTTCACGCCCGATTTCCTCTACCTTGTCCCCGCCCCGAGCGGCGCAGGGGGACGGGGAATGGGGGTTGCAGTCAGTTCATCACGCGTTGTCTCTGCCGCTCCTTCCTCCTCACGCTCTTCCCCTGCCACATCCCTCCCACGGGAGACAGTCCTCCACGAACTGCTCCAATGTGGGGCCTTCCCACAGGCTGCCGTTCTTCACAAACCGCTCCAGCGTGGGTCCTTTTCACTTGTCCTTCCCACGGGGCGCAGTCCTTCAGGAACGGGCTGCTCCAGCGGGGGTCCCCCCACGGGGTCACAAGTCCTGCCAGCAAACCTGCTCCATTGTGGGTTCCTCTCTCCGCAGGTCCACAGGTCCTGCCAGGAGCCTGCTCCAGCGCAGGCTTCCCACGGGGTCACAGCCTCCTTCGGGCACCCACCTGCTCCAGTGTGGGGGTCCTCCGCAGGCTGCAGGTGGATATCTGCTCCACCGTTAACCTCCATGGGGACAACCTGCCTCACCATGGTCTTCACCACGGGCTGCAGCGGTATCTCTGCTCCGGTGCCTGGAGCACCTCCTCCCCCTCCTTCTGCACTGACCTTGGTGCCTGCAGGGTTGTTTCTCTCACATAGTCTCACTCGAGTCCCTCCCGGCTGCTGTTGCGCAGCAGTTTTTTCCCGTTCTTAAATATGTTATCACAGAAGCGCTACCACCGTCGCTGATTGGCTCAGATTTGGTCAGTGGCAGGTCCGTCCTGGAGCCGGCTGGCATTGGCTCTGTCGGACACAGGGGAAGCTTCTAGCAGCTTCTCACAGAAGCCACCCCTGTAGCTCCCCCCGCTACCAAAACCTTGCCACGCAAACCCAATACACCCATTGACCCATCTGGCGAGTCTCCCAACCGGGTATCGTGGACCTGTCGGTGAAGGAAGGTTTTTCCCTTTGGGTTTTAATCCTTTCTCTGAAAACAGGGTGATTCATGTCCTAGAAATGACAGTTCTTTCTGTTTTATGAAGCGTGGGGGAGTTGGTTAGACTAAAATGCCTACGTGGGATACGTGTGAACCTGAGCAGACTACTTGCCTCCTGCCTGACCATGACCGAGTCCTGAGGACATCAACTCCACGAGGCATTTACTTGCACTGGTGGTCCATCATAAGGACCGTAACATCCATCTCTCTGGATGCCCTGGTATGTCCTCTTCGTCCCTGTCTGCCTATGTTTCTGTGTTTCTTCCTTCAAAGGCTGTGTCACACACCCAAGCTCCAAGACTTAAAAGGAATTAAAGGGCCAGAAGTGCAAGCCAGGCCAACAATAACTCTCTATCAAAGTTTAAACCGTAACAAACATGTCAAGCAGCAGTCGTCTCTGAGACTAAAGATATCCTACAGCATGAGTCCTACAGACTCAATGATTCTATGACTCTATTTAAAAGACGTGTAGATGAGGCGCTTAGGGACATGGTTTAGTGGGCATGGTGGTGTTGGGTTGACGGTTGGACTCGATGATCTTAGAGGTCTTTTCCAACCTCAATGATTCTATGATTCTATGATTCTATGATTCTATGATTTGAGTGTAGATCACCTGAAGGATGCCTCAAGACTCTTCAGATGCATCCAGTCATCGGGAGGTGGTTTCAGATCCTCTCCACAGTTGTGCTGCAACTGTGAAGAGTTACAGAGATCCTCCAGAGGGTAGAATTAGTGCCGCTTCATGCTGTGGTGGGTTGACCTTGGCTAGCCGCTAGCTATCCACCAAGCTGCTCTATCACTCCCGCGCCATCAGCCGGACAGGGGGAGAAAATGTGGTGAAAAGCTCATGGGTCGCGGTAAGGACAGAGAGATCACACCAATTACAGTCACGGGCAAGACAGACTCGACTTAGGGAAATTCAATTTATTGCAAATTAAACAGAGTAGGATAATGAGAAACACGAACACATCTTAAAATGCCTTCCTCCCACCCCTACCGTCTTCCCAGGCTCAACTTCACTCCCGACTCTTCTACCTCCGAGCGGTGCAAGGGGACAGGGAGTGGGGGTTGCGGTCAGTTCATAATGCTTTGACCCTGCCGCTCCTTCCTCCTCACGCTCTTCCCCTGCTCCAGTATGGCATCCCTCCCACAGGAAACAGGCCCGAACTTCTCCAGGGTGGGTCCTGCTCGTGGGCTACAGTTCTTCAAGAACTGCTCCAGGAAGGGTCCTTGCCACAGGGTGCAGTCCTTCAGGAACAGACTGCTCCAGTGGGGGTCCCCCGCGGGGCCACAGGTCCTGCCAGAAAACCTGCTCCTGCCAGGAGCCTGCTCCAGCATGGGCTCTCTATGGGCTGCAGCTTCCTTCAGGGCACATCCACCTGCTTTGGCGTGGGGTCCTCCACAGGCTGCAGGGTGGATATCTGCTCCACCGTTAACCTCCGTGGGCTGCATGGGGACAACCTGTGTCATCATGGTCTTCATGACGGGCTGCAGGGGAGTCTCTGCTCCGGTGCCTGCAGCTCCTCCTCCTCCTCCTCCTCCTCCTCCTCCTCCTCCTCCTCCTTCTTCATTGACCTTGGTGTCTGCAGAGTTGTTTCTCTCACATATTCTCACTCTTTTCTAACAGCTGCCACCCAGCATTTTTTACCCTTTCTTAAATACATCATCACAGAGGCGCTACCAGCATCGCTGGCGGGCTCAGTTTTGGCCAGCTGGGGCTCCAGCTTGGAGCCGACTGGAACTGGCTCTGTCCGACACGGGGGCAGCTCCTGGTGTCTTCTCATAGAAGCCAGCCCTGCACCCCCACCCTGCCCCCACCCGCTACCAAAACCTTGCTACGTAAACCCAAGACGCCAGGTTGCTGCAGATCACCTCCACCTCAGCTGATTCCCTCCAGCACACTGGATTGCCCCAGCACACTGCAACAATTTGTGTCTCTTTGGCATAGCCAGGGCCAGGATACTCTTTTTTCAAACATTCTGTCACTTCATCAGGATCCCACACTTGTTCGGGGGTGAAGTCCCAGGCCACCGGCGGTGACAACCCTTCCGGGTACCTGCCCATATTCTCCCACACACCTTGCCACCCATAACCACACCGCCTTGCGTCATATCCCTGTGCTGATCTTTTTAAATAGTTGGTTAACCTTTGCAAAAGCAGAAACAATAGTCTGGGGAAGTACCAACAGGAGTATTGTGGTTACCCAAGGCTGTTCAAGATACTGAAGAGCTATTGTAACAAGAGAGAAAACATCTACTCCACAGGAGAAAAAGGGGAAGGTGCCATTCTGTGTTTCTTCCACCGACTGGCTCTCGGAGGAGAAAAAGGACAAAGTGTAAGTAAGTGTTAATGGTCTCCATCAGATGGTTCCCAAAATACAGGGAAGGCATCAGTGCAGGGCCCACATACCAAATTAGGCTCAAGGCCACTGCTTTTATCGTCATTCTCCCAGGTAAAACACCGCCAAGTGCTACACAGCACAGCAAAGAAGGGAGCATGGCACGGATCAGATAACCGATGTCGGGAACAGGTAAGTCAACATCACGACCAGCAACTGTTAAACAGATGTAATCATTATAGGTTCCCTGCAATAGGCTCTGGTCAAATCTTTTGTTACTCCAGACCCTTTGAGCCCCACGTTGGCTTTAACTGCGGTAGGCAGCTGAGCACCACATAGCTGCTCAATCGCTTGCCAACCCGCAGTGGGATGGGGAGAGAATCGGAAGGGTAAAAGTGCAAAAACTTGTGACTTGAGATGAGGACAGTTTAATTAAAAGGGGGGGGGGGGGAGGGGCGGGGGGCGGGAAACAACAAAGAAAAACAAAACCAAGAAAAGTACGTGACGCAAAAAACCCCAGTTGCTCACCACCAACCAACTGATGCCCAGCCAGTTCCTGAGAAACAGCAGCCCCCCGCAAATATCCCCTCCCCACCCACCCCACCCCACCCTACCCCACCCCACCCCACCCCGATTTTATTGCTGAGCACAACATCATATGGTGTGGAATACCCCTTTGGTCAGCTGGGGTCAGCGGTCCCAGCTGTGTCCCCTCCCAACTTCTTGTGCACCCCCAGCCTGCCCGCTGGCGGGGCACTGGGAGAAGCAGAAAAGGCCTTGCTGCCGTCTAAGAACTGTTCAGCAGTAACTAACACGTCCCTGTGTTATTCACTGTTGTAATAACAAATCCAAAACATAGCACCGTACAAGCTGCCGTGAAGAACTTTAACTCTATCCCAGCTCAAACCAGCACACAGAGGCACCGTTACAATTAAAGACACACACACATTCAATTGCAGATACAGGCATAAACCCTATAGAATGACAGATACAGTTAGAGCCACAGACACCGTAACATGCACAACTGCAGGCACATGAACAGCCACACCAGTTATTACACATACAGTTGCAGACACAATTACAGATAAGGATACAATTATATGTACAACTGCAGAGCCAAGTACAGTCACAGGCACAAGCACACATTCCATTACACCTACAACTACAGCTACCGCTTGTGACACCGTTACCAGTAGAGGTGCCGTTAAACAAACAGGTACTGCTCCACATGCAGTGTGTGAAGGTACACATACAGATACCAGTACGGACGCAGATACAGGTACAATTAGACATGCAGGTACCCATATAGATACCGTTACAGACACCGATACCAACAGAGGCAGAGACACCGATACTGATACCATGAGAGATACCACTGCCGATTCCATTGCAGATGCAGATGCCATTGGAGACGCCACGGCAGACACAGACGCCACTGCAGATGCAGTGTTGCAGAAACACGTAATATTTCAGATGCAACTGCAAATGGAGATGCCCTTGGAGAGACAGATGCCACTCCAGATACCCTTGCATACGCCGCTGCAGATGTTCACAAAACTGGAGGTGCAGAGAGCGTTGCAGATTCCCTTGCAGACAGAGGTAGCATTGCTGATGCCGATACCATTTCAGAGGAAGGTATCTCTGGGGATGCCGTTGCAGATGCAGATAACATTTAGGATGCCAATGCAGATGAAGATAACATTGCAGATGCTACTGCAGATGCAGTTAGCATGGCAGATGCAGCTACCAATGCAAATACCACAGCAGATGGAGACGCCAGTGCTCATGCAGATACGACTGCGCGTACAGAGACAATAGCGAATGCCAAAAAAGATGCAGAGATGGCTGGAGATGCAGATACCAGTACAGATGCAGATACAGGTACTCTCAGACATACAGGTACTCGTATAGATACCATTACGGACACCGATACCAACAGAGGCAGAGACACCGATACCGAGACCTTTCATTGCATCTGAAATTGTATCTGCATCTGCCATCGTACCTTCAATGGCACCTGCATCTCCTATGGCATCTGCCACGGCATCTGCAGTAGCATCTGCATCTGAAATGGCATGTGCATGCCGTTCCTGACAATGATGAAGATGCAGACACCAAACCAATGCAATTGCAGATACAGACGCCATTTCAGACGCTGCAGCTGCAGATTCTGCTGCAGCTGCAGCTACCATTGGAGAAATCACTGCAGACGCCATTGCTGAGGCAAAGTCAGGTGCAGAGACCTTTGCAGATGCAGGTATCTTTGCAGCTGCAGGCAGCGTTGCAGATGCAGAGGCCATTGCAGATTTCATTGACAATGCCATTGCAGATACACCCACGGACAGAATACCATTTGAAAGACACCCATTCAATTGCAGATACAATGCCAGGTGCAATGGCAGACGCAATGGCAGGTACAGACACAATACACCCACCATAAGAGAGACCAGTACAGTCACAGACAGAATTACACCTACAATTACAGACACAAGACGAGCCACAGACACGAGTACACGTTCCATTACACCTATAAATACAGACACTGATCTCATTCCTGATAGGGGTACCATTACAGAGGGAGGAGCCGTTACACACCCAGGTAGTGCTGCACATGCCATTGAAGACACAGGGAGTACTGGCACCAGCGCTGCTATCTGCAATGGCATCAGCATCTGCAACAGCATTGGCAATGTTATCCACAATGGTACCTGCCTCCGCAGTGATGGCTGCATTGGAGACCTGCAGCCAACAGTAGAGTTGCACACATAGCTTTCCAGAGGCAGAAACCTTTGCAGATGGCATCGCAGGTTCAAATACCACTGCAGGCACCATTTCAGATGCCCGTACCACTCCTGATACCTTTGCAGATGCCATTGGCAAAGCAAGTCACACTGCAGCTGCAGGTACCACTGCAGTTGAAGAAACTGTTGCAGATGCCACTGCAGATACTGATCCCGTTACAGACATCGATAACATTACACATACCGATACAGAGACCAAGGCCTTTACAGATGCCATCACCGATACCGTGACAGATCCTGGTACCAGGACAGAGACAGCGATACCATTACAGACAGTCACACCCATACCGAGACCGTGACTGGTAGAGTGGTACCGTTAGAGAGAGCCTTGCTGAGGCTATTTCAGCCAGCGAGGGAATTTGGCTTGCCCTTGCTCATCCCCATGGGACAGCTCAGACTCCAGCCCAGCAACTTGGTTTGGTTAAAACAGATTTTGCCAAACATAGGCAAGCGGTCACGGCTCATGGACTTGCTTTGGGTTTGGACTCCAGTGTCTGGTATTCGGAAGGCTTGCAAACATTTCTGAAGTTGTGCCATGCCCCTTCAGAGTCTGACCGTCTTGTTAGTGTAATTATCCCCGCCAAGTCACCTGTAACCAGCAGCCAGAGCTTGATGGGGTTAGTTAGCAGCTCAAGCAGAGTGAAGGGACAGAGCTCTCACATCGATTAACAGCAGTCAAGATCAAACTGGAATGTAATAATATTGCCTTCTTCCTGGGAGTCAGGCCCGTGCAAGGCGGGTCAGCATGTCCTACACCATTACTTCAAGGCTGGAAGCTGCAAGCCAGATCATTAATTTCCCTCCTCGCTTTGCGGAAAAGATCAACATTTTGGGGCTTGCAGCTGGGATTGGCTCACAGAGCACACAGCTTACAAAATTAAAGGAAGCAAATGGGCAGTATTTTGGACACTTCTCTGATGCCAGTAATAGCACAGTAGGATGCAGTAAGCATCAGTGAAGGCTGCTCATGTTTGGCTGCTGTGCTCACCTGTACTTTTGCATCAGGAGAAAGCAGCACAAGCGTCAGTATGTCAAGGAGCAAAGAGCTGGTGTTTCCATGAGTGTCCAAGCAGTTGGGTGGTGTAAAAGCCAGTTCTTCGCTGGCCGAGGAGGGAGGCAAGGATGCTTAGCATAGAATTACCAAGGGAATTTACTCTTTAATATTTTAGCGATGTGCATAGCAGTGCCCCAGCCTAATGCATGGGGGACCCCAATACGGAAGAAAGCAGGGTTTACAGATGTTACAGTACAGTTGTGTAGACCAATCCAATTACTTACGTGAAGGGGTGGGCTAATCAATTACTATTGCTCACATAATTGGTATGTACTTGTCCCGTGCAGGACCAGCACATGCTTGTCCCGTGCAGGTGGTGCAGACTTATGGTCAGTGGTGTGTTAATCTTCGTTGCTCTAAACCGATGTCCCACGCGGGCAGGGGGGGGTTCTCCTGGATTTGGGTCGGTTGCAGTTCTGGCTGTGGTTTCCTCCCCCTTCTTGGTGATCCTTCACATTTGCGCACAATTTCATAGAATCGTAGAATAGTTCGGGTTGGAAGGGACCTCTAAAGGTCATCTAGTCCAACCCCCCTGCCGCGGGCAGGGACATCTTCAACTAGATCAGGTTGCTCAGAGCCCCGTCCAACCTGACCTTGAATGTATTATTTATTCTAAAAAAGCATCATCTTCTGACGTACAGTACCCCTGTTGGTCCTGGTAACAGGGACGCCGGAAGGGGTGAGGCTGAGGTGAGTCCAGAGAAATCCAGGTGTCCAGTGAAGAGGCATCGTCAGTGAGAGAGCAGCTGGGACAAGTGGGCAGAGGCGAGGCGTCTGCGCTCACGTTCCTGTACAGCTGGGCGAGCTCTGCTGCAAAGGTCCACGGGGATGGGCTGGAGCTGTTGTTGAAAATCTCATTTTCTTGGGCAATCTCACCCTTTCTTGTTCCTTCTCCTGACTCTGCTTTGCCTTTATCATTAGCTCGATCGTCACTTTTCCAGGCAGAGTCAGTATCGGCTTGTCCCAGTGCTTCTTCATCTCTCTGGGTCCTTCTGGACAAAGGGGTTTCAGAAAAGACTACTCGTTGATAGCAATTAGGAGGCCAGTTAAAAAATGGTACAGCAGAAATCTCAGCAGAGTACTGCCAGCAGCTGCCTTGGCACTCCAGGATACTCTAACTGCAAATACTTCATTGCCAACTGCAGCAATAACTCACTCTGGGGAAAAGCCAACTCACGGGTCTCTCTTCCTCCGCCGTGAAATGACTATGCAAGACACCACTGTCCCAGGCAGCAGCACACCCAAGGCTGCTGCAGTCCCCGGGATATAGTACTTGCGCAGCTCTTCGTGATCAGCAGCCTCAGCCTTTTTCCCAGCATCCGCCCCTGGAGGAGGAGAAGAGGCAATGCCACACGTTACTGTGCTCTGCGCTACAGATAATCTCACAGGGTACTACTTCACATGCCCCGGAGAGTTTATTTGTCAGTGGTTGGTGCCTCTGGCTCTGGTGTCTTAGCACCTTAGAAGGATTGTTTAAACTTCTCGGGGAGAAGAGCCCGCATGCCAGTGAGCAGCTGCACCAGCGCTACCCCTGGCTGTTCCTCCGGGCTGCAGGCCAGGGCTGCGTGCTGGGGAGCTGCGGTTCATCCAAGGAGAGCACTGCAGGGACAGAGCAGAAATGCTCCTGTTCTCCCAAGCGGAAATCTCCCAAGCACTCCCCTCCAGGACGTCTCTGAGGCCGAAAGATGGGATCCAGCCCACGGGCTATTGCCTGGCTCCTGCGGTGCCGCTTGCTCGTCACCCCCAGCCCCGATGCACACGTTGGGGGAAGGCTGGCCCCGGGACAGCACGGCACAGGGCTGGGCTGTAGCCCTCAGATGGCCTCATTCCCAAAAGGGCAAAGTTCCCAGATTCCTAGGAACTGGGTGTGGTGGGAGGTGAGCAATCGCTAACCGCATCCAGAGAGGTCTACGACTGTCTCTCTGGCACGCTGCTGGCAATAACCTCCACACGCCAGAGACAACAGTCGTCCTCAGAGAGCAGCTCCTGGCTTCGCTGACAACACCTTCTCTGCACTAACACTTCCAGCTTTGGCTGCTGGCATGATGTGCAAGAGCGGGCTCCGGGGGAAGAGCCTGCAGGCACACAGTGATTCTGACTGGTGATACCGGGTGACCACGGGACAGCAATTACCTGGCGTGCCGGTTTCTTGCATTGCCTCTCTTTCTTCATCTGAGACTGGCACTGTGTGACTGCTTCCCTTCCGAAAGGCCTCCTTCTGCACGGTCTCACGGTCCGTCTCTTTAGAAAGAAAGCGGGACAGTTTAAGGAGAAGGAACCGTTCCTCAGCAGGAACACGATACCTTCAGGGGGCGATACTCTCCAAAGACAATAATAAAGCTTAAAAACAAAGCCTGGGTGCATCTAGTCCAAACAATGTGTCATTCATCGTGAAAAAATTAAGCACGTGACGCTTTCCACTTTACCAGTACAGACAGCAAAACCTGACCTGCTGGGAAACCAGGAAATTGCATGGGACCTTCCTGTTCACGTTACATGTAGTGCATTTTTGGCAAACTGCAAAATGATGCTAAATTACATCCTTCAAAGAGGATGGGAAAAAGCCGCAGCCAGTTCAGCTGGGGAAAGAGCCCTTCTGAGAAGCACATCCCACCCTGCCAACTCCATCACACAAGAAGGATTACAGACAGACACGGTGGACTGAACCCCAAGCTCTTGCAACCATCTTCCGGGCACTTTCACAAGCGGCAGTGAAGAGCCCACTGTCCCCCAAAACAAGAAGAAAACCACAGCCAAGTTTTCTGAAATGTAATTAGAAACGGGGAGCTAAACCACCCAAGACTGAGTTAACCAAACGAACCACCCAAGGCCAGCCTCAAGCTGGGTGTCCAGCTCCGGCCCGCCCCTGAGCCCGCGGTGTCACCGAGAGTCCACAGACATCAAGGACAGCAACGAGGCCGGACCAGGCTGTGAAGCCTGGGCTGCTCTGATCCCAGCCGGGGTATCAATCCCGCCTGCAGCGCAGGCAAAGCCTGCCGGTCCCAGCCACTGAAATCTGCCTGCGCAGGCTCTCCACTGCCCAAGGGCCCTCTCCCCTCCAGCGACTGGCAGCGTGCTGGCCCTCTCATGCCTCGTGAGCAATTAGCTCCTTCGCAAGTCCCTCACGCACTCCGGGAGCACCACCAAGAGTCATACTCGTGCCACCACAGCTATCAGTCTGCAGGCTGAAAGTCCATCACAAACAGAAATGCCTGCAGAATCAGCATCTGCACCCGATTTCCAACATTAGGAAAGGGCAGCCAAGATTTCTGGGGATGTCATTCCTGCCTTCAACTTGCCCAGCTGCAAGCCGGGCTGTGCACGAGCTGAACACAAACGCAGCACACGCCGGTTCCGGACACCTGGAGACCAGCGTCTGCACAAAGCAGCTCTGACCAGTAATGCTACCACTGGGGCAGCAGCTGCCCCTGGCACTCAGCTTGAACCACAACTGGTAGCAGACGCTGTGCTGGACCATCTCTGGGGCTCACCAGCCCACTCCAGTTGTGAAATCGAGTGGCACTGCAGCCAGGCTCCGACTCATCCCTTCCTGCTGCGTAGGCTACAGCACGTCCACAAACGCATCTGAAACTTCAGCTTCCAAAGTCGTACGGTTAACAGCGTGAAACGTACCAACCAGGGGCTGCTTTCTCCAAGTCTTTCAGGATTTCCTTTGGAACTTGAGATATCTTTTGGGAATACTTCCCTATAGGAGCTTTATACTTTCCTCTTCGAGGACATCAACAGAAAGTATGAGGGCAAATGTCACATGAACAAAATATTGAAAAGGAGTGCTTGTTCTGTGAAGTCAATAAAGACTGACTACTCGCTCTACTACTTGGCTGCCAGCTGGGATCCAGCCCGGGATCCAGCCAAGGAGCTGGAAAAGCCCTCCCTGTGGCCACATCTGCAACCAAACACCCATGAGAAGTTAACATCACATGTTCCGATCTACACCGTCATAACTGAATAGCGGAACATAGACGGGGGTCACGTAATGACATGGCACACACATGCAGGCGTGTGACATTCTCACACCTGCAGAGGCGCCTGCCTGACATTTGGGCTTTGAGCTGGCAGCTCTCAAAGGAAGTAGAAAGCCACGACGTGCCACTCAGGAGCATCTTGCAAACATTTACCAGGTGCCTGCCGTGGCCACTAACCAGGCACGGAGCTGTCGGGAGAAAGGACTCCCTGGAGCTCGCACCAGCTCTAAGCTCAACCCCAACATGCCTGCTGGCTTCGCAGTCAGCACTGGAAGCAGCACAGGGGCGGAGCAGCTGGCAAAGACAGCTTCACAAGGCAGAGCCCCCTGGGGCACATCACTGAGCCTGACCCTTTCCCTCTCTGCTCTTCTGCGTGCCCGAGCATCAGCCAAGAAAGTAGTAAGTTAAATTTCACGTGAACAGAAAATTAAAACGTAAGTGCTCATTCGTTCAAGGGACTTACCTGTGGGATCGCCCTGAGGCTCACGGACAGGCTCAAGTTGAGAAGTCAAGTAGCCGTTGTCTACAGGGCCAGCTCTAATCAAGCAGAGATGGAAGACGCTTCCATTGCGTGTTGTGATCTACCTCTTCCTTAGTGACCTGCTGTGACTGGAAGCGGGGCAGGCAACAACACGGGACCCAGATGCAGGCTGAGATTTCCAAAGCTCAGAGGGGCCTTGTGACCTCTTGGCTGGGACCTGGCAGCTTTCAAACTACTGTCTCCAGGCCACGTGCAACACCCCTCAAGGACCAGACGGACAAACACAGGGCCTCTCAGGGCCTTCTTACCAGGAGACCTCTCACCCACACAACAGGAAGCCCACACTACAGCGGGAGCATGGAGCACCAGAGGAAAAAATGATCATTCACCACTCTTGTAGAGAAGAGCCTGCTGGCCACTGGAAGGCTGAACTATCACAACAAAAGATTAACAAATAAGAAACCAAGTATTAACAAAGACAAAAGGCCAGTAACAAATGAAGACTGAATACTTACCTCCGGGATACCACCCGGGCTCAGGAACAGGATTCCACTGAGTGGCTTGATCAACAAGGACTGCAGGAACCAAACACACGTAATCAAACACAGGTGAGGAGAGTTTCCACTGCATGTTCTGATCTGCTTCTTCCTGAGTCACCTGCAGTGACTGGAAGGGGGTGAGGTAATGACATGGCACACATACCAAGGTGTTGGTTCCCACAGCTAAAAAGGAACATGGGTGACCTTTTCTCTGAGACCTAGCAGGTCTTCAGGCAAAGAAATATTCATGACTCATCTGGGCAACGCCCGCAAGGCACAAAAAGCTCTTGGAAGGCCTTAAGAGGATCTTAGGTAAAATTGCACATGAATAACCTATTGAAACATAAGTGTTTATTCCCTCAAGCAGACAGACATTGATAACTTACCTCTGGGACGCCCCCAAGGATCGCCTCCCCATAAGCAGGATCCAGCTGAGAAGCTCGATAAGCACTGCCAATGCCATCATCTGGAATCAAGCACAGATCAGAGAAGCTTCCATGCGCACAGAGGAAGCCCACGCTAAAGAACTGGAGGAAAAAGCAATTGTCTACGCTTCTCGTGGACAAGAGCCCGTGAAAGGCTGCACCAGTGCTACCCCTGCGTGTTCCTGTGGGCCAGGGACCTGCAGTTCGTCCAAGGGGAGCAGGGCTGCAGGACTAGAGCAGAAACGCTCCTGTTTTCCCGAGCAGACATCATCTGAGCACGCCGCTCCGGGACGTCCCCGAGGCTGAAAGCCACAGGGACTCAGTGCCCAGGTCTCTCACCCCGCACCACTGCTCCCGGCCCCCTCGCCTGCCCGGAAAACACCCCCAAAGTGGCCGCAGACCCTCCACACCTCCCCGCGGGGTGTCTGCCCCCCCTGCCCGCACCATGGTGCCTGCCTGGCTTGCCTGGCCCAGCCCGGCTCAGCTGCTCTCCCGGACCCAGCCCTAGCCCTGGCCCCACTGCCACCCCGCTGAGGTGCGGTGGGTGCCACGCCGCACTGCTTGGGGCTGGGTGCTGTCCCCCTGCCCGCCTACCTGCTCCCTGTGCTCGTCTCAGAGCAGCCTGGGTGTCCTGGGCTTGCAGGGCCACCAGGAGGAGGAAGAGGAGGAGGCGGGTGAGGACCACGGCCCCCCAACTCTCACACCGTGCTGCTGCTGCTGCGGCCACGGGCTCTGAGACCTCACGGCCCCGTTGGGCCACGCCTTACGCCAGGCCTCCGCAGCGAACACCCGTTGCCAGCAAATTACTGAATCTGCACACTCCTGCATTTCCTTGTTCCATACGAGCGTGGAAGGAGCAGAAGTGGAAGAGGGCCGGCCTATTTTGGGAGGCAGCACTGCGTATGAGAGTGCACAGGAACTCAGGTCTTACTTCCCAGAAGTCAATCCATACCAAAAGCTCCGTAGGAAGATTGCATAAAAAAGCCAATTGCAAGGGCCTCTACTTGCTACTGTTTTTCTCAGACAGCACTCTAGGAAGAAACTAGCTTTTCCTGCTAGTTTTGCTACAGCTTCGTTACCTTGAAAGATGAAACTTCTTACTTCTGCTACTCCCAAACAGCCTCGCAGCCCAGCAAAACCATACTGCAGGGAGGAAACCTTCACCATGCAAAGATGGGCACGCCACGGGAATACGTTACTCTCAAAGAACAGACTCTTTCAACCACTCTTCCTCTTGCTTACCAAAGTTCTGACACTGTTAGAAAACAACAACAACAACAAAGCGGGGTTCTCATTCACATTTTATTGAGCCCGTTATATCAGCCATTCAACGGTAGGTCCAACTCCAGCCCGAAGCCCAGAATAAGAAATGCCATCTTGAAGTTTCTGGAAGAAGGAAGGGCTTTGAAGCGGCAAGACCAGAGAACATTCATGAAGGCACTGTCGTGCAGGTACGCATCCCTGATCACAGACCAACTGCACCGTTACCTGAGTAAGTGATGTGCTCAGCTAACTTGCAGCCAGTGACGTCTGGAAAAGTAGCGCACGGTCTCTTGTTCATTAGCGCCGAGCACGTTGGTTGGAATTGGGTCTGCGAAGAAAACCATATGCAGTTAGTCTGGTTTATTCGAGTACATTAGGACAAGCCCAGTTCACGTTTACGAGGAATCACAGCAGGTCCCACCTGTCCCTGCAGACCCCAACACCACTCCTGTGCAGCATCCCGAGGAGCAGTAAGCGCAGAACAAGAAACCTTCCTTCAAAATAAGGCCCACAGCCTGCTCGAAATTTCAACAAGAGGCACAGAGCACCAGCTGAGAATAACCTCTGCTTTAACTATGCCGAGCTCCGCCGTCTCCATAAGGAGATCAGCTTCCAAATGAGCCCTAGCCCTAAAAACACACATCTTCCCTAGGGCAATGCAAGGTAAACACCAGAGCACAGGGACACCTGCTCATTCCGTTTAAGCTGATGGGGAGAAGGACAGAGGACTAGAAAGAGAAAAATAAGGCGAGAGAGGAGACAGGGGAGCCGAGAGAGAAAGACAGGTACAGGGAAAAGGCTAGAGAGATGGAGAAATCAAGAGAAATCGGGATGAGGAGCCCTGCAGAGAGATGGAGGAAGAAAAGGTACGGTCGGGGAGCAGGACAGAGGCATGGGGGGGCGGCGGGAAGGAGAAGCAGAAGGAAGGGGGGATAGAGAAAGACAGGGACAGGGAGTGGGGCATACAGGTGAAGAGTGACAAAGAAGGACAGAGAGCAGGACAAAGGGACTGAGAAATAAAGAGAGGGTCAGATTCGGACAAGGAGACCGAGAAGGGGGAAAAAAATGGCAATGGGCTGGAGCACAGAGATGGGCAGCAGAACAAAAGGAAAGAGAGACAGGGACAGGGGCAGGGAGCAGGACAAAGGGATGGAAGAGGGAAAAAAAATAGCGATGTGCTGCAGGACTGAGATGGCGGCATTAAAGAATTGACACGGGGAGCAGGCCAGAGTGACAGAGAGAGAAAAAAGGAACGGGGAGCAGGACAGCACTGGAAGAAAACAAACTGTGACGGGCAGCGGGACAGAGAGACGGCCGGGGCAGCTGCAGGGGGCGAGCGGGGCTGGGGCGGCTCTGGGAGTCGGGGAGCCCGGTGCCTGTGCCTGGGGGGGCGGCGGTCTGTCTCCGTCTCCTTCCCCGCCACAGTTCTCGGGTCACTCCCAGGGCTGCCCCGGCTGGGCCCGGCTCCAGCTGACCGGGAGCCCGTCGTACCGGGCAGTTTGGAGCCCCCCCACCATCCCCGGGCAGCCAGCGGGCAGCAGACATCCCCGCACCCGCACAAGGGCCTCGGTCACCTCACCGGTGGCCCCAGCCCTCACCTCAGCTGGGCCACTGCTGGAGCACAGACTGCACCTCCCGTCACCAACAGGGCTGCCGGGAAGCTGAGGCGGGGGGAATGACAGCTCCCGGCATGCCCCGGGACGGAACATGGTCGCCCGGCAGCCCCGTGCCCCAGGACTACAGCTCCCGGCATGCCCCGGGACGGAACATGGTCGCCCGGCAGCCCCGTGCCCCAGGACTACAGCTCCCGGCATGCCGCGGGGCACGCCTTCCTGCTGCCTGACCCTGCGGGGACACCGTCCCCCGGCTGGGCCCCGCCCCCCCGCAGGCCCCATGGCTGCCACCTCCGCGGGGCTGCCCAGGCCCTGGAGCCCTGGTGGAGCAGGGAGGAGGAGGAGAGAGGGACAGAGCGGCAGAGAGGGGTGGGGCAGGGCGGTGGGGTGCCCGGAGAGGGACGGGAGACGGACAGAGGGACAGGAGCAGGACAGAGGGACGGGAGCAGGACAGAGGGACGGGGAGAGCAGGGGGAGCTGGGCAGGGAGTGGAGAAAGGCAAACTACTGGTGAGGAGCGGGCAGAGGGATAGAGCGGGGAGGAGATGGAGGGGGAGGGGACAGGAGGGTGCAGGAGTAAAAGTAGTGGTAAGCAGCAGGAGAGGGGGACAGAGAAGAAGAAGGGCAGGAAGGAGGACAGAGGGACGGACTGTCACAGGCAGGGTGAGGGAGCGGGCCAGGGGTCAGAGAGAGGGAAAAGGCACGAGGAGAGCGGAGTGAGAGAGATGGGGCAGGGAGCAGGACAGAGGGGCAGAGGGGAGAGAGAAAGGGAGAGGCAGAGACAGAGAGCGGGACAGAGAGCAAGAGAAGGATGGGAAACAATCCAGAGAGACTGAGAAACAGAGGGATGTGGATGAGGACAAGGAGGCGGAGAAGGACAGAACAGCGATGGCCTCCAGGATGGAGACGGAGGAAGAGCAAAAGGCGATGGGGAGCAGGACGGAGGCCCAGAGGGGAGAATTCGCCAGTGAGCTCCTGCCCATCTCAGTGAGCACAGCGGCAGCTATGCCCGCAATTTTGAGGTCTGCCACAAACCTACAGGTGCCTCAGTGCGAAGCGCGGAAGGTAACCTCCGGATGCAAACCCTTCTCCTGCCCAAGCCCTTGGTAGGCAGCCAGAGGGGACGAGCCCGAGGAATTCTGCCACTAGAAGGAGTGCTGCCAGCTGGCCGGGAGGGAGGAGCGGATGTATGACCTGCCTGCGTGCTGTGTCCCCACATTGTTCCCCAGTGTCTGCGGCGCTGCTTATACACCGTAATTGTAGAGTTTTGCTGCAGACGCTGACTTGGGGGCAATGCTAGGCAGAAGGGCGTGTTGTTTCCAGTCCCCCGACGGGTTCAGACAAGGCAAAACCTTTGGCGATAGCTGTCCCAAGTCCCCTCGGCGTCTGGGGCTTTTCCTGTCACCCCCTGCCTTTTTATACAGGTTTCTCCTCCCCTTTAGCTGGGGAAAGATAGGGAGCAGCAGTCGCTGGCTGACCGTACGTGGGTGGTGAGGAACAAGAGCAACAGAGAGGGCCTCTGGTTTTAACGTGACCTAAAATCAGAAGCGTCTTCAATCACGAGTCCGCACCGGGACCTGCAAGAGAGCTGTAGCCATCACTGCTGGAGCAACAGTAGCCCTCCACAGCAACGAAAGACAGCGTCTCTTTCCGTGCCTCAGAAAGAAAGGCCCGACAACAAAGGCCATCACTGCTGGAGCAACAGTAGGCCTTGGTGCAGGCCGGTGGTGAGGGCACTGCCTGCGCTGGGCAACTCCCCGCTCCCCTTCCCCTAGGGACCAGCCAGCCCTTGCTGCTCCTCACAGGAGGGACTGTTGGCTGGCCGCCTGCATGCTGCCGCATGCTCTTCAGATATGGCCCAGCAAGCGTCCCTGGTCCCTCTCCACCTCCTGTCTCCAGAAGAGAGAGCTCTGTCCCTTCCTTTTGCTGCAGCAGCAGCTCCCAGGCCCTTCTGTCCCAGCTCTCTGGTGTGAGAGCTGGGCAGGCAGGCACACAGAAACCTTCCTGGCTTTTTTTTGTGCGTGTCGGAATGTCACGGGCAGGCACCGGGTGTAAGTGTTTTGCACGAGTCACTTCTGCTTGCTTTTAAGACCCTTTTTTGGTACTGGTCTTTCAGGGAAGGCTTATGCAGGCGAGAAGACAACCTCTCCTGTAGTGCTGAGGAAGGGAGAGAAGGCGGCAGGCAGGTTTCCAGCATCATGTGCTCGGCTGTGAGCCGTCAGCAGCAGGATGGCACGGGCTGGCCTGAAGCCCCTTCCCGGGGCTGGTGCTCGCTTCCCCATTCACTTCCCAAGGCAGAGGCCAAGTCAGAGGGGCACTGAGGGGGCTGCGCAGACCACTGTCCCCCCCAGCATCACTGTCTCCCTGGCACCCAATCTCATCCACCCCTTGCTTTGACTGAACAGGGAGAAGAAGAGCTTTGGCCTCCGCGGGACCTGGTGGTGCTGGCTGGTAGCCCTCCTCCCCTTCACAGTCCTGCTCTTGGCAGTGCTCGTGCTTCTCCGGTAGCACGCTGCCTGGCCCATGGCGACAGCTGACGGGACCGTGGAGCCCGGTGGAGGAGGGCTGTTTGTGAGCCAGGGTTCCCAGCCCGGGGAGGTTTCCTCGCCACACGAGAGGCTGCACAGCTCTCGTGCCAGTCCCAGGAGGCGCAGCACCTCCTGCTGACTCGCTGCGAATGACCCCTGCCTCCTCTGGCATCGCCCTGGGAGAGTGGTGGCACTTGGGCCTAGTGCTTCGGCACAACCGAGAACGCGGTCGTGCAGCTGCGTGAGGCTTGATTGCTGCTCCACCACGGTCTCTCTGATGGCTTCCGCTCTGCCACCTGGCAGCTGTGGGGCAGCCTAGGTATGTGCCCTGGCCTCCCTTTCCATTGGGAAACCCCGGCTGCCGCCAGGGATGAGAGGCCTGGCTCCACGTGCTGGAGCTCTCGCACAGCCCAGGGAAGAGGGCAGCTCAGGAGCCGCTGTCTCTGCCAGAGGCAGGCCACCGTCCATGACAGGCACTGTGTGGATGGAGGGATGGGAGAGCTGGAGGGCTCCCCTGTCTGAGCTGGGGCAGCGGGGGGCTTGGGGAGGGATCAAGGGAGCAAGAAGGGAGCGAGCCTGCTGGGAAGATGGCGACAGGCTGTGTAGCTGCAGGGGAAGGACCAGTGGTAGCAAAGAGCTGTGTGTGCCGGCGGCAGCTGGTCCTTGGGAACGGGGGAAGCAGCTGGAAATTCAGCAACAGGTCGCTGCAGGAGCCTCCCTTCGGCACTGTCCTCGAAGAAGTGGGGTGGCGCTGGCCGCCTCTGAGTCGGTGGCTCAGCGTCAAGGAGGGAGCCTGGGTCACGGTGGCAGCTGCTCAGCAGGCGATGACATATGGAGGATGTCACTGTTAGCTGATTGTGTCGCTTGAGGACAGCTGACGGGTAAGCGATGAGCTAGAGAGGAGGCCACTGCTGGGTGACTGTGAGCACTCCCGTGAGGGCAGAGGGCCAGTCGTCCCGCACAGAGGCCCCGGGCTCACTGTGCAACTCGCACTGTGCGGTGAGGTCCTCGTCCTCCTCCCAGCGGGGCACGGCCATCTTCTCCTGAGGTACCCCGTGTGCCACAGGGCGCTGACAATGGCTTCTGCCTGGGAGAGGAAACATCACCGCTCAGGCCTGGAGAAAGCAGCAGTTTTCCTCCCCAGACTCCTTGCTGAGGTCTCCCCCAAGAGCGACAGTCAGACTGTCCACGGAGTGTTGCTCTTTGCAGATATTTCAGGTGGGGTGACACGAGCCGTTTTGGGACACACCGGGCCCTTTGGAGCCCCGCCCCTGCCCCTCAGGCAGAGTGGCCATCTTGTCACTGCTGGGATGCCCAAAGAGAGCGGGATGGGTTATCTTGGGTGGTCAACCACAGCTGCCACCAGCACTGAGCCGGGGCATGGGAAGGTGTGACCTACAGGCTCTCGGGCCAGGCAGCGTGGAACTGGCTGCCAGGTCCTTTGGCCCACGTGGGCATTTCCTGACTTCTGGGTGCCCGTGTTACAGGTTTCACTGCTTTGACGGAGAAATTCATCCAGAGGAGCGGCGCAGACAGAGGCACCGATGAGCTGGCGCAAACCCTCAATTACTACCTGTGTGACATTTTGGAGGGTAAGAGCCATGCTGCAGGACTGTCTGGCATCGGGCCGTGAGG
The DNA here is from genome assembly GCF_965638725.1 of Aptenodytes patagonicus. Lineage (NCBI taxonomy): Eukaryota > Metazoa > Chordata > Aves > Sphenisciformes > Spheniscidae > Aptenodytes > Aptenodytes patagonicus. The sequence goes on from NW_027472001.1 coordinate 470,754, forward strand.
CTGCTCATGGAGGGTGGAGGCAGACCTGCTGGGCAGCCTGGTCCTGCCTCCTTTGAAGGGCTGGAGCTTTCTGTGGCCCGGAGGAACAGGAAGAGCAGCCAGGGTCTCCTGGCGAGTCAGGACCAGCGCAGGTCCTTTCTGCTCCCCACTGTGGCTGAGGAGGCACCCGCTTTCTCAGCAGCCACCTCTGTGTCTCTGGCGTGAACACCCGGCTCAGTGATGCGTTAGGGCCCAGAGCAGGCTGAGGGCATCCAGCAAGTGCCAGCGCGAGAGTGACCTGAGGGTGCTGGCACTGACGTGTGTGTGCGTGTGCGAGACCCTCACGAGCCCCTTTTCACAGGGCACATCTTGACCCTTCCGAGCTGACCGTGAGCACATTGTGGCCACCCCTTTGGCAGCACTTGTAGAGCAAAGCAAGAGAGTCCTCAGGGATGATGAAGGGTGTGGAGCATCTCTCCTGTGAGGAAAGGCTGAGAGAGCTGGGACCGTTTAGCCGAGAGAAGAGAAGGCTCAGGGGGGATCTTAGTAATGTGCCTAAAACCTGAAGGGAGGGTGCAAAGAGGACAGAGCCAGGCTCTTTCCAGCGGTGCCCAGTGTCGGGACCAGAGGCCACGCCACGGGCACGCACTGAATCACAGGAGGTTCCCTCTGTACGTCAGGAAACGCTTTGACTGTGAGAGTGACTGAGCGCTGGCACAGGTTGCCCAGGGAGGTTGCGGAGTCTCCCTCCTTAGTGCTCCTCTCTGGGCAGAGGGGCTTGCTCCGTGGCTTCTGGAAGAAGGTGTCCACATGACTCTTCCTTTCCTTCCCTCTGTCCACAGAGATGCTGATTTTTGGAGGAGACATCTTGAAGTTTGCTGGTACGTACTTAGGACGACGATGCCCACGTCTAGTCATCTGCAGCATTTAACTGTTGTGGCGGCCATTTGCTCTGCTCTCCTTCTCAGGAGGCTCTGTGCAGCACCTTGAGCCAGCTTTCTGGCCAGGCATGCACGCCGCCCTTTCTCCAGGCTTCTCTTTCCCCCCGGGCCTGCCTGCGGTTTGGCTTTGGCAAGGGCTGTGGCTCCCCTCACTCTGCCCCCACTTGTAGGGCCCTGGGCTGGGGGTGGGGGCAAAGAAGCGCTGAGAGGAGGAGACCGCCTAGAAAGCGCAGCCCAAAGGTGTGTGTTGGGGTGGTGGTGAGGGGCAGGGAGGCCCTGGTGGTGGCGGAGCTCGGGCTGCCAGGCTGCGAGGCGGGGAGGATTCCCTGGTGTGCTGCAGCTGCAGAGGAGCGCTTGGGGCAGGGGGTGCCACCGCTGCCGGCTGGCTGCTGCTGTGGCTGGCCCGGGAGAGGAGAGGTGTCCCGGTGCCATCGTCCTGGAGGACCATGCCCTCCCACAAGCCCATCTTCCTCAGCACATTGGCCGGTTTCTGCTGTCCCTGCCACTGAGCGTAGGTCGGGGAGAGTCAGGTCTCAGCAGAGCCTTTACCTTCCCCTCGCTTTCCCCAGGGGATGCTGTGCTGGTGCTGTGGAGAACAGGACCCCAGGAGCTGGCTAAGACCATCAGCCTGGTGCTGCAATGTAGCTGGCAGATCCAGAAGAAGTGTGGGAGTCGTGACACGCACGTGGGTCAGAAGGTCCAACTGAAGATAGGTACGGGCGCTGTGCCAGGCGCAGATCCGTGGCACTCTCCCGTGCCATAGGGTGCTTCTCACGGGCAGGGAACGCGGGGATCCCTACTGGGGCTAGTGCCAAAGGAAAGCATGTCCTGCGAGCATTCAAGGGGCCAGCTGTAGTCGGAGTGGGGATGGGAGACCAGGACTGCTGGCTTTGCGTGCGTTTGCAGATGCAGAGGAAGCTTAAAGGCAGAGCGGGTGTCAGATCAAGTATTAGGGTCTTTGAATGCCTGCTTTAGCACAGACGTCTGCGGGAGGTAGTTCTCCTTTCCTTTTTTTCAGGTGGGGGCGGCTTTGCATCCTTTCCCCTGCTGGATTCTCCCCTGCCTTTCACAAAGAGCAAAGGGGAACTGCTTTGCATGCGGCTGTGAGAAGGGCTTTGGCAGGCTGTTGTGTTTTCTCAAGCAGACAGCTCCAACCTGCCTGCACGTAAACGGAGCAGGCGGTGATCAAGCCCGCTGGTTTGCTGGGCTTCTGGGGCAGGCAGCTGGGCAAGATGCCCGGCACTCTCAACACATTGTCAATGTCACCTTTGCTTGTCTCTTTCTAGACACCCGTTTCAGGGACCTGTGTCAGTATCCCCCCGAGTAGGACGGAGGACGCCCTCCCCTTCCATAAAGCCCGTCTCCCCACTGGGCTTCAGATTAGCTTCTGACCAGCGGAGATGCTGGGGACTGTAGAGCTCAAAATGTTCCCTGTGTCAGTTCTGCTTCTCCCTCTCTCTCTCTCTCTCTCACCAGGGATCTCTGCAGGGTCCATGAGCCTCCTGACTGTCGGAGACAAGAGGCGGCAGTACTTCTTGATCTGCGGCCAGGCCCTGGGTGAAGTTTGTGAGGCTGAACAGCTTGCGAATGCAGGTGAAGTTATCCTCTCAGCCACCTCCTGGGAGCTCTGTGAGCAGCACCGGCTCAGGACCAAGCGTCTTGCAGGCAAAAGAGCTGTGAAGGTAGGTGGATGGGACGGCCTCTAGAGCGATTCCGAGGGCCCGGACCTGGGCATGAATGAGGGAGGTGTCAGAAGGCCGAGGAATGTGGAGAGAGCTGTAGCTGTGAAAGCGGGCAGGCAGCTGAAGCTCTTGTCCTTCCATCTCGGGGGTAACGGTGGGCTGGGCTCGCTTGGTTTGAGGGGTCGGGAGGCACTGGAAGGGTTTTGGCCCCACCAGCAATGTCCTCTGTGGGTCATGGAGCTGTTGTTGACAGCTGGGGGATGCTTGGGTGATACCTGCCCAGCTCCGGTGCTTCTGAGGAAGTACTTGTGTCCCATCCAGCCAGGTGGGCTTGTTGTGCCCTTTTCTGGGCAGTGACGGTGGAGGGCAGGCTCTGTCCCCTGGACTCCTGGGGAGGCCAGTGGCAGTGCTTTCATTCTGTGTGTCTCCAGGTTACAGGCATGGATTGGATGTCTTGGTCAGAATGCCAAGACGCTTTACGCAAGCTTGTACAACGCTCAGTGAGCCACGGCTTGGAAGGGGAAGGTGGGTGCCAACTTCACCTTGTTCTGTGATTGCCCGGAAAGGTGGGGCCTGGCTGCTTCAGGGGCCAGAGAGGAACCACCTCCGCCCTCTCCCCCCTTTCGGATAGCACTCCTGCTTTTGGCCCTCCTGTGCCTCAGCTGGGGCAGTCGCTGCTGCTGCCTCCTCCTTCCAGGGGACAGCTCTGCCCCGAGCATCTGGAGGTGGCAACATGAGCAAACGCAGAAGACTCTTTCTCCCCCGTTTCCAGCGCCAGCCCCTGCTTTCCAACACCTCGTAGTCCCATCCTCCCAGCAACCAGCTGCATTTTCTCTCCTCAGGTGCCATGAGGCCTGCTTTTCTCTTGCCCAATGATTATGATGCGGAGGAGGTGCTTAGGCAGTACATACCAGAAGCTGCTCTCAGGAAGGTACGGCCAGGCCGCCACTGCTGGGGGCTGCATTTTTGGAGGGTAGAAGAAGTGGTGCATTGCAGAGATGGAGTCTTCACGAAGACAGACAAACAAAAGAAAATGCACCCTGAGACAACAACGCGGGGAAACTGAGCCAAGGAGCACCGGTGCTGCACCATTGTGTGCGTTGTCCTCAGAGAGACACGGGTGGCGGGAGGCGGGCTTCTGTCTCTCTGTCTTTTCCGTGGGTATGGTGCTGGAGGTGCTGCGGACATGATGGTGGCATAAAGGGGAGATTCCACTGAAGTCCCTAGAGCATCCCTGAGGGTCGGCCCTCATGCCCATACCTGTCCCAAGATGGGGTGTTACCGGAGCACCTTTCTCTCCTTTGTCATTTGTGTTATGATTCGGCATCTGCCTGCCGCAGGCTGGGCAGCCTGCCGGCCGTTTGCACTGAGGGGAGGCTTTATCCCTTCCTCCGGTAGTACCTGCTATTGCCAGTACGCCTGCCGTCCCTCGGTATCTGGTGTGGGCAGTAAGCCCCCAGGAGAGCAGGCTGGTGAAGCCGTCGTGCTCTTGTCTTCCAGCTTGATGACAGCGTGCCGCTGGACCTCTTCTCTGAGCTACGGCCAGTCACCAGCCTCTTCATCCAGCTGCGGCTGGCTGAGGATAAAACCACAGTGGAAGTCTACACGATCCTCCACAATGCCAGCAGGATGATGCGAGAAATCCTCTGTCCTCACAAGGGCGAACTCAACAAAGTCCTCCGGTTTGATAAAGTGAGTGTGGGGGAGCAATCGCCTCCCCCCACGCTGAGAGGGTGGGCAGTGAGCAAGAGGGAGAGACTCCCTCTTAGGCATTGTAGCAAGATGTGCTGCATCTGTCCTTGGCAGGGCTGCACGTTCCTCTGTGTGTTTGGACTCGCTGGAGAAAAGCTGCCCTACGAGAGCCTTCACGCCTTGCAGAGTGCTATTCAGATCTTCAACTCGTGCTCCACAATGCTCGGGGAAAGAGAGTGAGTGTGTGGCGGGGGTGAGGGGGGTGCATGCTGGCTGGGACGGCGCAAGGGGGCTTACCAGGAAGAGACGTGCCTTCCAGCTTGCCCTCCCTTGTCCCTGGCAGGAAGGAGGCAGTGCCCTGAGAGGTGGCAGGTGACCCCTGGGCTTAGCCCATGGCAGCCAGGCCGAGTCCCTCCGAGCACACCCTGCTAGCCACCGCGCTGGAACGAGCCCTCGCAAGGGCGAGAGGCTCCTTGGTGTCAGAGGCAGGCCCTTCTGGGCGACTGGCCCATGACCAGGGATGGGGCCCAGCCACCTGATCTCAAGATGCTGTCATGGCAGGCGGTGCCATCGTGGGCGCCTTCCTCCCTCCCTCCCTCTTTGCTCACGAGAGGGCTGTGGCCTTCTGCAGGTCGCAGCTCAGGGAATGTGGCCTCAGGGGAAGTGTCCAAAACTTGCTGCATGCGCTCTACCCCTGTCCCTTGTCCCTTGCAACCCGGGTATGTTGCGCCCCTGAGCTCTCCAAGTCCCCGAGACCCGTGCTGGCAGGGCAGGATGGCAGGTGGCCCAGGCTAGCGCCGAGGGGAGGTGCGGGAAGGGATGAAGCCGGGCGGGCTTCATGAAGGGGCGCTGCTGAAGCCGCACTCTTTCCCCGTGTGCCAGGGCAGTGTCTGTTGCAGTTACCAGCGGGACGGTGTTCTGCGGACTCACTGGCCACCCTGTGAGATATGAATACACAGGTACGAGGCGTGTGTCTGAGGTGCGGGAGGCTGTCGTGGGCCTGCTTAAGCATAGCAGTCTGGAAGAGGAAGGTGGGCTGGGAGAGGGCTTGCCCAGCAGCCCGTCAGGAACGGCCCAGGCAGCTCTGGTCCTGGCCTGGGGCGGGAGAATGGGCTCCGTGGCCGGTTGTTCCCCTGAGTTCTCCTGACCCCGCCGTGGGGTTGGCCTGTGCCGGAGGTGAGGCAGCCATTGGCCTGGAAGGGTGCCGTGGGGCTGGTGGCACCGGCACATCAATGCGTGCTCTCTCTTTCTCTCCCTGGCAGTCATTGGCCAGAAGGTGAATTTGGCAGCCCGGATGATGGTGCACTACCCCGGGCTGGTGTCCTGTGATGCAGTGACCTACGCCACCTCTCGGCTGCCCCCTTACTACTTCAGGGAGCTGCCGGCGAGAGAGATGAAAGGCCTTAGGCATCCTGGCACTGTCTACCAATATGTGGGGATCCCCGAGGAGAGGTGAGTGTCCTCTGAGAGGGCTGGATGAGGGGACGGTGGCACCGAGGGTGCAGCCTTGGCCAGCAAAGAGGAGTTCTGCAGAGAGAGACCAAGCTGGTCTCCCTTCCCTGTGGCTGAGAGGGTCGGAAGCCCTCGCGTGGGAGGCTTTTTGCCTTTCTCCCCTGCTGTCTCCTGCTGGCTCTGTCCAAATGGCTTTCGACTGTGCTTTCCGTGCTGTGCTTGCTCCAGCCCATGCCCTGGTAACGCTGACCCAAGGAGGTTTTTGTCCCAGCTGCTTCTGAGCAGGAAGCTTTGGGCCAGTCCGGTTCCCATGGGGAAACGTGGACCATCGGGACACTCTTCCTCATGTCTTCCTGCTGAAATCTCAGCTCTTCCCCCGGGCCAGGAGTTGACCCCCTCTTTGGATGAGGGTTTGAATGTTAACATTGCCGTCTCTTTGAAACTACGGGAAGACTTGAGCCAAAGGTGCCAGGTGCTTGGCATCCCAACCCGTTCAGTGACACAAGTCCTCCTTTCCAAGGCACTTGTTTTTCTTGGCCAACGTGGTAAATGTCTGCTAGCCAACAGCACACCCTGGCTTCTCTCGCGTGTCTCCGATTTCTCTGGGTATGGCCTCTGGTGATGGACTCTCGATACGTTCTCCTGCCGCGCCGTGGCCATTGGGCTTCTTTATGCTTGCAGCTGTCCTAGCGTGCAGCTCGAACGTTGGCTAGGGGAGCGTGCAGGGGCTAACACGCTGCTCGAAAGAAAAGCAGGTACCCGAGGAGCAGCACGTCCTGCCCCTCCCTGCCAGGCTGCTTCTCTACGTCCCTTGGCTTCTCACCAGCTAATTGACTTGTGTTTTCTGTTCCCCTGTTTCTAGCATATTTGGCATGGCTCTTACCAAGAAGAGGTCCGAGTACGTCCCATTGCTGGGTAGGTGGAGAACGCCTTGCTCTTCTGAAGCCGTTTCTTCCCCTTGGTAACTTTTAGTGCCACGCTGGGAAGGGAGAAGCTTTTGCCAGGGACGGTGTTGCCTGCAGCGGCCCTAAGGAAGTGCCGCCTGTCTTGGTCACTACTTGGCTGATATCTTTGGGGTGGAAAGCAGGGTGAGGCGCCTGGTGCTCCCTGCCGTGCTCCAGACCTGGTAGGAAGGTTCCTTTCAGCTATGGAGCTGCTCACCCCCTGGGGGCTAAACTGATCCCTGTCTTTGGGATCAGGAAAGAGATTTCCTTCTGCCAGACTGACAGAGAGTTTGGGTGGTAGGTTCTCCCCCTGGTAATCCTCAGCGTTCCTTTCTTGGCAGCATCTGGGTGTAGATATGGAAATGCCAGGACACACGGGATGCCTTTAATCACTCGGTGTCTTGCCGGATGCTTTGGGCCTTGTTATGGGTTAGGCCTGGTAGGCAGCTCAGCCCCACAGAGCCGCTCGCTCCCCACAGTGGGATGGGGAAGAGAATCGGAAGGGTAAAAGTGAGAACACTGGTGGGCTGAGATACAGGCAGCTTAACAGGTAAAGCAAAAGCTGCGCACGTGCGCAAGGCAGAATCGGGCACTCGTTCACTGCTTCCCATCGGCAGGCAGGTGTCTAGCCATTCCCAGGAAAGCAGGGCTTCATCATATGTAATGGTGACTTGGGAAGACAAGCGCCATAACTCCGAATGTCCCCCCTTCCTCCTTTTTTCCCCCAGCTTTCCTTGCTGAGCACAGCATCATATGGTATGGCAATAGGCCTGTGGTCAGTTGGGGTCAGCTGGCGCAGCTGTGCCCCCTCTCAGCTTCTTGTGCACCCCCAGCCTGCTCGCTGGCGGGGCGGCGTGAGAAATGGAAAAGGCCTGGACGCCGTGCAAGCATTCTTCAGCAATAACTAAAACATCGTTGTGTTATCGACACCAATGTTTGGTCGCAAATCCAAAACACAACACCATACGAGCTATTCCTGAAGAACATTAACTCTAGCCCAGCCAAAACCAGTACAGGCCTGAAGACGCTGCCTTAACTCCCGGGAAGCGCTCTGTGGCTCGTGGTACAGCAAGGAGATGCTTTGAGCCTCTTTGGGACATAGCTGCCTGCAGCGACTCAAATCATCCCTTCCAGTCTTGTGCTGGATCACTGTGGGGAGTTGCATGGGGCCGGCTGAATCTCTGTGCCTGTGGGAGGGGAGGGGTGCGGGGCAGGGAAGAGGGCATGGGAGCCGCGCGGTGGGGCAGGCGGGCCCACTACTGCTCTGAGGAAGGCAGAGGTGCAAAAGCTGGGATGAGCGGGCGGGAAGGAGGCCTGGGTGCAGGCAGGCTGGCGGATGTAGTGGCGGGGAGGGAAGCTGTGGTGGAGGGTGCCAGCAAAAGGGACGGCTCTTTGCTTTTCAGCACGCGCCAGCAGCTCGTTTTCTTGTTTGTCTTCCCAGGTCGGGAGAAGGAGATTGACCTCTTTGTCAGCTGCTTGAAAGCCTATAAGGCTTTAGGAGAAAGGCACATCCTGGCATTTGAGGGCCCGATGGGCTCCGGAAAGAGCCACTTACTTACTGAACTGGCCTATTTAGGCCAGGCTGCTGGCCACAGGTACAGGTTTTTGACCTGCAGCTTTGGGACACTGCCCCTGCCCGTCCCCTGGCAGCCATGGAACACTCCAGCCCCTCTGCCAGTGCGCCTGGCCCTTGGGCTGCAGCCTCCCGAAAAAGCCTCCTGGAGACACTCGCTAGGAGCTCCTGCGTGCTCTGCTCCCGCCTCTGCCTCTTTGGGGAGTTGGAGGTGGCTTCTTGAGCCATGGCCTTTCCTCCTTCACCTCTGGGCCAGGCACAGACAGAAGGAAAGAGCTCAAGCTCAGTGCTTTTCATCTGATTCCAGACCCAACAGACAGCAGGGCGGCCTGTCTCAGAAGCCCTGCTTGCCCTCTGCGTGTTTCCCAGAAGGAGCACTGGGGCAGAAAAGCCTTCCCGTGGTCTGGGAGGCAGACTGCTAAGGTCTGGAGCCCAAAGGCAAACTCACCGCTTGCTCCATCCTTGCCTCTTAGCCCCGTGAGTTCCTCTGCAGGGGGGACGTAACGAGACCTGGGCTGGCGCTGCGGAGACACAGGGCCTGGACCTGGCTCTCCCAGTGGCTTGGCAGCAAGTGCCCCTCTGTGCCCTTTCTCGTAGGAGGAGTGAAAAGCTTGGCCTTCTCTGGGAAGCACTTTGAGATGGGTGGCTGAAGAGCTCCCCCCAAGGGCATCTCCACCCCTTTTGTCTTAGAAGGCTTGGGCTGTTGGGGATCTCAGTCCCTTTTGCTTTTGCACGGCAGGGTAGTTGCCATGGAACTGCTAGAGGTCAACGTGAGGCAGTCCTTCTCTGCCATCCGTACGCTGACGGCCAGGGCCCTGGGCCTCCAGGACTGTGAACTGTGCAGTGACAGGCAGTGCATGCTGCAGACAAAGCTCCGAGGGACAATCGAAGAGAGCAGCTATTGCCTCCTCAATGACGTTTTCCTTGTCAAGGTGAGCGCGAGAGGCCTCTCTGGCCCTGGAGAAGGCCTTCTCACGAGCTTTTCTGGGTCTGGCGTCGGGTGGGCACGCTGCTGGGAGTGCCTTAGCTCAGGGGTGGGAATCGCAAGGGTCCTAGCACACGTTTCCCATTCCTGGGCCCGGGGGGCTCCCTGACTGTGGTGAGATCATGTCCCGTGCTGCATCTGGCAGTGCCCGGTGCCTTGTTCGGCACCCTGGAAGTGGCATTGGAGAGAGGCTGGTGCTGACCTCGTGCTGAGGTCACTGCTGTGTGAGTGCTCTGCTCCAGTCAGCCCAAGATTCCCACAGCCAGAGAGCCAGCTCTTCGGCCCACCCCCAAGCCCCAGCTCTGCCAGAGACCCTCAGCAGAGGGCCTTCGCTTTAGGCTCCAGGTGAAGTCCCCCCTGTGGCTCCTTGCGCCTGTGTTGGGGAGAGGGAAGGTGCTGAGGCCAGCAGAGGCGGTTTGCTCTGTGGTCTTGCTCGGTGGGTAGGTGTGCCCTAGCCCCGGAGTGATCTTTCTCCCTGACTCCTTTTCTGGCCAGTTTCCCGTTTCGGACAAGGTTCGCGAGATGCCTGAAAGTCAAAGGAAAACGGAATTGCACTCGACTTGGGCAAAAGTGCTAGAGAAGGTGAGCATTTCTCCTCCTTCCTCCTGGGTCGGAGAAGGAAAACAACCCTGCCGGCTGTGGGCTCTGCACCACAGCGTGTGAGCGGGTGAGAGGACCAGGCATCTGGGTTATCGCCATTCAGGGCCTGAGAAACCCCCCACCTCCTCCCCGCAGCCCCACAAGCACACCCAATAACTTTCCTCCCGCAAGGTGTGCCCTGGAGGAGGAACGATGTCTTCTGCATTCCCTTGCCCAAGCTCCCTCCTTCTGCAGGGCAAGTGATGTTAGGTGTGACCTTAAAGTCTCCAAGAAATTAAGAGTCAGTAAGCTTCTGAGCAGGGAAGTGGTTGGGGAGAGACATCAGAGCATCCTCTCAAGAGACAGAGGCTAAATCTCCTCCCCGGAAGACACTTGAGAATCCACCGGACTGCCCTCAGAACACCCTGCTTTTTTTCAGGCCATTGGAGCAGAATTTGGCATATTTGTCATCGACAATGCCCATTTCATCGACCCTGCCTCCTGGAGTATCATGTCACCCCTGCTCCAAGACGTCTCCCTCTTCACGGTCATGAGCTTAGCTCCAGGCTACGCGCGAACAGAGAGCTTTTGCAAAGCCGCAGCAGAGAACACAACATCCCAGCAGATCACCTGTCTTCACCTGGACGAGCTGAAACCTTCAGCCATGGTGCAGAAAGTCTGCCAGGGCCTTGGAGTGGTCAGCATCTCCAGGGATCTAGCGAGGTAAGTTCGAAGCAGGGGAGCTCTTCCTGAGGGCTTGAACCTATGCAGACCATGGAAGGGACTCACCTCCCCAGGAAAGGGAGCGCAGGGCCGCTAGAAGCATCAGTGCCTCTAGCAAGTACTGGGCGCGGGTTGCTTTTTATGCCTCGCCCTGGCAGGTGGGAGCCGAGAGTGGGCAACTCCCTCGGCACAGAGCGTGGGAGGTGTCAGCCCTTCGCTGTTGCACAGGGAGGAAGGGAGGAAGGGAGGAAGAGTCCCAAGCCCAAGCGTGGCTGGGGTGTGAAAAGGCCTTGGTCTAGGTGGCCAGGCTGTGGGGGAGATTCCCCGGGGCAGAGGTCTGCCCTGCTGCCAGAGAGGATCTAGGCTCCCGAGGAGAGGAAAGGCAGGGCTTGCTGCTCTGTGCTTTGGGCATTGTCCGCAATTCTTTTCCGATGGACTTCCGTGAAGGCTGGGGGTTCAGGGGGGCCCAAAAGCTCAAGCCAGCGGGAGGACCGTCCCTTTCAAAAGTGAGGTGTAGCTGTGACGAAGATGCTGGCTACCCTGCTATGCCCGAGTTACTCGCCGCCCACCTGAACTGTGTTTCACCTTACTTTCCTTGTGGGGGTCACTGCCGGGTCTGCTCCTGTCCAGGTTCCTGATCCAAAGAAGCTTGGGGGTCCCCTATTACTGCGAGGAGCTGCTGCGCTGCCTTTGTTGCAACGACATGCTCTTGTTCCGCAACCGGAGGCGGGGTGAAAAAGCAGAGGACAACTGGGAGAACCTGATCAGTAAGCACCTTTGCTGCTGACTAGAGAGTCGCTGTGGCGCGTTGTCTGCAGCACAGTCTTGCCCTGTCGTTCCCCCATGGATCTGGGCAGAGTCAGATCTTGCAGCAGTGCAGAAGTTGGTCTGGCGGAGGTTGTGGGCTCCTGTGTGCCTCGCTGTTGGGACAGCCAAAGCAGGGGCTAGCGAGTTCTGGTGGCTTGGAGGGGCCTAAATTCTTGGGGCGGGGGTTGGGGGGCTAAACCAGAGGGGAAATTGTTCCGGAGCACATGTGTTTCTGGTGTTCCTTAGGCATTCTAATGGGCACGTAATTTACCTTGCCCAAACGCCAGCTCGCTTGAGAACAAACCCCAGCTTGGGGTGAGGGACAGGCCCGGGAAACTTGAATCCAAAACCATAAATCCCCACAAGGGTGCTGGTAACGGAAGAAAACGGTGGTAATGCCACCGAGAGAGCAATGCCAGCCAGAGTGCCGTGGCCTTGGGAACAGCCAGGACTGACGCTCCGTTTTGCATGACCACCGGCAATTTCCCTGGCTGCGGACGTAGCGCTGTTGAAGGCAGCAATGCTGCTGCTTTCTGTCCCAGGGCGTTCAGTCGCCCCCTGGGAAGTCTGGAAGCTTTGACTGAGGGACTGTTTGGGAAAGCTGGTCTGAAGGCAGAACATCTTTGGGAGGGCTGTGCAAGGAAACTGTTTTGCTCTGCTTAATGACCCACGTTCAGCGCAGGCAGGTCAGCGCGCCCACACTGGCCCGTGTAAGGTGGGACTTGTCCCATCTCAGGTGAAGTTTGAAATGTTTGCAAGCTGCAAGTCACTTTGCAAATTGCCTTATTCGTGCTCTCCTGCTCCACCCAGCTTCTGCAGTCGAGGCTTCAGCCCTCGCAGCAACCTCGAGCTCCAGCGCGGGGAATGATGGCAGGGTCTGCATCATCAGACCAGACGTGAACCTGGAGAACACCATGCTGCCCGCCAGCTTGAAAGGTGAGGGGCCGAGCGCCGCTCTGCCGGCTTGCGGCTGTGCTGGGGCCCCTTCCCGGGGCATCGGCTAGAGGAAGGCTGGGCATCTGTGTGCTGCAGAGTCACCCTCTCAGCTTGGGGGCTCTGCTGGGAGGGTGGCTCCAGTCCAACCAGGAACAGGCCTGGGGTTGCGGGCAGCCCTTTTCCCCTCCTGGGCGTGGACCAGCCGTGAGCGTGCTGCCTGCTTTCCAACAGCGGGTAGGAGAGAAAAGCTTACTGGTGCAGCACTAAAATGGCTCCCTTTTCTCACAGAAGCAAAGCCTTTGCTGGGAAAAATCTTTGACTTGCCTCTGACTCGACTTTGAACGTGGCTTCTACCTCGCTATTCTCTTTTTAAGTTCCCCAGCTAGCGCTGGTCTCAGGGCACTTAATCCAAACCAAACCCGTTTTTTTTCTGTGGATTGCCACGGAAATTCCCCCGTAGCCAGGGGAGCTGGATGGGGGAACTGTCAATGAGTGTCTCTCCTCTCTAGCCATAGCCATTTGTATGAACCTTGGAGAAGCATCATGCTAAAAAGTTGTTTTGTCCAAAAAAAAAAGACGACAACCAAAAGAAAGGAATAGTATCGTCTGGCCAAGTTAAGACAACTGTTGTGGGGAGCTCTGAGTCCACCTCTGATGTGGGGAAAGTTCTCTGTTCTCTCTGCGCACTACTCCAGATCTGGTAGGGCGCATCATGGGATGCGTGTACCTGCTGGATCCTGCCCTCCTCACCCTTGGTGGAGGAGCGTGCGTTTGAGCGTCTTGCTCTTCCCCAGGCCTTGTGGCCTGCGATTCCAACAGGAGCGGAGCCATTTTGAAGACGCCTACCCTGGGTTGCGATTGCCCAGCAGGTGCAGTCCCGAGGAGAGGAGGCCAAAGTCGACCCCGTTTCATGTGTTGAAACTTTCCAGCCTCTCCAGCCTCAGCATGGGGAACAGGCAAGAGAGAGACGTGTTGCTGCTTTTTGACAGAGATTGCGCTGGCTCAGCTGGACCGGATAAAGCCGCTGAAGCAGATGGTTTTGAAGTTTGCAGCTGTCATCGGGCCAGTGTTTACCACCCAGCTGCTGTCGCACATCCTTCCCACTGGCGTCAGGCCCAAGATGAACTGCTTGTTGAACACGTTGGTGAGCGACAACATCCTTAAGCGGCTGAAAAGCACAGAGGTGCCAGAAGATGTCCAAGATCCTACCAAGGGGCCAGCCACCTCTCTGCGGGCAGAGCGCGGTAAGTGGTAGCAGTAAGGCGGACAAGGGAGCTCCCAGCTGTGTCCCGGCGGGGCTCCCCAGGGCATGGTGCGCTTCCCCCCGCCAGTGATGGGTGGGTGGAGCTCAGGCAGGCATGGCTGTTCGGGATGGGTTGTTCAAAGATCTTACAAGTCAATCTCAAAGCACACTAGCTTTGCACCGGAGGGAAGTCCGCACCAGCCGTCCCAAGTGCCTCTGCTCCCCTGCCTCCAAGCACTGCTCACAGCGCAGGCATGGGAGGGCTTGTGGAATCCCTGACATCCTCTCCCAGCCGCCTGCAGCGTCCAGATCAAAGATGCCCTCCAGAGTGCCCCGGGGCCTTTGACAGGCTTTTACTCGGCTTTGATTCCCCTGTGGCCCAGGGCGGGAAGCTCAGGAGGCTGGGAACCGCCTTGCCAAGAGCGGGGAGAAAGCGCTGGCCGGGGCTTGCTTCGGCTGGCGGCAACATCCCCAGCTCCTGCCTGGAGTGCAGCTGAGCACTGTGTCCCCAGGGCTGTGCTAGCGTCAGCAAGGCGAGCGGGCCCTTTCTCCCCGTGCTGCAAGGCTCGGTGTGCAGCAGCGCTGGTTCTCTGCCGAGGATGTGCATGACTTTCATACCCCGGCTGGGACGGCCCTGAGCCCTGGCCCCAGCTCGGGCTGCCGCAAAGGCCCTTTGCCTTGCAGGTGTGGAGAGGCCCTCTCTGAGCAAGACGACTGTGGAGCAGCAGTCTGGCGTCCTGGCCTTCTGTGTCCTGCTGCTGCGAGAGGCTGCCTATGAGCTGTGGCCCGAGAGACAGCGGGTCGCCTTGCACTGCAAGTGTGCCGCCTTCCTGGAGCAGCACGCGCACAAATGCAAGAGCTGCAGCCAAGGGGACTTTGTTGCCTTCCACCGCTTCGCCGTCACCAGCACCCAGGACGGAGGGAGCCCTCATGGCCCTGCTGCCCAGGGCGACTCCCGCAGCTGGGAGGCCTTGGTGCTTGCAGGAGAACAGCTGAAGAGGGCTAGGACCCACGGCACTGAGGGTATGCTGTGTACCATGCTCTGCAGCCCGGGCCCTCCTGGAGGCCAGGGGTGTGTGCTGGGGATCGGGTGGGAGTAGATCTGCTAGGGATGAGCCCAGGAGGTGAGGACGACCACTGCAGACTTTCCTCAGTCTGTTGGGACCCTTGCAAGGATCCTTGCAAGCCCGCTGGGAAGAGCAGCTCTTACCCCCGGGGTACGCGAGGAGGTGTCTAACCCCCTGTTTTCTTTCCAGATGCTGCAGATGCTCTGCAGCAGCAGCAGGCTTTCAGGGAGGAGGATTTTGGGTGAGCAGACAAGGTTTTGATTATTTTTGAAGCCAGTGAGCTCAGGGTCTCCAGAGGAGACAAAGGAAGCGGCAGCATTTGGCTGCCGGTTGTGACTCTAGCTTAGGGGAGAGGCTTTCTGTGCGGTGGGAGCTGGGAGGAGATGGCCACGGCGATGAGAGAGTGCTTGAGGAAGCCCGTGGGCTCAGAGTGATCGTCACCCTCCACTGGAGCAGCCCTTGCTTTGCAGTTCCTCCAGAGTAGCGCTGCAAACTCTGCAGGGGAGAGGGACTCGAGTGCTTTGCCTGTGGGAGGTGACAGAAAGCCCAGCTTGTCTTTTTCTCCCTACCTACAAAGCACCTGTATGAGTCCTGCCTGCCCGTGGCCTCGTGCTCTGCTTTGAACAAAGGGCTTTTGATGCCGTCTCTGTGGGGAGAAGGACCAGTATAGGTGATGCCCGTGTATTCTGTGCTCTCTTCTTCCCCTGGGAACTGTCCTCTGACTAGTGTGGCAGGGCGGTTTCTGGCAAAGAGCGAACAGACAACTGAGCTGCCCAGCAAGACCGACGGGAAGCACAACGGCACATGCGAATGCAAAGCCATCGTGGAATCGGTGCTTGTGCCTTTGGCTCGCCACTACATGGCAATGGGCGATGCTGCCAGAGCCTTTTACTACCTTCTGGAGTGCGCGGCTGCCTACCTGCATGTCTCCAACAGCTACATGGTGAGTTGCCCTGCTTGCCAGGACCCACTGTGCACGGAGTCCTCTCAGTCGCCTGGCTCTGGGCAGGACAACTTCCCCGTTGCAAGAGGGCATGCCTTCGCGGGGCCTTGGAAGGGAAATGCTGGGTCAGACCCTGACTTCTTCCTCCGGTTTGCCTCTTCTGCGGCAAGAGACACAGGGCACTGTGCCCTTAGCACGAGGAGCATTAGCAGGGAGGCGGTCTGAAGGATCACTGGTGCCTGTGCTCTGAGCCAGGGTGACTGTGTTTGAGCGGGCATCACCAGGGAGAGAAGCAGGCTCTCTTAAGACAGATGCCAGAGGCAACGGGGGAGGACAAGGCTGGCCATGGGCTCTGCACCCACGCTCACCTGCTCTCTGTGTGCTTGCGCAAAGGCCCTCATGAAGCTGAACGAAGCGGAGGTCCTGAGGAGCTCGGTAGAGAAGAAAGTGAATGTGATAGCCCGCTTTGAAGAGGCCACCTTCTTCAGCCTCAAAGGGGAGGTAAAGAGACGGGGAGGTCTGGAGGGACCGCCTGGGGGACGCAGCTGGATGCCTTCCCCAGTTGCAGTGGATATCCCTGGCATCTCCAGCCACTGGCAGATTCCTGCAGTCTCTTGGGCAACTACTCCATATCGGGATGATTCCCTTTTCCTGTGCAGGTCTGCTGTCATATGGGACGCCTGAAGCTGGCAAAGAAAATGATCAGGAAGGCGCTGAGCCTGCTCAAAAGGCAGTTTCCCCGGACCTCCGTTGGAGCCTTTGTCAAGCCGCAGCTGGAAAAGTTTCAGTGTGCCGCTTATGTTGCCAGAAGAGCATCCTCCCTTCCGCAGGAGGCCCGGTAAGAAGCAGAACTGAGAACCCGGGAAGGAAGAGCCATTTCCTACCTGGTCCCAGGCATCTGGGCCCAGACCTGCCTAGACTTGAGGCCACACCTAACCTGACACATAGGCCTTAGCAGGACCGAGGCGTTAAGGACCGATGTGCGGGTAAAACAGGCAACGACAGAGCCCCACGCTCCCTCCCCTCCCTGCGCAGTCATGGGAACAAAGCACGCCTTTTGGTAAAAAGCAGCTTGCAGCCGGGGATGTGGCTGCTGACACGTGTTGGCTGCGGCAGGGGGTTGGTGGTGACTGGGAAGAGAGCGCTGTAAAGAGGGAGTAGAGGCTGAAGAGGGGCAGGGGTCTGGAGGCAGGACCGGGACATGGGGAAGGAGCAGTAGGTGGAGGTGAGGTGTGAGAATCAGGAAGCTCAGGGGCCGATACCCCTTTTCCTGCTGGTTCCCGGCTTTGCTTGGCCCCCCCCCCCCGGCGCTGTAGTGCCAACGTGCCCTCTCGAGCGGTCAGCTTCCCCCGGCAGCACTTCTTTGCCCCCTTCCGCTCTGGCAGCCCTCTCTCCATCAGCTCCCTTTCCTCCGAGGAGGTGTAACTGGCTTGTCCGCCGCCCTGCTTTCCCCCGGCCCTGTCCGATTTAGCACTGTACAGCTAGAGCCTCTGGGCCCAGCAGTTTCTCTTGTGTGGCAGGAGGAAGAGGCTAGCCTGGCTGCTGCGGCAGAGCTGCTGCCTTTCCTTACTGGAGCACCTCTTCAGCCTGGAGGGCACTTCCAGCGGACGGACGTTCTCCCGCCTGGCAGCGCGCATGAAGGCCAACACGGACAGGGCGGCAGACTCCTATCGGGCAGCAGACTCCCGCCACAGATAGACTTAAACCAGAAGGGTGGAGCTGAAGTCAGCTAATTACACATCTCCTCCATGATGACCTTTGTTGTTGGGCCTTTCTTTCTGAGGCACGGAAAGAGACACTGTCTTTCGTTGCTGTGGAGGGCTACTGTTGCTCCAGCAGTGATGGCCTTTGTTGTTGGGCCTTTCTTTCTGAGGCACGGAAAGAGACGCTGTCTTTCGTTGCTGTGGAGGGCTACTGTTGCTCCAGCAGTGATGGCTACAGCTCTCTTGCAGGTCCCGGTGCAGACTCGTGATTGAAGACGCTTCTGATTTTAGGTCACGTTAAAACCAGAAGCCCTCTCTGTTGCTCTTGTTCCTCACCACCCACGTACGGTCAGCCAGCGACTGCTGCTCCCTATCTTTCCCCAGCTAAAGGGGAGGAGAAACCTGTATAAAAAGGCAGGGGGTGACAGGAAAAGCCCCAGACGCCGAGGGGACTTGGGACAGCTATCGCCAAAGGTTTTGCCTTGTCTGAACCCGTCGGGGGACTGGAAACAACACGCCCTTCTGCCTAGCATTGCCCCCAAGTCAGCGTCTGCAGCAAAACTCTACAATTACGGTGTATAAGCAGCGCCGCAGACACTGGGGAACAATGTGGGGACACAGCACGCAGGCAGGTCATACATCCGCTCCTCCCTCCCGGCCAGCTGGCAGCACTCCTTCTAGTGGCAGAATTCCTCGGGCTCGTCCCCTCTGGCTGCCTACCAAGGGCTTGGGCAGGAGAAGGGTTTGCACCCGGAGGTTACCTTCCGCGCTTCGCACTGAGGCACCTGTAGGTTTGTGGCAGACCTCAAAATTGCGGGCATAGCTGCCGCTGTGCTCACTGAGATGGGCAGGAGCTCACTGGCGAATTGCAGCTCGGTTCGGGAACGGCAGGATGGCAGGGGCTTCATTCAAGGAGCTTCCAGTTGCCTGCAGGAGCTCTGCATATGCAGATTTTCCTCTGGCACCCTCCTTAGCACACAAGTTCCACGGCCACCACAGAAACATCGGGCATGCTGAGCTTACAGCTGTGCCACGCCTTCTGGCCCAGAAGCTTCCATTTCGTCACACAGGTGTTAAGCAGGACTGGGGTCCCTCTGGCTGCAGGTAACGGCCTCCCTGCTGCCAGCTGGGACCGTCAGTATGTGTGGCATCTACTACAGTGGCCAGTTATGCCTTCAGCTAGGAAGGCTGTGGCTGTGCCGCAAACAACTGCCTTCCTCCTTACGTTTCTGTCTTACAGAGTATGGAAATAGATGTCCAGCTGGCTGTTTGAACGGTGCAGGTTTTCACCGGCACTGGCGTGCACTGCTGGCCTCAGACTAGCTCCTTGCAAACTCCACCATCTTTTCCGCCCTTTCACAATGGTATATATATTGCAAACGGACACCTGCAAACGCCTGAGAGTAACATAAAGGCTTGGTGGAAAAGTAAAATAAAATGAAATAAAATAATCATATCTATTTGTCCATAGCCGCTTCTTCTTCTTCCTCCCTCTTTTTCCTCTCACCCATTCTTTCTTCTTTAATTTCTGCTCGGCTTCTGTTTCCAGCTACGCTGTGCCTGGTCTCTCTCTGAAGCCCACCCTTGCAAACCACCCACCTCAGAGCAGTTCTCAAATTTTTCCCATTGATCTTTGCCTGTCTCAGTAGCTGGAAGCAAAACAAACTCCAAAGCTTCTGTTAAACTCTGGGTGCGTGGCCGCATGGATGTGAAGAGACTGAAAGTTGGTACTGAGTCAAGCCAGAGCCGGGAGGAGCGTTCAGTCGAGATTTTTGCAGTGGGCTTGCAGAGGACGCAGACCCAGGTAGACGCGCTTCTGGATAGGCTCCCCCTTGACATCCAAGCCCTCGCACATGGGAAGCGAATCTTTGTAGGCCAGCTGTTATTCTTGTACGGTTTCGATCTAGCGGAGGCAGTGGGGCTTCCTGCCTTTGTGCTGGTGGTGGGTCCACCCCTCGCTGGTGCTGGGCAAAACAAAATCTGGAGGGGAGCAAGAGGTGGCGATGTTGTAATGGGCTCAGACTGGCAGCAGGCAGCTGTCTCTTCTCGAAATGAGCGGCTTAGCTTAACTGCAATAACGGGCCGGCTGGATTATTGTGGTGATTCCACCTCATTTTGTTGTATCTTTGGGGGGGGAACAGTCCCCCAGGCTGAGCCCATGGCGTTGCCCCGTGCTCCAGGCCCTGTTCCAGGCCGTGAGGGCTCCCTGTGGCCGCAGCAATGGGACACTGTGGCCACGCCCCCCAGGGCGCGGCCCCGCCCTCAACCACCACCCATGGGGCATGCCCTGCTGCACACCTGTCTGTCACCTCGGGAGGGCGGGGCCCTGTGGGGGCTGCCCACAGGGGAGGGAGAGAGAGAGAGAGAGACTGCTCCGCCCTGCCCCATCCCAGGACAGGGCCGTGTGCAGCAGAGGCCCTCCCCCACGCCCCCGCAGGGCCGTGTGCAGCGCAGCGCCCTCACCTCGTGGGGCCCTCTCTGATGCTGGTTCCCTGGTCATGGCTGTAGTGGGTTGACCCTGGCTGGATGCCAAGGTGCCCACCAAAGCCGCTCTATCACTCCCCCTCCTCAGCTGGGCGGGGGAGAGGAAATACAACAAAAGGCTCCTGGGTCGAGATAAGGACAGGGAGATCACTCATCAATTACCGTCACGGGCAAAACAGACTCGACTTGGGGAAACTAAATTAATTTATTACCATTCAAATCAGAGTCGGGTAATGAGAAATAAAACCAAATCTTAAAACACCTCCCCCCCACCCCTCCCGTCTTCCCAGGCTCAACTTCACGCCCGATTTCCTCTACCTTGTCCCCGCCCCGAGCGGCGCAGGGGGACGGGGAATGGGGGTTGCAGTCAGTTCATCACGCGTTGTCTCTGCCGCTCCCTCCTCCTCACGCTCTTCCCCTGCCACATCCCTCCCACGGGAGACAGTCCTCCACGAACTGCTCCAATGTGGGGCCTTCCCACAGGCTGCCGTTCTTCACAAACCGCTCCAGCGTGGGTCCTTTTCACTTGTCCTTCCCACGGGGCGCAGTCCTTCGGGAACGGGCTGCTCCAGCGGGGGTCCCCCCACGGGGTCACAAGTCCTGCCAGCAAACCTGCTCCATTGTGGGTTCCTCTCTCCGCAGGTCCACAGGTCCTGCCAGGAGCCTGCTCCAGCGCAGGCTTCCCACGGGGTCACAGCCTCCTTCGGGCACCCACCTGCTCCAGTGTGGGGGTCCTCCGCAGGCTGCAGGTGGATATCTGCTCCACCGTTAACCTCCATGGGGACAACCTGCCTCACCATGGTCTTCACCACGGGCTGCAGCGGTATCTCTGCTCCGGTGCCTGGAGCACCTCCTCCCCCTCCTTCTGCACTGACCTTGGTGCCTGCAGGGTTGTTTCTCTCACACAGTCTCACTCGAGTCCCTCCCGGCTGCTGTTGCGCAGCAGTTTTTTCCCGTTCTTAAATATGTTATCACAGAAGCGCTACCACCGTCGCTGATTGGCTCAGATTTGGTCAGTGGCAGGTCCGTCCTGGAGCCGGCTGGCATTGGCTCTGTCGGACACAGGGGAAGCTTCTAGCAGCTTCTCACAGAAGCCACCCCTGTAGCTCCCCCCGCTACCAAAACCTTGCCACGCAAACCCAATACACCCATTGACCCATCTGGCGAGTCTCCCAACCGGGTATCGTGGACCTGTCGGTGAAGGAAGGTTTTTCCCTTTGGGTTTTAATCCTTTCTCTGAAAACAGGGTGATTCATGTCCTAGAAATGACAGTTCTTTCTGTTTTATGAAGCGTGGGGGAGTTGGTCAGACTAAAATGCCTACGTGGGATACGTGTGAACCTGAGCAGACTACTTGCCTCCCGCCTGACCATGACCGAGTCCTGAGGACATCAACTCCACGAGGCATTTACTTGCACTGGTGGTCCATCATAAGGACCGTAACATCCATCTCTCTGGATGCCCTGGTAAGTCCTCTTCGTCCCTGTCTGCCTATGTTTCTGTGTTTCTTCCTTCAAAGGCTGTGTCACACACCCAAGCTCCAAGACTTAAAAGGAATTAAAGGGCCAGAAGTGCAAGCCAGGCCAACAATAACTCTCTATCAAAGTTTAAACCGTAACAAACATGTCAAGCAGCAGTCGTCTCTGAGACTAAAGATATCCTACAGCATGAGTCCTACAGACTCAATGATTCTATGACTCTATGATTCTATGATTTGAGTGTAGATCACCTGAAGGATGCCTCAAGACTCTTCAGATGCATCCAGTCATCGGGAGGTGGTTTCAGATCCTCTCCACAGTTGTGCTGCAACTGTGAAGAGTTACAGAGATCCTCCAGAGGGTAGAATTAGTGCCGCTTCATGCTGTGGTGGGTTGACCTTGGCTAGCCGCTAGCTATCCACCAAGCTCCTCTATCACTCCTGCGCCATCAGCCGGACAGGGGGAGAAAATGTGGTGAAAAGCTCATGGGTCGCGGTAAGGACAGAGAGATCACACCAATTACAGTCACGGGCAAGACAGACTCGACTTAGGGAAATTCAATTTATTGCAAATTAAACAGAGTAGGATAATGAGAAACACGAACACATCTTAAAACGCCTTCCTCCCACCCCTACCGTCTTCCCAGGCTCAACTTCACTCCCGACTCTTCTACCTCCGAGCGGTGCAAGGGGACAGGGAGTGGGGGTTGCGGTCAGTTCATAATGCTTTGACCCTGCCGCTCCTTCCTCCTCACGCTCTTCCCCTGCTCCAGTATGGCATCCCTCCCACAGGAAACAGGCCCGAACTTCTCCAGGGTGGGTCCTGCTCGTGGGCTACAGTTCTTCAAGAACTGCTCCAGGAAGGGTCCTTGCCACAGGGTGCAGTCCTTCAGGAACAGACTGCTCCAGTGGGGGTCCCCCGCGGGGCCACAGGTCCTGCCAGAAAACCTGCTCCTGCCAGGAGCCTGCTCCAGCATGGGCTCTCTATGGGCTGCAGCTTCCTTCAGGGCACATCCACCTGCTTTGGCGTGGGGTCCTCCACAGGCTGCAGGGTGGATATCTGCTCCACCGTTAACCTCCGTGGGCTGCATGGGGACAACCTGTGTCATCATGGTCTTCATGACGGGCTGCAGGGGAGTCTCTGCTCCGGTGCCTGCAGCACCTCCTCCTCCTCCTCCTCCTCCTCCTCCTCCTTCTTCATTGACCTTGGTGTCTGCAGAGTTGTTTCTCTCACATATTCTCACTCTTTTCTAACAGCTGCCGCCCAGCATTTTTTACCCTTTCTTAAATACGTTATCACAGAGGCGCTACCAGCATCGCTGGCGGGCTCAGTTTTGGCCAGCTGGGGCTCCAGCTTGGAGCCGACTGGAACTGGCTCTGTCCGACACGGGGGCAGCTCCTGGTGTCTTCTCATAGAAGCCAGCCCTGCACCCCCACCCTGCCCCCACCCGCTACCAAAACCTTGCTACGTAAACCCAAGACACCAGGTTGCTGCAGATCACCTCCGCCTCAGCTGATTCCCTCCAGCACACTGGATTGCCCCAGCACACTGCAACAATTTGTGTCTCTTTGGCATAGCCAGGGCCAGGATACCCTTTTTTCAAACATTCTGTCACTTCATCAGGATCCCACACTTGTTCGGGGGTGAAGTCCCAGGCCACCGGCGGTGACAACCCTTCCGGGTACCTGCCCATATTCTCCCACACACCTTGCCACCCATAACCACACCGCCTTGCGTCATATCCCTGTGCTGATCTTTTTAAAGAGTTGGTTAACCTTTGCAAAAGCAGAAACAATAGTCTGGGGAAGTACCAACAGGAGTATTGTGGTTACCCAAGGCTGTTCAAGATACTGAAGAGCTATTGTAACAAGAGAGAAAACATCTACTCCACAGGAGAAAAAGGGGAAGGTGCCATTCTGTGTTTCTTCCACCGACTGGCTCTCGGAGGAGAAAAAGGACAAAGTGTAAGTAAGTGTTAATGGTCTCCATCAGATGGTTCCCAAAATACAGGGAAGGCATCAGTGCAGGGCCCACATACCAAATTAGGCTCAAGGCCACTGCTTTTATCGTCATTCTCCCAGGTAAAACACCGCCAAGTGCTACACAGCACAGCAAAGAAGGGAGCATGGCACGGATCAGATAACCGATGTCGGGAACAGGTAAGTCAACATCACGACCAGCAACTGTTAAACAGATGTAATCATTATAGGTTCCCTGCAATAGGCTCTGGTCAAATCTTTTGTTACTCCAGACCCTTTGAGCCCCACGTTGGCTTTAACTGCGGTAGGCAGCTGAGCACCACATAGCTGCTCAATCGCTTGCCAACCCGCAGTGGGATGGGGAGAGAATCGGAAGGGTAAAAGTGCAAAAACTTGTGACTTGAGATGAGGACAGTTTAATTAAAAGGGGGGGGGGGGGGAGGGGCGGGGGGCGGGAAACAACAAAGAAAAACAAAACCAAGAAAAGTACGTGACGCAAAAAACCCCAGTTGCTCACCACCAACCAACTGATGCCCAGCCAGTTCCTGAGAAACAGCAGCCCCCCGCAAATATCCCCTCCCCACCCACCCACCCCACCCCACCCCACCCCACCCCGATTTTATTGCTGAGCACAACATCATATGGTGTGGAATACCCCTTTGGTCAGCTGGGGTCAGCGGTCCCAGCTGTGTCCCCTCCCAACTTCTTGTGCACCCCCAGCCTGCCCGCTGGCGGGGCACTGGGAGAAGCAGAAAAGGCCTTGCTGCCGTCTAAGAACTGTTCAGCAGTAACTAACACGTCCCTGTGTTATTCACTGTTGTAATAACAAATCCAAAACATAGCACCGTACAAGCTGCCGTGAAGAACTTTAACTCTATCCCAGCTCAAACCAGCACACAGAGGCACCGTTACAATTAAAGACACACACACATTCAATTGCAGATACAGGCATAAACCCTATAGAATGACAGATACAGTTAGAGCCACAGACACCGTAACATGCACAACTGCAGGCACATGAACAGCCACACCAGTTATTACACGTACAGTTGCAGACACAATTACAGATAAGGATACAATTATATGTACAATTGCAGAGCCAAGTACAGTCACAGGCACAAGCACACATTCCATTACACCTACAACTACAGCTACCGCTTGTGACACCGTTACCAGTAGAGGTGCCGTTAAACAAACAGGTACTGCTCCACATGCAGTGTGTGAAGGTACACATACAGATACCAGTACGGACGCAGATACAGGTACAATTAGACATGCAGGTACCCATATAGATACCGTTACAGACACCGATACCAACAGAGGCAGAGACACCGATACCGAGACCTTTCATTGCATCTGAAATTGTATCTGCATCTGCCATCGTACCTTCAATGGCACCTGCATCTCCTATGGCATCTGCCACGGCATCTGCAGTAGCATCTGCATCTGAAATGGCATGTGCATGCCGTTCCTGACAATGATGAAGATGCAGACACCAAACCAATGCAATTGCAGATACAGACGCCATTTCAGACGCTGCAGCTGCAGATTCTGCTGCAGCTGCAGCTACCATTGGAGAAATCACTGCAGACGCCATTGCTGAGGCAAAGTCAGGTGCAGAGACCTTTGCAGATGCAGGTATCTTTGCAGCTGCAGGCAGCGTTGCAGATGCAGAGGCCATTGCAGATTTCATTGACAATGCCATTGCAGATACACCCACGGACAGAATACCATTTGAAAGACACCCATTCAATTGCAGATACAATGCCAGGTGCAATGGCAGACGCAATGGCAGGTACAGACACAATACACCCACCATAAGAGAGACCAGTACAGTCACAGACAGAATTACACCTACAATTACAGACACAAGACGAGCCACAGACACGAGTACACGTTCCATTACACCTATAAATACAGACACTGATCTCATTCCTGATAGGGGTACCATTACAGAGGGAGGAGCCGTTACACACCCAGGTAGTGCTGCACATGCCATTGAAGACACAGGGAGTACTGGCACCAGCGCTGCTATCTGCAATGGCATCAGCATCTGCAACAGCATTGGCAATGTTATCCACAATGGTACCTGCCTCCGCAGTGATGGCTGCATTGGAGACCTGCAGCCAACAGTAGAGTTGCACACATAGCTTTCCAGACGCAGAAACCTTTGCAGATGGCATCGCAGGTTCAAATACCACTGCAGGCACCATTTCAGATGCCCGTACCACTCCTGATACCTTTGCAGATGCCATTGGCAAAGCAAGTCACACTGCAGCTGCAGGTACCACTGCAGTTGAAGAAACTGTTGCAGATGCCACTGCAGATACTGATCCCGTTACAGACATCGATAACATTACACATACCGATACAGAGACCAAGGCCTTTACAGATGCCATCACCGATACCGTGACAGATCCTGGTACCAGGACAGAGACAGCGATACCATTACAGACAGTCACACCCATACCGAGACCGTGACTGGTAGAGTGGTACCGTTAGAGAGAGCCTTGCTGAGGCTATTTCAGCCAGCGAGGGAATTTGGCTTGCCCTTGCTCATCCCCATGGGACAGCTCAGACTCCAGCCCAGCAACTTGGTTTGGTTAAAACAGATTTTGCCAAACTTAGGCAAGCGGTCACGGCTCATGGACTTGCTTTGGGTTTGGACTCCAGTGTCTGGTATTCGGAAGGCTTGCAAACATTTCTGAAGTTGTGCCATGCCCCTTCAGAGTCTGACCGTCTTGTTAGTGTAATTATCCCCGCCAAGTCACCTGTAACCAGCAGCCAGAGCTTGATGGGGTTAGTTAGCAGCTCAAGCAGAGTGAAGGGACAGAGCTCTCACATCGATTAACAGCAGTCAAGATCAAACTGGAATGTAATAATATTGCCTTCTTCCTGGGAGTCAGGCCCGTGCAAGGCGGGTCAGCATGTCCTACACCATTACTTCAAGGCTGGAAGCTGCAAGCCAGATCATTAATTTCCCTCCTCGCTTTGCGGAAAAGATCAACATTTTTGGGCTTGCAGCTGGGATTGGCTCACAGAGCACACAGCTTACAAAATTAAAGGAAGCAAATGGGCAGTATTTTGGACACTTCTCTGATGCCAGTAATAGCACAGTAGGATGCAGTAAGCATCAGTGAAGGCTGCTCATGTTTGGCTGCTGTGCTCACCTGTACTTTTGCATCAGGAGAAAGCAGCACAAGCGTCAGTATGTCAAGGAGCAAAGAGCTGGTGTTTCCATGAGTGTCCAAGCAGTTGGGTGGTGTAAAAGCCAGTTCTTCGCTGGCCGAGGAGGGAGGCAAGGATGCTTAGCATAGAATTACCAAGGGAATTTACTCTTTAATATTTTAGCGATGTGCATAGCAGTGCCCCAGCCTAATGCATGGGGGACCCCAATACGGAAGAAAGCAGGGTTTACAGATGTTACAGTACAGTTGTGTAGACCAATCCAATTACTTATGTGAAGGGGTGGGCTAATCAATTACTATTGCTCACATAATTGGTATGTACTTGTCCCGTGCAGGACCAGCACATGCTTGTCCCGTGCAGGTGGTGCAGACTTATGGTCAGTGGTGTGTTAATCTTCGTTGCTCTAAACCGATGTCCCACGCGGGCAGGGGGGGGTTCTCCTGGATTTGGGTCGGTTGCAGTTCTGGCTGTGGTTTCCTCCCCCTTCTTGGTGATCCTTCACATTTGCGCACAATTTCATAGAATCGTAGAATAGTTTGGGTTGGAAGGGACCTCTAAAGGTCATCTAGTCCAACCCCCCTGCCGCGGGCAGGGACATCTTCAACTAGATCAGGTTGCTCAGAGCCCCGTCCAACCTGACCTTGAATGTATTATTTATTCTAAAAAAGCATCATCTTCTGACGTACAGTACCCCTGTTGGTCCTGGTAACAGGGACGCCGGAAGGGGTGAGGCTGAGGTGAGTCCAGAGAAATCCAGGTGTCCAGTGAAGAGGCATCGTCAGTGAGAGAGCAGCTGGGACAAGTGGGCAGAGGCGAGGCGTCTGCGCTCACGTTCCTGTACAGCTGGGCGAGCTCTGCTGCAAAGGTCCACGGGGATGGGCTGGAGCTGTTGTTGAAAATCTCATTTTCTTGGGCAATCTCACCCTTTCTTGTTCCTTCTCCTGACTCTGCTTTGCCTTTATCATTAGCTCGATCGTCACTTTTCCAGGCAGAGTCAGTATCGGCTTGTCCCAGTGCTTCTTCATCTCTCTGGGTCCTTCTGGACAAAGGGGTTTCAGAAAAGACTACTCGTTGATAGCAATTAGGAGGCCAGTTAAAAAATGGTACAGCAGAAATCTCAGCAGAGTACTGCCAGCAGCTGCCTTGGCACTCCAGGATACTCTAACTGCAAATACTTCATTGCCAACTGCAGCAATAACTCACTCTGGGGAAAAGCCAACTCACGGGTCTCTCTTCCTCCGCCGTGAAATGACTATGCAAGACACCACTGTCCCAGGCAGCAGCACACCCAAGGCTGCTGCAGTCCCCGGGATATAGTACTTGCGCAGCTCTTCGTGATCAGCAGCCTCAGCCTTTTTCCCAGCATCCGCCCCTGGAGGAGGAGAAGAGGCAATGCCACACGTTACTGTGCTCTGCGCTACAGATAATCTCACAGGGTACTACTTCACATGCCCCGGAGAGTTTATTTGTCAGTGGTTGGTGCCTCTGGCTCTGGTGTCTTAGCACCTTAGAAGGATTGTTTAAACTTCTCGGGGAGAAGAGCCCGCATGCCAGTGAGCAGCTGCACCAGCGCTACCCCTGGCTGTTCCTCCGGGCTGCAGGCCAGGGCTGCGTGCTGGGGAGCTGCGGTTCATCCAAGGAGAGCACTGCAGGGACAGAGCAGAAATGCTCCTGTTCTCCCAAGCGGAAATCTCCCAAGCACTCCCCTCCAGGACGTCTCTGAGGCCAAAAGATGGGATCCAGCCCACGGGCTATTGCCTGGCTCCTGCGGTGCCGCTTGCTCGTCACCCCCAGCCCCGATGCACACGTTGGGGGAAGGCTGGCCCCGGGACAGCACGGCACAGGGCTGGGCTGTAGCCCTCAGATGGCCTCATTCCCAAAAGGGCAAAGTTCCCAGATTCCTAGGAACTGGGTGTGGTGGGAGGTGAGCAATCGCTAACCGCATCCAGAGAGGTCTACGACTGTCTCTCTGGCACGCTGCTGGCAAAAACCTCCACACGCCAGAGACAACAGTCGTCCTCAGAGAGCAGCTCCTGGCTTCGCTGACAACACCTTCTCTGCACTAACACTTCCAGCTTTGGCTGCTGGCATGATGTGCAAGAGCGGGCTCCGGGGGAAGAGCCTGCAGGCACACAGTGATTCTGACTGGTGATACCGGGTGACCACGGGACAGCAATTACCTGGCGTGCCGGTTTCTTGCATTGCCTCTCTTTCTTCATCTGAGACTGGCACTGTGTGACTGCTTCCCTTCCGAAAGGCCTCCTTCTGCACGGTCTCACGGTCCGTCTCTTTAGAAAGAAAGCGGGACAGTTTAAGGAGAAGGAACCGTTCCTCAGCAGGAACACGATACCTTCAGGGGGCGATACTCTCCAAAGACAATAATAAAGCTTAAAAACAAAGCCTGGGTGCATCTAGTCCAAACAATGTGTCATTCATCGTGAAAAAATTAAGCACGTGACGCTTTCCACTTTACCAGTACAGACAGCAAAACCTGACCTGCTGGGAAACCAGGAAATTGCATGGGACCTTCCTGTTCACGTTACATGTAGTGCATTTTTGGCAAACTGCAAAATGATGCTAAATTACATCCTTCAAAGAGGATGGGAAAAAGCCGCAGCCAGTTCAGCTGGGGAAAGAGCCCTTCTGAGAAGCACATCCCACCCTGCCAACTCCATCACACAAGAAGGATTACAGACAGACACGGTGGACTGAACCCCAAGCTCTTGCAACCATCTTCCGGGCACTTTCACAAGCGGCAGTGAAGAGCCCACTGTCCCCCAAAACAAGAAGAAAACCACAGCCAAGTTTTCTGAAATGTAATTAGAAACGGGGAGCTAAACCACCCAAGACTGAGTTAACCAAACGAACCACCCAAGGCCAGCCTCAAGCTGGGTGTCCAGCTCCGGCCCGCCCCTGAGCCCGCGGTGTCACCGAGAGTCCACAGACATCAAGGACAGCAACGAGGCCGGACCAGGCTGTGAAGCCTGGGCTGCTCTGATCCCAGCCGGGGTATCAATCCCGCCTGCAGCGCAGGCAAAGCCTGCCGGTCCCAGCCACTGAAATCTGCCTGCGCAGGCTCTCCACTGCCCAAGGGCCCTCTCCCCTCCAGCGACTGGCAGCGTGCTGGCCCTCTCATGCCTCGTGAGCAATTAGCTCCTCCGCAAGTCCCTCACACACTCCGGGAGCACCACCAAGAGTCATACTCGTGCCACCACAGCTATCAGTCTGCAGGCTGAAAGTCCATCACAAACAGAAATGCCTGCAGAATCAGCATCTGCACCCGATTTCCAACATTAGGAAAGGGCAGCCAAGATTTCTGGGGATGTCATTCCTGCCTTCAACTTGCCCAGCTGCAAGCCGGGCTGTGCACGAGCTGAACACAAACGCAGCACACGCCGGTTCCGGACATCTGGAGACCAGCGTCTGCACAAAGCAGCTCTGACCAGTAATGCTACCACTGGGGCAGCAGCTGCCCCTGGCACTCAGCTTGAACCACAACTGGTAGCAGACGCTGTGCTGGACCATCTCTGGGGCTCACCAGCCCACTCCAGTTGTGAAATCGAGTGGCACTGCAGCCAGGCTCTGACTCATCCCTTCCTGCTGCGTAGGCTACAGCACGTCCACAAACGCATCTGAAACTTCAGCTTCCAAAGTCGTACGGTTAACAGCGTGAAACGTACCAACCAGGGGCTGCTTTCTCCAAGTCTTTCAGGATTTCCTTTGGAACTTGAGATATCTTTTGGGAATACTTCCCTATAGGAGCTTTATACTTTCCTCTTCGAGGACATCAACAGAAAGTATGAGGGCAAATGTCACATGAACAAAATATTGAAAAGGAGTGCTTGTTCTGTGAAGTCAATAAAGACTGACTACTCGCTCTTGGGCTGCCAGCTGGGATCCAGCCCGGGATCCAGCCAAGGAGCTGGAAAAGCCCTCCCTGTGGCCACATCTGCAACCAAACACCCATGAGAAGTTAACATCACATGTTCCGATCTACACCGTCATAACTGAATAGCGGAACATAGACGGGGGTCACGTAATGACATGGCACACACATGCAGGCGTGTGACATTCTCACACCTGCAGAGGCGCCTGCCTGACATTTGGGCTTTGAGCTGGCAGCTCTCAAAGGAAGTAGAAAGCCACGACGTGCCACTCAGGAGCATCTTGCAAACATTTACCAGGTGCCTGCCGTGGCCACTAACCAGGCACGGAGCTGTCGGGAGAAAGGACTCCCTGGAGCTCGCACCAGCTCTAAGCTCAACCCCAACATGCCTGCTGGCTTCGCAGTCAGCACTGGAAGCAGCACAGGGGCGGAGCAGCTGGCAAAGACAGCTTCACAAGGCAGAGCCCCCTGGGGCACATCACTGAGCCTGACCCTTTCCCTCTCTGCTCTTCTGCGTGCCCGAGCATCAGCCAAGAAAGTAGTAAGTTAAATTTCACGTGAACAGAAAATTAAAACGTAAGTGCTCATTCGTTCAAGGGACTTACCTGTGGGATCGCCCTGAGGCTCACGGACAGGCTCAAGTTGAGAAGTCAAGTAGCCGTTGTCTACAGGGCCAGCTCTAATCAAGCAGAGATGGAAGACGCTTCCATTGCGTGTTGTGATCTACCTCTTCCTTAGTGACCTGCTGTGACTGGAAGCGGGGCAGGCAACAACACGGGACCCAGATGCAGGCTGAGATTTCCAAAGCTCAGAGGGGCCTTGTGACCTCTTGGCTGGGACCTGGCAGCTTTCAAACTACTGTCTCCAGGCCACGTGCAACACCCCTCAAGGACCAGACGGACAAACACAGGGCCTCTCAGGGCCTTCTTACCAGGAGACCTCTCACCCACACAACAGGAAGCCCACACTACAGCGGGAGCATGGAGCACCAGAGGAAAAAATGATCATTCACCACTCTTGTAGAGAAGAGCCTGCTGGCCACTGGAAGGCTGAACTATCACAACAAAAGATTAACAAATAAGAAACCAAGTATTAACAAAGACAAAAGGCCAGTAACAAATGAAGACTGAATACTTACCTCCGGGATACCACCCGGGCTCAGGAACAGGATTCCACTGAGTGGCTTGATCAACAAGGACTGCAGGAACCAAACACACGTAATCAAACACAGGTGAGGAGAGTTTCCACTGCATGTTCTGATCTGCTTCTTCCTGAGTCACCTGCAGTGACTGGAAGGGGGTGAGGTAATGACATGGCACACATACCAAGGTGTTGGTTCCCACAGCTAAAAAGGAACATGGGTGACCTTTTCTCTGAGACCTAGCAGGTCTTCAGGCAAAGAAATATTCATGACTCATCTGGGCAACGCCCGCAAGGCACAAAAAGCTCTTGGAAGGCCTTAAGAGGATCTTAGGTAAAATTGCACATGAATAACCTATTGAAACATAAGTGTTTATTCCCTCAAGCAGACAGACATTGATAACTTACCTCTGGGACGCCCCCAAGGATCGCCTCCCCATAAGCAGGATCCAGCTGAGAAGCTCGATAAGCACTGCCAATGCCATCATCTGGAATCAAGCACAGATCAGAGAAGCTTCCATGCGCACAGAGGAAGCCCACGCTAAAGAACTGGAGGAAAAAGCAATTGTCTACGCTTCTCGTGGACAAGAGCCCGTGAAAGGCTGCACCAGTGCTACCCCTGCGTGTTCCTGTGGGCCAGGGACCTGCAGTTCGTCCAAGGGGAGCAGGGCTGCAGGACTAGAGCAGAAACGCTCCTGTTTTCCCGAGCAGACATCATCTGAGCACGCCGCTCCGGGACGTCCCCGAGGCTGAAAGCCACAGGGACTCAGTGCCCAGGTCTCTCACCCCGCACCACTGCTCCCGGCCCCCTCGCCTGCCCGGAAAACACCCCCAAAGTGGCCGCAGACCCTCCACACCTCCCCGCGGGGTGTCTGCCCCCCCTGCCCGCACCATGGTGCCTGCCTGGCTTGCCTGGCCCAGCCCGGCTCAGCTGCTCTCCCGGACCCAGCCCTAGCCCTGGCCCCACTGCCACCCCGCTGAGGTGCGGTGGGTGCCACGCCGCACTGCTTGGGGCTGGGTGCTGTCCCCCTGCCCGCCTACCTGCTCCCTGTGCTCGTCTCAGAGCAGCCTGGGTGTCCTGGGCTTGCAGGGCCACCAGGAGGAGGAAGAGGAGGAGGCGGGTGAGGACCACGGCCCCCCAACTCTCACACCGTGCTGCTGCTGCTGCGGCCACGGGCTCTGAGACCTCACGGCCCCGTTGGGCCACGCCTTACGCCAGGCCTCCCCAGCGAACACCCGTTGCCAGCAAATTACTGAATCTGCACACTCCTGCATTTCCTTGTTCCATACGAGCGTGGAAGGAGCAGAAGTGGAAGAGGGCCGGCCTATTTTGGGAGGCAGCACTGCGTATGAGAGTGCACAGGAACTCAGGTCTTACTTCCCAGAAGTCAATCCATACCAAAAGCTCCGTAGGAAGATTGCATAAAAAAGCCAATTGCAAGGGCCTTTACTTGCTACTGTTTTTTCTCAGACAGCACTCTAGGAAGAAACTAGCTTTTCCTGCTAGTTTTGCTACAGCTTCGTTACCTTGAAAGATGAAACTTCTTACTTCTGCTACTCCCAAACAGCCTCGCAGCCCAGCAAAACCATACTGCAGGGAGGAAACCTTCACCATGCAAAGATGGGCACGCCACGGGAATACGTTACTCTCAAAGAACAGACTCTTTCAACCACTCTTCCTCTTGCTTACCAAAGTTCTGACACTGTTAGAAAACAACAACAACAACAAAGCGGGGTTCTCATTCACATTTTATTGAGCCCGTTATATCAGCCATTCAACGGTAGGTCCAACTCCAGCCCGAAGCCCAGAATAAGAAATGCCATCTTGAAGTTTCTGGAAGAAGGAAGGGCTTTGAAGCGGCAAGACCAGAGAACATTCATGAAGGCACTGTCGTGCAGGTACGCATCCCTGATCACAGACCAACTGCACCGTTACCTGAGTAAGTGATGCGCTCAGCTAACTTGCAGCCAGTGACGTCTGGAAAAGTAGCGCACGGTCTCTTGTTCATTAGCGCCGAGCACGTTGGTTGGAATTGGGTCTGCGAAGAAAACCATATGCAGTTAGTCTGGTTTATTCGAGTACATTAGGACAAGCCCAGTTCACGTTTACGAGGAATCACAGCAGGTCCCACCTGTCCCTGCAGACCCCAACACCACTCCTGTGCAGCATCCCGAGGAGCAGTAAGCGCAGAACAAGAAACCTTCCTTCAAAATAAGGCCCACAGCCTGCTCGAAATTTCAACAAGAGGCACAGAGCACCAGCTGAGAATAACCTCTGCTTTAACTATGCCGAGCTCCGCCGTCTCCATAAGGAGATCAGCTTCCAAATGAGCCCTAGCCCTAAAAACACACATCTTCCCTAGGGCAATGCAAGGTAAACACCAGAGCACAGGGACACCTGCTCATTCCGTTTAAGCTGATGGGGAGAAGGACAGAGGACTAGAAAGAGAAAAATAAGGCGAGAGAGGAGACAGGGGAGCCGAGAGAGAAAGACAGGTACAGGGAAAAGGCTAGAGAGATGGAGAAATCAAGAGAAATCGGGATGAGGAGCCCTGCAGAGAGATGGAGGAAGAAAAGGTACGGTCGGGGAGCAGGACAGAGGCATGGGGGGGCGGCGGGAAGGAGAAGCAGAAGGAAGGGGGGATAGAGAAAGACAGGGACAGGGAGTGGGGCATACAGGTGAAGAGTGACAAAGAAGGACAGAGAGCAGGACAAAGGGACTGAGAAATAAAGAGAGGGTCAGATTCGGACAAGGAGACCGAGAAGGGGGAAAAAAATGGCAATGGGCTGGAGCACAGAGATGGGCAGCAGAACAAAAGGAAAGAGAGACAGGGACAGGGGCAGGGAGCAGGACAAAGGGATGGAAGAGGGAAAAAAAATAGCGATGTGCTGCAGGACTGAGATGGCGGCATTAAAGAATTGACACGGGGAGCAGGCCAGAGTGACAGAGAGAGAAAAAAGGAACGGGGAGCAGGACAGCACTGGAAGAAAACAAACTGTGACGGGCAGCGGGACAGAGAGGCGGCCGGGGCAGCTGCAGGGGGCGAGCGGGGCTGGGGCGGCTCTGGGAGTCGGGGAGCCCGGTGCCTGTGCCTGGGGGGGCGGCGGTCTATCTCCGTCTCCTTCCCCGCCACAGTTCTCGGGTCACTCCCAGGGCTGCCCCGGCTGGGCCCGGCTCCAGCTGACCGGGAGCCCGTCGTACCGGGCAGTTTGGAGCCCCCCCACCATCCCCGGGCAGCCAGCGGGCAGCAGACATCCCCGCACCCGCACAAGGGCCTCGGTCACCTCACCGGTGGCCCCAGCCCTCACCTCAGCTGGGCCACTGCTGGAGCACAGACTGCACCTCCCGTCACCAACAGGGCTGCCGGGAAGCTGAGGCGGGGGGAATGACAGCTCCCGGCATGCCCCGGGACGGAACATGGTCGCCCGGCAGCCCCGTGCCCCAGGACTACAGCTCCCGGCATGCCCCGGGACGGAACATGGTCGCCCGGCAGCCCCGTGCCCCAGGACTACAGCTCCCGGCATGCCGCGGGGCACGCCTTCCTGCTGCCTGACCCTGCGGGGACACCGTCCCCCGGCTGGGCCCCGCCCCCCCGCAGGCCCCATGGCTGCCACCTCCGCGGGGCTGCCCAGGCCCTGGAGCCCTGGTGGAGCAGGGAGGAGGAGGAGAGAGGGACAGAGCGGCAGAGAGGGGTGGGGCAGGGCGGTGGGGTGCCCGGAGAGGGACGGGAGACGGACAGAGGGACAGGAGCAGGACAGAGGGACGGGAGCAGGACAGAGGGACGGGGAGAGCAGGGGGAGCTGGGCAGGGAGTGGAGAAAGGCAAACTACTGGTGAGGAGCGGGCAGAGGGATAGAGCGGGGAGGAGATGGAGGGGGAGGGGACAGGAGGGTGCAGGAATAAAAGTAGTGGTAAGCAGCAGGAGAGGGGGACAGAGAAGAAGAAGGGCAGGAAGGAGGACAGAGGGACGGACTGTCACAGGCAGGGTGAGGGAGCGGGCCAGGGGTCAGAGAGAGGGAAAAGGCACGAGGAGAGCGGAGTGAGAGAGATGGGGCAGGGAGCAGGACAGAGGGGCAGAGGGGAGAGAGAAAGGGAGAGGCAGAGACAGAGAGCGGGACAGAGAGCAAGAGAAGGATGGGAAACAATCCAGAGAGACTGAGAAACAGAGGGATGTGGATGAGGACAAGGAGGCGGAGAAGGACAGAACAGCGATGGCCTCCAGGATGGAGACGGAGGAAGAGCAAAAGGCGATGGGGAGCAGGACGGAGGCCCAGAGGGGAGAATTCGCCAGTGAGCTCCTGCCCATCTCAGTGAGCACAGCGGCAGCTATGCCCGCAATTTTGAGGTCTGCCACAAACCTACAGGTGCCTCAGTGCGAAGCGCGGAAGGTAACCTCCGGGTGCAAACCCTTCTCCTGCCCAAGCCCTTGGTAGGCAGCCAGAGGGGACGAGCCCGAGGAATTCTGCCACTAGAAGGAGTGCTGCCAGCTGGCCGGGAGGGAGGAGCGGATGTATGACCTGCCTGCGTGCTGTGTCCCCACATTGTTCCCCAGTGTCTGCGGCGCTGCTTATACACCGTAATTGTAGAGTTTTGCTGCAGACGCTGACTTGGGGGCAATGCTAGGCAGAAGGGCGTGTTGTTTCCAGTCCCCCGATGGGTTCAGACAAGGCAAAACCTTTGGCGATAGCTGTCCCAAGTCCCCTCGGCGTCTGGGGCTTTTCCTGTCACCCCCTGCCTTTTTATACAGGTTTCTCCTCCCCTTTAGCTGGGGAAAGATAGGGAGCAGCAGTCGCTGGCTGACCGTACGTGGGTGGTGAGGAACAAGAGCAACAGAGAGGGCCTCTGGTTTTAGAGGGCCTCTGGTTTTAACGTGACCTAAAATCAGAAGCGTCTTCAATCACGAGTCCGCACCGGGACCTGCAAGAGAGCTGTAGCCATCACTGCTGGAGCAACAGTAGCCCTCCACAGCAACGAAAGACAGCGTCTCTTTCCGTGCCTCAGAAAGAAAGGCCCGACAACAAAGGCCATCACTGCTGGAGCAACAGTAGGCCTTGGTGCAGGCCGGTGGTGAGGGCACTGCCTGCGCTGGGCAACTCCCCGCTCCCCTTCCCCTAGGGACCAGCCAGCCCTTGCTGCTCCTCACAGGAGGGACTGTTGGCTGGCCGCCTGCATGCTGCCGCATGCTCTTCAGATATGGCCCAGCAAGCGTCCCTGGTCCCTCTCCACCTCCTGTCTCCAGAAGAGAGAGCTCTGTCCCTTCCTTTTGCTGCAGCAGCAGCTCCCAGGCCCTTCTGTCCCAGCTCTCTGGTGTGAGAGCTGGGCAGGCAGGCACACAGAAACCTTCCTGGCTTTTTTTTGTGCGTGTCGGAATGTCACGGGCAGGCACCGGGTGTAAGTGTTTTGCACGAGTCACTTCTGCTTGCTTTTAAGACCCTTTTTTGGTACTGGTCTTTCAGGGAAGGCTTATGCAGGCGAGAAGACAACCTCTCCTGTAGTGCTGAGGAAGGGAGAGAAGGCGGCAGGCAGGTTTCCAGCATCATGTGCTCGGCTGTGAGCCGTCAGCAGCAGGATGGCACGGGCTGGCCTGAAGCCCCTTCCCGGGGCTGGTGCTCGCTTCCCCATTCACTTCCCAAGGCAGAGGCCAAGTCAGAGGGGCACTGAGGGGGCTGCGCAGACCACTGTCCCCCCCAGCATCACTGTCTCCCTGGCACCCAATCTCATCCACCCCTTGCTTTGACTGAACAGGGAGAAGAAGAGCTTTGGCCTCCGCGGGACCTGGTGGTGCTGGCTGGTAGCCCTCCTCCCCTTCACAGTCCTGCTCTTGGCAGTGCTCGTGCTTCTCCGGTAGCACGCTGCCTGGCCCATGGCGACAGCTGACGGGACCGTGGAGCCCGGTGGAGGAGGGCTGTTTGTGAGCCAGGGTTCCCAGCCCGGGGAGGTTTCCTCGCCACACGAGAGGCTGCACAGCTCTCGTGCCAGTCCCAGGAGGCGCAGCACCTCCTGCTGACTCGCTGCGAATGACCCCTGCCTCCTCTGGCATCGCCCTGGGAGAGTGGTGGCACTTGGGCCTAGTGCTTCGGCACAACCGAGAACGCGGTCGTGCAGCTGCGTGAGGCTTGATTGCTGCTCCACCACGGTCTCTCTGATGGCTTCCGCTCTGCCACCTGGCAGCTGTGGGGCAGCCTAGGTATGTGCCCTGGCCTCCCTTTCCATTGGGAAACCCCGGCTGCCGCCAGGGATGAGAGGCCTGGCTCCACGTGCTGGAGCTCTCGCACAGCCCAGGGAAGAGGGCAGCTCAGGAGCCGCTGTCTCTGCCAGAGGCAGGCCACCGTCCATGACAGGCACTGTGTGGATGGAGGGATGGGAGAGCTGGAGGGCTCCCCTGTCTGAGCTGGGGCAGCGGGGGGCTTGGGGAGGGATCAGGGGAGCAAGAAAGGAGCGAGCCTGCTGGGAAGATGGCGACAGGCTGTGTAGCTGCAGGGGAAGGACCAGTGGTAGCAAAGAGCTGTGTGTGCCGGCGGCAGCTGGTCCTTGGGAACGGGGGAAGCAGCTGGAAATTCAGCAACAGGTCGCTGCAGGAGCCTCCCTTCGGCACTGTCCTCGAAGAAGTGGGGTGGCGCTGGCCGCCTCTGAGTCGGTGGCTCAGCGTCAAGGAGGGAGCCTGGGTCACGGTGGCAGCTGCTCAGCAGGCGATGACATATGGAGGATGTCACTGTTAGCTGATTGTGTCGCTTGAGGACAGCTGACGGGTAAGCGATGAGCTAGAGAGGAGGCCACTGCTGGGTGACTGTGAGCACTCCCGTGAGGGCAGAGGGCCAGTCGTCCCGCACAGAGGCCCCGGGCTCACTGTGCAACTCGCACTGTGCGGTGAGGTCCTCGTCCTCCTCCCAGCGGGGCACGGCCATCTTCTCCTGAGGTACCCCGTGTGCCACAGGGCGCTGACAATGGCTTCTGCCTGGGAGAGGAAACATCACCGCTCAGGCCTGGAGAAAGCAGCAGTTTTCCTCCCCAGACTCCTTGCTGAGGTCTCCCCCAAGAGCGACAGTCAGACTGTCCACGGAGTGTTGCTCTTTGCAGATATTTCAGGTGGGGTGACACGAGCCGTTTTGGGACACACCGGGCCCTTTGGAGCCCCGCCCCTGCCCCTCAGGCAGAGTGGCCATCTTGTCACTGCTGGGATGCCCAAAGAGAGCGGGATGGGTTATCTTGGGTGGTCAACCACAGCTGCCACCAGCACTGAGCCGGGGCATGGGAAGGTGTGACCTACAGGCTCTCGGGCCAGGCAGCGTGGAACTGGCTGCCAGGTCCTTTGGCCCACGTGGGCATTTCCTGACTTCTGGGTGCCCGTGTTACAGGTTTCACTGCTTTGACGGAGAAATTCATCCAGAGGAGCGGCGCAGACAGAGGCACCGATGAGCTGGCGCAAACCCTCAATTACTACCTGTGTGACATTTTGGAGGGTAAGAGCCATGCTGCAGGACTGTCTGGCATCGGGCCGTGAGGCTGCTCATGGAGGGTGGAGGCAGACCTGCTGGGCAGCCTGGTCCTGCCTCCTTTGAAGGGCTGGAGCTTTCTGTGGCCCGGAGGAACAGGAAGAGCAGCCAGGGTCTCCTGGCGAGTCAGGACCAGCGCAGGTCCTTTCTGCTCCCCACTGTGGCTGAGGAGGCACCCGCTTTCTCAGCAGCCACCTCTGTGTCTCTGGCGTGAACACCCGGCTCAGTGATGCGTTAGGGCCCAGAGCAGGCTGAGGGCATCCAGCAAGTGCCAGCGCGAGAGTGACCTGAGGGTGCTGGCACTGACGTGTGTGTGCGTGTGCGAGACCCTCACGAGCCCCTTTTCACAGGGCACATCTTGACCCTTCCGAGCTGACCGTGAGCACATTGTGGCCACCCCTTTGGCAGCACTTGTAGAGCAAAGCAAGAGAGTCCTCAGGGATGATGAAGGGTGTGGAGCATCTCTCCTGTGAGGAAAGGCTGAGAGAGCTGGGACCGTTTAGCCGAGAGAAGAGAAGGCTCAGGGGGGATCTTAGTAATGTGCCTAAAACCTGAAGGGAGGGTGCAAAGAGGACAGAGCCAGGCTCTTTCCAGCGGTGCCCAGTGTCGGGACCAGAGGCCACGCCACGGGCACGCACTGAATCACAGGAGGTTCCCTCTGTACGTCAGGAAACGCTTTGACTGTGAGAGTGACTGAGCGCTGGCACAGGTTGCCCAGGGAGGTTGCGGAGTCTCCCTCCTTAGTGCTCCTCTCTGGGCAGAGGGGCTTGCTCCGTGGCTTCTGGAAGAAGGTGTCCACATGACTCTTCCTTTCCTTCCCTCTGTCCACAGAGATGCTGATTTTTGGAGGAGACATCTTGAAGTTTGCTGGTACGTACTTAGGACGACGATGCCCACGTCTAGTCATCTGCAGCATTTAACTGTTGTGGCGGCCATTTGCTCTGCTCTCCTTCTCAGGAGGCTCTGTGCAGCACCTTGAGCCAGCTTTCTGGCCAGGCATGCACCCCGCCCTTTCTCCAGGCTTCTCTTTCCCCCCGGGCCTGCCTGCGGTTTGGCTTTGGCAAGGGCTGTGGCTCCCCTCACTCTGCCCCCACTTGTAGGGCCCTGGGCTGGGGGTGGGGGCAAAGAAGCGCTGAGAGGAGGAGACCGCCTAGAAAGCGCAGCCCAAAGGTGTGTGTTGGGGTGGTGGTGAGGGGCAGGGAGGCCCTGGTGGTGGCGGAGCTCGGGCTGCCAGGCTGCGAGGCGGGGAGGATTCCCTGGTGTGCTGCAGCTGCAGAGGAGCGCTTGGGGCAGGGGGTGCCACCGCTGCCGGCTGGCTGCTGCTGTGGCTGGCCCGGGAGAGGAGAGGTGTCCCGGTGCCATCGTCCTGGAGGACCATGCCCTCCCACAAGCCCATCTTCCTCAGCACATTGGCCGGTTTCTGCTGTCCCTGCCACTGAGCGTAGGTCGGGGAGAGTCAGGTCTCAGCAGAGCCTTTACCTTCCCCTCGCTTTCCCCAGGGGATGCTGTGCTGGTGCTGTGGAGAACAGGACCCCAGGAGCTGGCTAAGACCATCAGCCTGGTGCTGCAATGTAGCTGGCAGATCCAGAAGAAGTGTGGGAGTCGTGACACGCACGTGGGTCAGAAGGTCCAACTGAAGATAGGTACGGGCGCTGTGCCAGGCGCAGATCCGTGGCACTCTCCCGTGCCATAGGGTGCTTCTCACGGGCAGGGAACGCGGGGATCCCTACTGGGGCTAGTGCCAAAGGAAAGCATGTCCTGCGAGCATTCAAGGGGCCAGCTGTAGTCGGAGTGGGGATGGGAGACCAGGACTGCTGGCTTTGCGTGCGTTTGCAGATGCAGAGGAAGCTTAAAGGCAGAGCGGGTGTCAGATCAAGTATTAGGGTCTTTGAATGCCTGCTTTAGCACAGACGTCTGCGGGAGGTAGTTCTCCTTTCCTTTTTTTCAGGTGGGGGCGGCTTTGCATCCTTTCCCCTGCTGGATTCTCCCCTGCCTTTCACAAAGAGCAAAGGGGAACTGCTTTGCATGCGGCTGTGAGAAGGGCTTTGGCAGGCTGTTGTGTTTTCTCAAGCAGACAGCTCCAACCTGCCTGCACGTAAACGGAGCAGGCGGTGATCAAGCCCGCTGGTTTGCTGGGCTTCTGGGGCAGGCAGCTGGGCAAGATGCCCGGCACTCTCAACACATTGTCAATGTCACCTTTGCTTGTCTCTTTCTAGACACCCGTTTCAGGGACCTGTGTCAGTATCCCCCCGAGTAGGACGGAGGACGCCCTCCCCTTCCATAAAGCCCGTCTCCCCACTGGGCTTCAGATTAGCTTCTGACCAGCGGAGATGCTGGGGACTGTAGAGCTCAAAATGTTCCCTGTGTCAGTTCTGCTTCTCCCTCTCTCTCTCTCTCTCTCACCAGGGATCTCTGCAGGGTCCATGAGCCTCCTGACTGTCGGAGACAAGAGGCGGCAGTACTTCTTGATCTGCGGCCAGGCCCTGGGTGAAGTTTGTGAGGCTGAACAGCTTGCGAATGCAGGTGAAGTTATCCTCTCAGCCACCTCCTGGGAGCTCTGTGAGCAGCACCGGCTCAGGACCAAGCGTCTTGCAGGCAAAAGAGCTGTGAAGGTAGGTGGATGGGACGGCCTCTAGAGCGATTCCGAGGGCCCGGACCTGGGCATGAATGAGGGAGGTGTCAGAAGGCCGAGGAGCTGAATGTGGAGAGAGCTGTAGCTGTGAAAGCGGGCAGGCAGCTGAAGCTCTTGTCCTTCCATCTCGGGGGTAACGGTGGGCTGGGCTCGCTTGGTTTGAGGGGTCGGGAGGCACTGGAAGGGTTTTGGCCCCACCAGCAATGTCCTCTGTGGGTCATGGAGCTGTTGTTGACAGCTGGGGGATGCTTGGGTGATACCTGCCCAGCTCCGGTGCTTCTGAGGAAGTACTTGTGTCCCATCCAGCCAGGTGGGCTTGTTGTGCCCTTTTCTGGGCAGTGACGGTGGAGGGCAGGCTCTGTCCCCTGGACTCCTGGGGAGGCCAGTGGCAGTGCTTTCATTCTGTGTGTCTCCAGGTTACAGGCATGGATTGGATGTCT
Organism: Aptenodytes patagonicus; assembly: GCF_965638725.1. Lineage (NCBI taxonomy): Eukaryota > Metazoa > Chordata > Aves > Sphenisciformes > Spheniscidae > Aptenodytes > Aptenodytes patagonicus. The sequence goes on from NW_027472001.1 coordinate 512,723, forward strand.
TGGTCAGAATGCCAAGACGCTTTACGCAAGCTTGTACAACGCTCAGTGAGCCACGGCTTGGAAGGGGAAGGTGGGTGCCAACTTCACCTTGTTCTGTGATTGCCCGGAAAGGTGGGGCCTGGCTGCTTCAGGGGCCAGAGAGGAACCACCTCCGCCCTCTCCCCCCTTTCGGATAGCACTCCTGCTTTTGGCCCTCCTGTGCCTCAGCTGGGGCAGTCGCTGCTGCTGCCTCCTCCTTCCAGGGGACAGCTCTGCCCCGAGCATCTGGAGGTGGCAACATGAGCAAACGCAGAAGACTCTTTCTCCCCCGTTTCCAGCGCCAGCCCCTGCTTTCCAACACCTCGTAGTCCCATCCTCCCAGCGACCAGCTGCATTTTCTCTCCTCAGGCGCCATGAGGCCTGCTTTTCTCTTGCCCAATGATTATGATGCGGAGGAGGTGCTTAGGCAGTACATACCAGAAGCTGCTCTCAGGAAGGTACGGCCAGGCCGCCACTGCTGGGGGCTGCATTTTTGGAGGGTAGAAGAAGTGGTGCATTGCAGAGATGGAGTCTTCACGAAGACAGACAAACAAAAGAAAATGCACCCTGAGACAACAACGCGGGGAAACTGAGCCAAGGAGCACCGGTGCTGCACCATTGTGTGCGTTGTCCTCAGAGAGACACGGGTGGCGGGAGGCGGACTTCTGTCTCTCTGTCTTTTCCGTGGGTATGGTGCTGGAGGTGCTGCGGACATGATGGTGGCATAAAGGGGAGATTCCACTGAAGTCCCTAGAGCATCCCTGAGGGTCGGCCCTCATGCCCATACCTGTCCCAAGATGGGGTGTTACCGGAGCACCTTTCTCTCCTTTGTCATTTGTGTTATGATTCGGCATCTGCCTGCCGCAGGCTGGGCAGCCTGCCGGCCGTTTGCACTGAGAGGAGGATTTATCCCTTCCTCCGGTAGTACCTGCTATTGCCAGTACGCCTGCCGTCCCTCGGTATCTGGTGTGGGCAGTAAGCCCCCAGGAGAGCAGGCTGGTGAAGCCGTCGTGCTCTTGTCTTCCAGCTTGATGACAGCGTGCCGCTGGACCTCTTCTCTGAGCTACGGCCAGTCACCAGCCTCTTCATCCAGCTGCGGCTGGCTGAGGATAAAACCACAGTGGAAGTCTACACGATCCTCCACAATGCCAGCAGGATGATGCGAGAAATCCTCTGTCCTCACAAGGGCGAACTCAACAAAGTCCTCCGGTTTGATAAAGTGAGTGTGGGGGAGCAATCGCCTCCCCCCACGCTGAGAGGGTGGGCAGTGAGCAAGAGGGAGAGACTCCCTCTTAGGCATTGTAGCAAGATGTGCTGCATCTGTCCTTGGCAGGGCTGCACGTTCCTCTGTGTGTTTGGACTCGCTGGAGAAAAGCTGCCCTACGAGAGCCTTCACGCCTTGCAGAGTGCTATTCAGATCTTCAACTCGTGCTCCACAATGCTCGGGGAAAGAGAGTGAGTGTGTGGCGGGGGTGAGGGGGGTGCATGCTGGCTGGGACGGCGCAAGGGGGCTTACCAGAAAGAGACGTGCCTTCCAGCTTGCCCTCCCTTGTCCCTGGCAGGAAGGAGGCAGTGCCCTGAGAGGTGGCAGGTGACCCCTGGGCTTAGCCCACGGCAGCCAGGCCGAGTCCCTCCGAGCACACCCTGCTAGCCACCGCGCTGGAACGAGCCCTCGCAAGGGCGAGAGGCTCCTTGGTGTCAGAGGCAGGCCCTTCTGGGCGACTGGCCCATGACCAGGGATGGGGCCCAGCCACCTGATCTCAAGATGCTGTCATGGCAGGCGGTGCCATCGTGGGCGCCTTCCTCCCTCCCTCCCTCTTTGCTCACGAGAGGGCTGTGGCCTTCTGCAGGTCGCAGCTCAGGGAATGTGGCCTCAGGGGAAGTGTCCAAAACTTGCTGCATGCGCTCTACCCCTGTCCCTTGTCCCTTGCAACCCGGGTATGTTGCGCCCCTGAGCTCTCCAAGTCCCCGAGACCCGTGCTGGCAGGGCAGGATGGCAGGTGGCCCAGGCTAGCGCCGAGGGGAGGTGCGGGAAGGGATGAAGCCGGGCGGGCTTCATGAAGGGGCGCTGCTGAAGCCGCACTCTTTCCCCGTGTGCCAGGGCAGTGTCTGTTGCAGTTACCAGCGGGACGGTGTTCTGCGGACTCACTGGCCACCCTGTGAGATATGAATACACAGGTACGAGGCGTGTGTCTGAGGTGCGGGAGGCTGTCGTGGGCCTGCTTCAGCATAGCAGTCTGGAAGAGGAAGGTGGGCTGGGAGAGGGCTTGCCCAGCAGCCCGTCAGGAACGGCCCAGGCAGCTCTGGTCCTGGCCTGGGGCGGGAGAATGGGCTCCGTGGCCGGTTGTTCCCCTGAGTTCTCCTGACCCCGCCGTGGGGTTGGCCTGTGCCGGAGGTGAGGCAGCCATTGGCCTGGAAGGGTGCCGTGGGGCTGGTGGCACCGGCACACCAATGCGTGCTCTCTCTTTCTCTCTCTGGCAGTCATTGGCCAGAAGGTGAATTTGGCAGCCCGGATGATGGTGCACTACCCCGGGCTGGTGTCCTGTGATGCAGTGACCTACGCCACCTCTCGGCTGCCCCCTTACTACTTCAGGGAGCTGCCGGCGAGAGAGATGAAAGGCCTTAGGCATCCTGGCACTGTCTACCAATATGTGGGGATCCCCGAGGAGAGGTGAGTGTCCTCTGAGAGGGCTGGATGAGGGGACGGTGGCACCGAGGGTGCAGCCTTGGCCAGCAAAGAGGAGTTCTGCAGAGAGAGACCAAGCTGGTCTCCCTTCCCTGTGGCTGAGAGGGTCGGAAGCCCTCGCGTGGGAGGCTTTTTGCCTTTCTCCCCTGCTGTCTCCTGCTGGCTCTGTCCAAATGGCTTTCGACTGTGCTTTCCGTGCTGTGCTTGCTCCAGCCCATGCCCTGGTAACGCTGACCCAAGGAGGTTTTTGTCCCAGCTGCTTCTGAGCAGGAAGCTTTGGGCCAGTCCGGTTCCCATGGGGAAACGTGGACCATCGGGACACTCTTCCTCATGTCTTCCTGCTGAAATCTCAGCTCTTCCCCCGGGCCAGGAGTTGACCCCCTCTTTGGATGAGGGTTTGAATGTTAACATTGCCGTCTCTTTGAAACTACGGGAAGACTTGAGCCAAAGGTGCCAGGTGCTTGGCATCCCAACCCGTTCAGTGACACAAGTCCTCCTTTCCAAGGCACTTGTTTTTCTTGGCCAACGTGGTAAATGTCTGCTAGCCAACAGCACACCCTGGCTTCTCTCGCGTGTCTCCGATTTCTCTGGGTATGGCCTCTGGTGATGGACTCTCGATACGTTCTCCTGCCGCGCCGTGGCCATTGGGCTTCTTTATGCTTGCAGCTGTCCTAGCGTGCAGCTCGAACGTTGGCTAGGGGAGCGTGCAGGGGCTAACACGCTGCTCGAAAGAAAAGCAGGTACCCGAGGAGCAGCACGTCCTGCCCCTCCCTGCCAGGCTGCTTCTCTACGTCCCTTGGCTTCTCACCAGCTAATTGACTTGTGTTTTCTGTTCCCCTGTTTCTAGCATATTTGGCATGGCTCTTACCAAGAAGAGGTCCGAGTACGTCCCATTGCTGGGTAGGTGGAGAACGCCTTGCTCTTCTGAAGCCGTTTCTTCCCCTTGGTAACTTTTAGTGCCACGCTGGGAAGGGAGAAGCTTTTGCCAGGGACGGTGTTGCCTGCAGCGGCCCTAAGGAAGTGCCGCCTGTCTTGGTCACTACTTGGCTGATATCTTTGGGGTGGAAAGCAGGGTGAGGCGCCTGGTGCTCCCTGCCGTGCTCCAGACCTGGTAGGAAGGTTCCTTTCAGCTATGGAGCTGCTCACCCCCTGGGGGCTAAACTGATCCCTGTCTTTGGGATCAGGAAAGAGATTTCCTTCTGCCAGACTGACAGAGAGTCTGGGTGGTAGGTTCTCCCCCTGGTAATCCTCAGCGTTCCTTTCTTGGCAGCATCTGGGTGTAGATATGGAAATGCCAGGACACACGGGATGCCTTTAATCACTCGGTGTCTTGCCGGATGCTTTGGGCCTTGTTATGGGTTAGGCCTGGTAGGCAGCTCAGCCCCACAGAGCCGCTCGCTCCCCACAGTGGGATGGGGAAGAGAATCGGAAGGGTAAAAGTGAGAACACTGGTGGGCTGAGATACAGGCAGCTTAACAGGTAAAGCAAAAGCTGCGCACGTGCGCAAGGCAGAATCGGGCACTCGTTCACTGCTTCCCATCGGCAGGCAGGTGTCTAGCCATTCCCAGGAAAGCAGGGCTTCATCATATGTAATGGTGACTTGGGAAGACAAGCGCCATAACTCCGAATGTCCCCCCTTCCTCCTTTTTTCCCCCAGCTTTCCTTGCTGAGCACAGCATCATATGGTATGGCAATAGGCCTGTGGTCAGTTGGGGTCAGCTGGCGCAGCTGTGCCCCCTCTCAGCTTCTTGTGCACCCCCAGCCTGCTCGCTGGCGGGGCGGCGTGAGAAATGGAAAAGGCCTGGACGCCGTGCAAGCATTCTTCAGCAATAACTAAAACATCGTTGTGTTATCGACACCAATGTTTGGTCGCAAATCCAAAACACAACACCATACGAGCTATTCCTGAAGAACATTAACTCTAGCCCAGCCAAAACCAGTACAGGCCTGAAGACGCTGCCTTAACTCCCGGGAAGCGCTCTGTGGCTCGTGGTACAGCAAGGAGATGCTTTGAGCCTCTTTGGGACATAGCTGCCTGCAGCGACTCAAATCATCCCTTCCAGTCTTGTGCTGGATCACTGTGGGGAGTTGCATGGGGCCGGCTGAATCTCTGTGCCTGTGGGAGGGGAGGGGTGCGGGGCAGGGAAGAGGGCATGGGAGCCGCGCGGTGGGGCAGGCGGGCCCACTACTGCTCTGAGGAAGGCAGAGGTGCAAAAGCTGGGATGAGCGGGCGGGAAGGAGGCCTGGGTGCAGGCAGGCTGGCGGATGTAGTGGCGGGGAGGGAAGCTGTGGTGGAGGGTGCCAGCAAAAGGGACGGCTCTTTGCTTTTCAGCACGCGCCAGCAGCTCGTTTTCTTGTTTGTCTTCCCAGGTCGGGAGAAGGAGATTGACCTCTTTGTCAGCTGCTTGAAAGCCTATAAGGCTTTAGGAGAAAGGCACATCCTGGCATTTGAGGGCCCGATGGGCTCCGGAAAGAGCCACTTACTTACTGAACTGGCCTATTTAGGCCAGGCTGCTGGCCACAGGTACAGGTTTTTGACCTGCAGCTTTGGGACACTGCCCCTGCCCGTCCCCTGGCAGCCATGGAACACTCCAGCCCCTCTGCCAGTGCGCCTGGCCCTTGGGCTGCAGCCTCCCGAAAAAGCCTCCTGGAGACACTCGCTAGGAGCTCCTGCGTGCTCTGCTCCCGCCTCTGCCTCTTTGGGGAGTTGGAGGTGGCTTCTTGAGCCATGGCCTTTCCTCCTTCACCTCTGGGCCAGGCACAGACAGAAGGAAAGAGCTCAAGCTCAGTGCTTTTCATCTGACTCCAGACCCAACAGACAGCAGGGCGGCCTGTCTCAGAAGCCCTGCTTGCCCTCTGCGTGTTTCCCAGAAGGAGCACTGGGGCAGAAAAGCCTTCCCGTGGTCTGGGAGGCAGACTGCTAAGGTCTGGAGCCCAAAGGCAAACTCACCGCTTGCTCCATCCTTGCCTCTTAGCCCCGTGAGTTCCTCTGCAGGGGGGACGTAACGAGACCTGGGCTGGCGCTGCGGAGACACAGGGCCTGGACCTGGCTCTCCCAGTGGCTTGGCAGCAAGTGCCCCTCTGTGCCCTTTCTCGTAGGAGGAGTGAAAAGCTTGGCCTTCTCTGGGAAGCACTTTGAGATGGGTGGCTGAAGAGCTCCCCCCAAGGGCATCTCCACCCCTTTTGTCTTAGAAGGCTTGGGCTGTTGGGGATCTCAGTCCCTTTTGCTTTTGCACGGCAGGGTAGTTGCCATGGAACTGCTAGAGGTCAACGTGAGGCAGTCCTTCTCTGCCATCCGTACGCTGACGGCCAGGGCCCTGGGCCTCCAGGACTGTGAACTGTGCAGTGACAGGCAGTGCATGCTGCAGACAAAGCTCCGAGGGACAATCGAAGAGAGCAGCTATTGCCTCCTCAATGACGTTTTCCTTGTCAAGGTGAGCGCGAGAGGCCTCTCTGGCCCTGGAGAAGGCCTTCTCACGAGCTTTTCTGGGTCTGGCGTCGGGTGGGCACGCTGCTGGGAGTGCCTTAGCTCAGGGGTGGGAATCGCAAGGGTCCTAGCACACGTTTCCCATTCCTGGGCCCGGGGGGCTCCCTGACTGTGGTGAGATCATGTCCCGTGCTGCACCTGGCAGTGCCCGGTGCCTTGTTCGGCACCCTGGAAGTGGCATTGGAGAGAGGCTGGTGCTGACCTCGTGCTGAGGTCACTGCTGTGTGAGTGCTCTGCTCCAGTCAGCCCAAGATTCCCACAGCCAGAGAGCCAGCTCTTCAGCCCACCCCCAAGCCCCAGCTCTGCCAGAGACCCTCAGCAGAGGGCCTTCGCTTTAGGCTCCAGGTGAAGTCCCCCCTGTGGCTCCTTGCGCCTGTGTTGGGGAGAGGGAAGGTGCTGAGGCCAGCAGAGGCGGTTTGCTCTGTGGTCTTGCTCGGTGGGTAGGTGTGCCCTAGCCCCGGAGTGATCTTTCTCCCTGACTCCTTTTCTGGCCAGTTTCCCGTTTCGGACAAGGTTCGCGAGATGCCTGAAAGTCAAAGGAAAACGGAATTGCACTCGACTTGGGCAAAAGTGCTAGAGAAGGTGAGCATTTCTCCTCCTTCCTCCTGGGTCGGAGAAGGAAAACAACCCTGCCGGCTGTGGGCTCTGCACCACAGCGTGTGAGCGGGTGAGAGGACCAGGCATCTGGGTTATCGCCATTCAGGGCCTGAGAAACCCCCCACCTCCTCCCCGCAGCCCCACAAGCACACCCAATAACTTTCCTCCCGCAAGGTGTGCCCTGGAGGAGGAACGATGTCTTCTGCATTCCCTTGCCCAAGCTCCCTCCTTCTGCAGGGCAAGTGATGTTAGGTGTGACCTTAAAGTCTCCAAGAAATTAAGAGTCAGTAAGCTTCTGAGCAGGGAAGTGGTTGGGGAGAGACATCAGAGCATCCTCTCAAGAGACAGAGGCTAAATCTCCTCCCCGGAAGACACTTGAGAATCCACCGGACTGCCCTCAGAACACCCTGCTTTTTTTCAGGCCATTGGAGCAGAATTTGGCATATTTGTCATCGACAATGCCCATTTCATCGACCCTGCCTCCTGGAGTATCATGTCACCCCTGCTCCAAGACGTCTCCCTCTTCACGGTCATGAGCTTAGCTCCAGGCTACGCGCGAACAGAGAGCTTTTGCAAAGCCGCAGCAGAGAACACAACATCCCAGCAGATCACCTGTCTTCACCTGGACGAGCTGAAACCTTCAGCCATGGTGCAGAAAGTCTGCCAGGGCCTTGGAGTGGTCAGCATCTCCAGGGATCTAGCGAGGTAAGTTCGAAGCAGGGGAGCTCTTCCTGAGGGCTTGAACCTATGCAGACCATGGAAGGGACTCACCTCCCCAGGAAAGGGAGCGCAGGGCCGCTAGAAGCATCAGTGCCTCTAGCAAGTACTGGGCGCGGGTTGCTTTTTATGCCTCGCCCTGGCAGGTGGGAGCCGAGAGTGGGCAACTCCCTCGGCACAGAGCGTGGGAGGTGTCAGCCCTTCGCTGTTGCACAGGGAGGAAGGGAGGAAGGGAGGAAGGGAGGAAGAGTCCCAAGCCCAAGCGTGGCTGGGGTGTGAAAAGGCCTTGGTCTAGGTGGCCAGGCTGTGGGGGAGATTCCCCGGGGCAGAGGTCTGCCCTGCTGCCAGAGAGGATCTAGGCTCCCGAGGAGAGGAAAGGCAGGGCTTGCTGCTCTGTGCTTTGGGCATTGTCCGCAATTCTTTTCCGATGGACTTCCGTGAAGGCTGGGGGTTCAGGGGGGCCCAAAAGCTCAAGCCAGCGGGAGGACCGTCCCTTTCAAAAGTGAGGTGTAGCTGTGACGAAGATGCTGGCTACCCTGCTATGCCCGAGTTACTCGCCGCCCACCTGAACTGTGTTTCACCTTACTTTCCTTGTGGGGGTCACTGCCGGGTCTGCTCCTGTCCAGGTTCCTGATCCAAAGAAGCTTGGGGGTCCCCTATTACTGCGAGGAGCTGCTGCGCTGCCTTTGTTGCAACGACATGCTCTTGTTCCGCAACCGGAGGCGGGGTGAAAAAGCAGAGGACAACTGGGAGAACCTGATCAGTAAGCACCTTTGCTGCTGACTAGAGAGTCGCTGTGGCGCGTTGTCTGCAGCACAGTCTTGCCCTGTCGTTCCCCCATGGATCTGGGCAGAGTCAGATCTTGCAGCAGTGCAGAAGTTGGTCTGGCGGAGGTTGTGGGCTCCTGTGTGCCTCGCTGTTGGGACAGCCAAAGCAGGGGCTAGCGAGTTCTGGTGGCTTGGAGGGGCCTAAATTCTTGGGGCGGGGGTTGGGGGGCTAAACCAGAGGGGAAATTGTTCCGGAGCACATGTGTTTCTGGTGTTCCTTAGGCATTCTAATGGGCACGTAATTTACCTTGCCCAAACGCCAGCTCGCTTGAGAACAAACCCCAGCTTGGGGTGAGGGACAGGCCCGGGAAACTTGAATCCAAAACCATAAATCCCCACAAGGGTGCTGGTAACGGAAGAAAACGGTGGTAATGCCACCGAGAGAGCAATGCCAGCCAGAGTGCCGTGGCCTTGGGAACAGCCAGGACTGACGCTCCGTTTTGCATGACCACCGGCAATTTCCCTGGCTGCGGATGTAGCGCTGTTGAAGGCAGCAATGCTGCTGCTTTCTGTCCCAGGGCGTTCAGTCGCCCCCTGGGAAGTCTGGAAGCTTTGACTGAGGGACTGTTTGGGATAGCTGGTCTGAAGGCAGAACATCTTTGGGAGGGCTGTGCAAGGAAACTGTTTTGCTCTGCTTAATGACCCACGTTCAGCGCAGGCAGGTCAGCGCGCCCACACTGGCCCGTGTAAGGTGGGACTTGTCCCATCTCAGGTGAAGTTTGAAATGTTTGCAAGCTGCAAGTCACTTTGCAAATTGCCTTATTCGTGCTCTCCTGCTCCACCCAGCTTCTGCAGTCGAGGCTTCAGCCCTCGCAGCAACCTCGAGCTCCAGCGCGGGGAATGATGGCAGGGTCTGCATCATCAGACCAGACGTGAACCTGGAGAACACCATGCTGCCCGCCAGCTTGAAAGGTGAGGGGCCGAGCGCCGCTCTGCCGGCTCGCGGCTGTGCTGGGGCCCCTTCCCGGGGCATCGGCTAGAGGGAGGCTGGGCATCTGTGTGCTGCAGAGTCACCCTCTCAGCTTGGGGGCTCTGCTGGGAAGGTGGCTCCAGTCCAACCAGGAACAGGCCTGGGGTTGCGGGCAGCCCTTTCCCCCTCCTGGGCGTGGACCAGCCGTGAGCGTGCTGCCTGCTTTCCAACAGCGGGTAGGAGAGAAAAGCTTACTGGTGCAGCACTAAAATGGCTCCCTTTTCTCACAGAAGCAAAGCCTTTGCTGGGAAAAATCTTTGACTTGCCTCTGACTCGACTTTGAACGTGGCTTCTACCTCGCTATTCTCTTTTTAAGTTCCCCAGCTAGCGCTGGTCTCAGGGCACTTAATCCAAACCAAACCCGTTTTTTTTCTGTGGATTGCCACGGAAATTCCCCCGTAGCCAGGGGAGCTGGATGGGGGAACTGTCAATGAGTGTCTCTCCTCTCTAGCCATAGCCATTTGTATGAACCTTGGAGAAGCGTCATGCTAAAAAGTTGTTTTGTCCAAAAAAAAAAGACGACAACCAAAAGAAAGGAATAGTATCGTCTGGCCAAGTTAAGACAACTGTTGTGGGGAGCTCTGAGTCCACCTCTGATGTGGGGAAAGTTCTCTGTTCTCTCTGCGCACTACTCCAGATCTGGTAGGGCGCATCATGGGATGCATGTACCTGCTGGATCCTGCCCTCCTCACCCTTGGTGGAGGAGCGTTTGTTTGAGCGTCTTGCTCTTCCCCAGGCCTTGTGGCCTGCGATTCCAACAGGAGCGGAGCCGTTTTGAAGACGCCTACCCTGGGTTGCGATTGCCCAGCAGGTGCAGTCCCGAGGAGAGGAGGCCAAAGTCGACCCCGTTTCATGTGTTGAAACTTTCCAGCCTCTCCAGCCTCAGCATGGGGAACAGGCAAGAGAGAGACGTGTTGCTGCTTTTTGACAGAGATTGCGCTGGCTCAGCTGGACCGGATAAAGCCGCTGAAGCAGATGGTTTTGAAGTTTGCAGCTGTCATCGGGCCAGTGTTTACCACCCAGCTGCTGTCGCACATCCTTCCCACTGGCGTCAGGCCCAAGATGAACTGCTTGTTGAACACGTTGGTGAGCGACAACATCCTTAAGCGGCTGAAAAGCACAGAGGTGCCAGAAGATGTCCAAGATCCTACCAAGGGGCCAGCCACCTCTCTGCGGGCAGAGCGTGGTAAGTGGTAGCAGTAAGGCGGACAAGGGAGCTCCCAGCTGTGTCCCGGCGGGGCTCCCCAGGGCATGGTGCGCTTCCCCCCGCCAGTGATGGGTGGGTGGAGCTCAGGCAGGCATGGCTGTTCGGGATGGGTTGTTCAAAGATCTTACAAGTCAATCTCAAAGCACACTAGCTTTGCACCGGAGGGAAGTCCGCACCAGCCGTCCCAAGTGCCTCTGCTCCCCTGCCTCCAAGCACTGCTCACAGCGCAGGCATGGGAGGGCTTGTGGAATCCCTGACATCCTCTCCCAGCCGCCTGCAGCGTCCAGATCAAAGATGCCCTCCAGAGTGCCCCGGGGCCTTTGACAGGCTTTTACTCGGCTTTGATTCCCCTGTGGCCCAGGGCGGGAAGCTCAGGAGGCTGGGAACCGCCTTGCCAAGAGCGGGGAGAAAGCGCTGGCCGGGGCTTGCTTCGGCTGGCGGCAACATCCCCAGCTCCTGCCTGGAGTGCAGCTGAGCACTGTGTCCCCAGGGCTGTGCTAGCGTCAGCAAGGCGAGCGGGCCCTTTCTCCCCGTGCTGCAAGGCTCGGTGTGCAGCAGCGCTGGTTCTCTGCCGAGGATGTGCATGACTTTCATACCCCGGCTGGGACGGCCCTGAGCCCTGGCCCCAGCTCGGGCTGCCGCAAAGGCCCTTTGCCTTGCAGGTGTGGAGAGGCCCTCTCTGAGCAAGACGACTGTGGAGCAGCAGTCTGGCGTCCTGGCCTTCTGTGTCCTGCTGCTGCGAGAGGCTGCCTATGAGCTGTGGCCCGAGAGACAGCGGGTCGCCTTGCACTGCAAGTGTGCCGCCTTCCTGGAGCAGCACGCGCACAAATGCAAGAGCTGCAGCCAAGGGGACTTTGTTGCCTTCCACCGCTTCGCCGTCACCAGCACCCAGGACGGAGGGAGCCCTCATGGCCCTGCTGCCCAGGGCGACTCCCGCAGCTGGGAGGCCTTGGTGCTTGCAGGAGAACAGCTGAAGAGGGCTAGGACCCACGGCACTGAGGGTATGCTGTGTACCATGCTCTGCAGCCCGGGCCCTCCTGGAGGCCAGGGGTGTGTGCTGGGGATCGGGTGGGAGTAGATCTGCTAGGGATGAGCCCAGGAGGTGAGGACGACCACTGCAGACTTTCCTCAGTCTGTTGGGACCCTTGCAAGGATCCTTGCAAGCCCGCTGGGAAGAGCAGCTCTTACCCCCGGGGTACGCGAGGAGGTGTCTAACCCCCTGTTTTCTTTCCAGATGCTGCAGATGCTCTGCAGCAGCAGCAGGCTTTCAGGGAGGAGGATTTTGGGTGAGCAGACAAGGTTTTGATTATTTTTGAAGCCAGTGAGCTCAGGGTCTCCAGAGGAGACAAAGGAAGCGGCAGCATTTGGCTGCCGGTTGTGACTCTAGCTTAGGGGAGAGGCTTTCTGTGCGGTGGGAGCTGGGAGGAGATGGCCACGGCGATGAGAGAGTGCTTGAGGAAGCCCGTGGGCTCAGAGTGATCGTCACCCTCCACTGGAGCAGCCCTTGCTTTGCAGTTCCTCCAGAGTAGCGCTGCAAACTCTGCAGGGGAGAGGGACTCGAGTGCTTTGCCTGTGGGAGGTGACAGAAAGCCCAGCTTGTCTTTTTCTCCCTACCTACAAAGCACCTGTATGAGTCCTGCCTGCCCGTGGCCTCGTGCTCTGCTTTGAACAAAGGGCTTTTGATGCCGTCTCTGTGGGGAGAAGGACCAGTATAGGTGATGCCCGTGTATTCTGTGCTCTCTTCTTCCCCTGGGAACTGTCCTCTGACTAGTGTGGCAGGGCGGTTTCTGGCAAAGAGCGAACAGACAACTGAGCTGCCCAGCAAGACCGACGGGAAGCACAACGGCACATGTGAATGCAAAGCCATCGTGGAATCGGTGCTTGTGCCTTTGGCTCGCCACTACAAGGCAATGGGCGATGCTGCCAGAGCCTTTTACTACCTTCTGGAGTGCGCAGCTGCCTACCTGCATGTCTCCAACAGCTACATGGTGAGTTGCCCTGCTTGCCAGGACCCACTGTGCACGGAGTCCTCTCAGTCGCCTGGCTCTGGGCAGGACAACTTCCCCGTTGCAAGAGGGCATGCCTTCGCGGGGCCTTGGAAGGGAAATGCTGGGTCAGACCCTGACTTCTTCCTCCGGTTTGCCTCTTCTGCGGCAAGAGACACAGGGCACTGTGCCCTTAGCACGAGGAGCATTAGCAGGGAGGCGGTCTGAAGGATCACTGGTGCCTGTGCTCTGAGCCAGGGTGACTGTGTTTGAGCGGGCATCACCAGGGAGAGAAGCAGGCTCTCTTAAGACAGATGCCAGAGGCAACGGGGGAGGACAAGGCTGGCCATGGGCTCTGCACCCACGCTCACCTGCTCTCTGTGTGCTTGCGCAAAGGCCCTCATGAAGCTGAACGAAGCGGAGGTCCTGAGGAGCTCGGTAGAGAAGAAAGTGAATGTGATAGCCCGCTTTGAAGAGGCCACCTTCTTCAGCCTCAAAGGGGAGGTAAAGAGACGGGGAGGTCTGGAGGGACCGCCTGGGGGACGCAGCTGGATGCCTTCCCCAGTTGCAGTGGATATCCCTGGCATCTCCAGCCACTGGCAGATTCCTGCAGTCTCTTGGGCAACTACTCCATATCGGGATGATTCCCTTTTCCTGTGCAGGTCTGCTGTCATATGGGACGCCTGAAGCTGGCAAAGAAAATGATCAGGAAGGCGCTGAGCCTGCTCAAAAGGCAGTTTCCCCGGACCTCCGTTGGAGCCTTTGTCAAGCCGCAGCTGGAAAAGTTTCAGTGTGCCGCTTATGTTGCCAGAAGAGCATCCTCCCTTCCGCAGGAGGCCCGGTAAGAAGCAGAACTGAGAACCCGGGAAGGAAGAGCCATTTCCTACCTGGTCCCAGGCATCTGGGCCCAGACCTGCCTAGACTTGAGGCCACACCTAACCTGACACATAGGCCTTAGCAGGACCGAGGCGTTAAGGACCGATGTGCGGGTAAAACAGGCAACGACAGAGCCCCACGCTCCCTCCCCTCCCTGCGCAGTCATGGGAACAAAGCACGCCTTTTGGTACAAAGCAGCTTGCAGCCGGGGATGTGGCTGCTGACACGTGTTGGCTGCGGCAGGGGGTTGGTGGTGACTGGGAAGAGAGCGCTGTAAAGAGGGAGTAGAGGCTGAAGAGGGGCAGGGGTCTGGAGGCAGGACCGGGACATGGGGAAGGAGCAGTAGGTGGAGGTGAGGTGTGAGAATCAGGAAGCTCAGGGGCCGATACCCCTTTTCCTGCTGGTTCCCGGCTTTGCTTGCCCCCCCCCCCCCCCGGCGCTGTAGTGCCAACGTGCCCTCTCGAGCGGTCAGCTTCCCCCGGCAGCACTTCTTTGCCCCCTTCCGCTCTGGCAGCCCTCTCTCCATCAGCTCCCTTTCCTCCGAGGAGGTGTAACTGGCTTGTCCGCCGCCCTGCTTTCCCCCGGCCCTGTCCGATTTAGCACTGTACAGCTAGAGCCTCTGGGCCCAGCAGTTTCTCTTGTGTGGCAGGAGGAAGAGGCTAGCCTGGCTGCTGCGGCAGAGCTGCTGCCTTTCCTTACTGGAGCACCTCTTCAGCCTGGAGGGCACTTCCAGCGGACGGACGTTCTCCCGCCTGGCAGCGCGCATGAAGGCCAACACGGACAGGGCGGCAGACTCCTATCGGGCAGCAGACTCCCGCCACAGATAGACTTAAACCAGAAGGGTGGAGCTGAAGTCAGCTAATTACACATCTCCTCCATGATGACCTTTGTTGTTGGGCCTTTCTTTCTGAGGCACGGAAAGAGACGCTGTCTTTCGTTGCTGTGGAGGGCTACTGTTGCTCCAGCAGTGATGGCCTTTGTTGTTGGGCCTTTCTTTCTGAGGCACGGAAAGAGACGCTGTCTTTCGTTGCTGTGGAGGGCTACTGTTGCTCCAGCAGTGATGGCTACAGCTCTCTTGCAGGTCCCGGTGCAGACTCGTGATTGAAGACGCTTCTGATTTTAGGTCACGTTAAAACCAGAGGCCCTCTCTGTTGCTCTTGTTCCTCACCACCCACGTACGGTCAGCCAGCGACTGCTGCTCCCTATCTTTCCCCAGCTAAAGGGGAGGAGAAACCTGTATAAAAAGGCAGGGGGTGACAGGAAAAGCCCCAGACGCCGAGGGGACTTGGGACAGCTATCGCCAAAGGTTTTGCCTTGTCTGAACCCGTCGGGGGACTGGAAACAACACGCCCTTCTGCCTAGCATTGCCCCCAAGTCAGCGTCTGCAGCAAAACTCTACAATTACGGTGTATAAGCAGCGCCGCAGACACTGGGGAACAATGTGGGGACACAGCACGCAGGCAGGTCATACATCCGCTCCTCCCTCCCGGCCAGCTGGCAGCACTCCTTCTAGTGGCAGAATTCCTCGGGCTCGTCCCCTCTGGCTGCCTACCAAGGGCTTGGGCAGGAGAAGGGTTTGCACCCGGAGGTTACCTTCCGCGCTTCGCACTGAGGCACCTGTAGGTTTGTGGCAGACCTCAAAATTGCGGGCATAGCTACCGCTGTGCTCACTGAGATGGGCAGGAGCTCACTGGCGAATTGCAGCTCGGTTCGGGAACGGCAGGATGGCAGGGGCTTCATTCAAGGAGCTTCCAGTTGCCTGCAGGAGCTCTGCATATGCAGATTTTCCTCTGGCACCCTCCTTAGCACACAAGTTCCACGGCCACCACAGAAACATCGGGCATGCTGAGCTTACAGCTGTGCCACGCCTTCTGGCCCAGAAGCTTCCATTTCGTCACACAGGTGTTAAGCAGGACTGGGGTCCCTCTGGCTGCAGGTAACGGCCTCCCTGCTGCCAGCTGGGACCGTCAGTATGTGTGGCATCTACTACAGTGGCCAGTTATGCCTTCAGCTAGGAAGGCTGTGGCTGTGCCGCAAACAACTGCCTTCCTCCTTACGTTTCTGTCTTACAGAGTATGGAAATAGATGTCCAGCTGGCTGTTTGAACGGTGCAGGTTTTCACCGGCACTGGCGTGCACTGCTGGCCTCAGACTAGCTCCTTGCAAACTCCACCATCTTTTCCGCCCTTTCACAATGGTATATATATTGCAAACGGACACCTGCAAACGCCTGAGAGTAACATAAAGGCTTGGTGGAAAAGTAAAATAAAATGAAATAAAATAATCATATCTATTTGTCCATAGCCGCTTCTTCTTCTTCCTCCCTCTTTTTCCTCTCACCCATTCTTTCTTCTTTAATTTCTGCTCGGCTTCTGTTTCCAGCTACGCTGTGCCTGGTCTCTCTCTGAAGCCCACCCTTGCAAACCACCCACCTCAGAGCAGTTCTCAAATTTTTCCCATTGATCTTTGCCTGTCTCAGTAGCTGGAAGCAAAACAAACTCCAAAGCTTCTGTTAAACTCTGGGTGCGTGGCCGCATGGATGTGAAGAGACTGAAAGTTGGTACTGAGTCAAGCCAGAGCCGGGAGGAGCGTTCAGTCGAGATTTTTGCAGTGGGCTTGCAGAGGACGCAGACCCAGGTAGACGCGCTTCTGGATAGGCTCCCCCTTGACATCCAAGCCCTCGCACATGGGAAGCGAATCTTTGTAGGCCAGCTGTTATTCTTGTACGGTTTCGATCTAGCGGAGGCAGTGGGGCTTCCTGCCTTTGTGCTGGTGGTGGGTCCACCCCTCGCTGGTGCTGGGCAAAACAAAATCTGGAGGGGAGCAAGAGGTGGCGATGTTGTAATGGGCTCAGACTGGCAGCAGGCAGCTGTCTCTTCTCGAAATGAGCGGCTTAGCTTAACTGCAATAACGGGCCGGCTGGATTATTGTGGTGATTCCACCTCATTTTGTTGTATCTTTGGGGGGGGAACAGTCCCCCAGGCTGAGCCCATGGCGTTGCCCCGTGCTCCAGGCCCTGTTCCAGGCCGTGAGGGCTCCCTGTGGCCGCAGCAATGGGACACTGTGGCCACGCCCCCCAGGGCGCGGCCCCGCCCTCAACCACCACCCATGGGGCATGCCCTGCTGCACACCTGTCTGTCACCTCGGGAGGGCGGGGCCCTGTGGGGGCTGCCCACAGGGGAGGGAGAGAGAGAGAGAGAGACTGCTCCGCCCTGCCCCATCCCAGGACAGGGCCGTGTGCAGCAGAGGCCCTCCCCCACGCCCCCGCAGGGCCGTGTGCAGCGCAGCGCCCTCACCTCGTGGGGCCCTCTCTGATGCTGGTTCCCTGGTCATGGCTGTAGTGGGTTGACCCTGGCTGGATGCCAAGGTGCCCACCAAAGCCGCTCTATCACTCCCCCTCCTCAGCTGGGCGGGGGAGAGGAAATACAACAAAAGGCTCCTGGGTCGAGATAAGGACAGGGAGATCACTCATCAATTACCGTCACGGGCAAAACAGACTCGACTTGGGGAAACTAAATTAATTTATTACCATTCAAATCAGAGTCGGGTAATGAGAAATAAAACCAAATCTTAAAACACCTCCCCCCCACCCCTCCCGTCTTCCCAGGCTCAACTTCACGCCCGATTTCCTCTACCTTGTCCCCGCCCCGAGCGGCGCAGGGGGACGGGGAATGGGGGTTGCAGTCAGTTCATCACGCGTTGTCTCTGCCGCTCCTTCCTCCTCACGCTCTTCCCCTGCCACATCCCTCCCACGGGAGACAGTCCTCCACGAACTGCTCCAATGTGGGGCCTTCCCACAGGCTGCCGTTCTTCACAAACCGCTCCAGCGTGGGTCCTTTTCACTTGTCCTTCCCACGGGGCGCAGTCCTTCAGGAACGGGCTGCTCCAGCGGGGGTCCCCCCACGGGGTCACAAGTCCTGCCAGCAAACCTGCTCCATTGTGGGTTCCTCTCTCCGCAGGTCCACAGGTCCTGCCAGGAGCCTGCTCCAGCGCAGGCTTCCCACGGGGTCACAGCCTCCTTCGGGCACCCACCTGCTCCAGTGTGGGGGTCCTCCGCAGGCTGCAGGTGGATATCTGCTCCACCGTTAACCTCCATGGGGACAACCTGCCTCACCATGGTCTTCACCACGGGCTGCAGCGGTATCTCTGCTCCGGTGCCTGGAGCACCTCCTCCCCCTCCTTCTGCACTGACCTTGGTGCCTGCAGGGTTGTTTCTCTCACACAGTCTCACTCGAGTCCCTCCCGGCTGCTGTTGCGCAGCAGTTTTTTCCCGTTCTTAAATATGTTATCACAGAAGCGCTACCACCGTCGCTGATTGGCTCAGATTTGGTCAGTGGCAGGTCCGTCCTGGAGCCGGCTGGCATTGGCTCTGTCGGACACAGGGGAAGCTTCTAGCAGCTTCTCACAGAAGCCACCCCTGTAGCTCCCCCCGCTACCAAAACCTTGCCACGCAAACCCAATACACCCATTGACCCATCTGGCGAGTCTCCCAACCGGGTATCGTGGACCTGTCGGTGAAGGAAGGTTTTTCCCTTTGGGTTTTAATCCTTTCTCTGAAAACAGGGTGATTCATGTCCTAGAAATGACAGTTCTTTCTGTTTTATGAAGCGTGGGGGAGTTGGTCAGACTAAAATGCCTACGTGGGATACGTGTGAACCTGAGCAGACTACTTGCCTCCCGCCTGACCATGACCGAGTCCTGAGGACATCAACTCCACGAGGCATTTACTTGCACTGGTGGTCCATCATAAGGACCGTAACATCCATCTCTCTGGATGCCCTGGTAAGTCCTCTTCGTCCCTGTCTGCCTATGTTTCTGTGTTTCTTCCTTCAAAGGCTGTGTCACACACCCAAGCTCCAAGACTTAAAAGGAATTAAAGGGCCAGAAGTGCAAGCCAGGCCAACAATAACTCTCTATCAAAGTTTAAACCGTAACAAACATGTCAAGCAGCAGTCGTCTCTGAGACTAAAGATATCCTACAGCATGAGTCCTACAGACTCAATGATTCTATGACTCTATGATTCTATGATTTGAGTGTAGATCACCTGAAGGATGCCTCAAGACTCTTCAGATGCATCCAGTCATCGGGAGGTGGTTTCAGATCCTCTCCACAGTTGTGCTGCAACTGTGAAGAGTTACAGAGATCCTCCAGAGGGTAGAATTAGTGCCGCTTCATGCTGTGGTGGGTTGACCTTGGCTAGCCGCTAGCTATCCACCAAGCTGCTCTATCACTCCCGCGCCATCAGCCGGACAGGGGGAGAAAATGTGGTGAAAAGCTCATGGGTCGCGGTAAGGACAGAGAGATCACACCAATTACAGTCACGGGCAAGACAGACTCGACTTAGGGCAATTCAATTTATTGCAAATTAAACAGAGTAGGATAATGAGAAACACGAACACATCTTAAAACGCCTTCCTCCCACCCCTACCGTCTTCCCAGGCTCAACTTCACTCCCGACTCTTCTACCTCCGAGCGGTGCAAGGGGACAGGGAGTGGGGGTTGCGGTCAGTTCATAATGCTTTGACCCTGCCGCTCCTTCCTCCTCACGCTCTTCCCCTGCTCCAGTATGGCATCCCTCCCACAGGAAACAGGCCCGAACTTCTCCAGGGTGGGTCCTGCTCGTGGGCTACAGTTCTTCAAGAACTGCTCCAGGAAGGGTCCTTGCCACAGGGTGCAGTCCTTCAGGAACAGACTGCTCCAGTGGGGGTCCCCCGCGGGGCCACAGGTCCTGCCAGAAAACCTGCTCCTGCCAGGAGCCTGCTCCAGCATGGGCTCTCTATGGGCTGCAGCTTCCTTCAGGGCACATCCACCTGCTTTGGCGTGGGGTCCTCCACAGGCTGCAGGGTGGATATCTGCTCCACCGTTAACCTCCGTGGGCTGCATGGGGACAACCTGTGTCATCATGGTCTTCATGACGGGCTGCAGGGGAATCTCTGCTCCGGTGCCTACAGCACCTCCTCCTCCTCCTCCTCCTCCTCCTCCTCCTCCTTCTTCATTGACCTTGGTGTCTGCAGAGTTGTTTCTCTCACATATTCTCACTCTTTTCTAACAGCTGCCGCCCAGCATTTTTTACCCTTTCTTAAATACATCATCACAGAGGCGCTACCAGCATCGCTGGCGGGCTCAGTTTTGGCCAGCTGGGGCTCCAGCTTGGAGCCGACTGGAACTGGCTCTGTCCGACACGGGGGCAGCTCCTGGTGTCTTCTCATAGAAGCCAGCCCTGCACCCCCACCCTGCCCCCACCCGCTACCAAAACCTTGCTACGTAAACCCAAGACGCCAGGTTGCTGCAGATCACCTCCGCCTCAGCTGATTCCCTCCAGCACACTGGATTGCCCCAGCACACTGCAACAATTTGTGTCTCTTTGGCATAGCCAGGGCCAGGATACCCTTTTTTCAAACATTCTGTCACTTCATCAGGATCCCACACTTGTTCGGGGGTGAAGTCCCAGGCCACCGGCGGTGACAACCCTTCCGGGTACCTGCCCATATTCTCCCACACACCTTGCCACCCATAACCACACCGCCTTGCGTCATATCCCTGTGCTGATCTTTTTAAATAGTTGGTTAACCTTTGCAAAAGCAGAAACAATAGTCTGGGGAAGTACCAACAGGAGTATTGTGGTTACCCAAGGCTGTTCAAGATACTGAAGAGCTATTGTAACAAGAGAGAAAACATCTACTCCACAGGAGAAAAAGGGGAAGGTGCCATTCTGTGTTTCTTCCACCGACTGGCTCTCGGAGGAGAAAAAGGACAAAGTGTAAGTAAGTGTTAATGGTCTCCATCAGATGGTTCCCAAAATACAGGGAAGGCATCAGTGCAGGGCCCACATACCAAATTAGGCTCAAGGCCACTGCTTTTATCGTCATTCTCCCAGGTAAAACACCGCCAAGTGCTACACAGCACAGCAAAGAAGGGAGCATGGCACGGATCAGATAACCGATGTCCGGAACAGGTAAGTCAACATCACGACCAGCAACTGTTAAACAGATGTAATCATTATAGGTTCCCTGCAATAGGCTCTGGTCAAATCTTTTGTTACTCCAGACCCTTTGAGCCCCACGTTGGCTTTAACTGCGGTAGGCAGCTGAGCACCACATAGCTGCTCAATCGCTTGCCAACCCGCAGTGGGATGGGGAGAGAATCGGAAGGGTAAAAGTGCAAAAACTTGTGACTTGAGATGAGGACAGTTTAATTAAAAGGGGGGGGGGGGGGGGAGGGGCGGGGGGCGGGAAACAACAAAGAAAAACAAAACCAAGAAAAGTACGTGATGCAAAAAACCCCAGTTGCTCACCACCAACCAACTGATGCCCAGCCAGTTCCTGAGAAACAGCAGCCCCCCGCAAATATCCCCTCCCCACCCACCCCACCCCACCCCACCCCACCCCGATTTTATTGCTGAGCACAACATCATATGGTGTGGAATACCCCTTTGGTCAGCTGGGGTCAGCGGTCCCAGCTGTGTCCCCTCCCAACTTCTTGTGCACCCCCAGCCTGCCCGCTGGCGGGGCACTGGGAGAAGCAGAAAAGGCCTTGCTGCCGTCTAAGAACTGTTCAGCAGTAACTAACACGTCCCTGTGTTATTCACTGTTGTAATAACAAATCCAAAACATAGCACCGTACAAGCTGCCGTGAAGAACTTTAACTCTATCCCAGCTCAAACCAGCACACAGAGGCACCGTTACAATTAAAGACACACACACATTCAATTGCAGATACAGGCATAAACCCTATAGAATGACAGATACAGTTAGAGCCACAGACACCGTAACATGCACAACTGCAGGCACATGAACAGCCACACCAGTTATTACACGTACAGTTGCAGACACAATTACAGATAAGGATACAATTATATGTACAACTGCAGAGCCAAGTACAGTCACAGGCACAAGCACACATTCCATTACACCTACAACTACAGCTACCGCTTGTGACACCGTTACCAGTAGAGGTGCCGTTAAACAAACGTTTGCAGCACATGCTTGTCCCGTGCAGGTGGTGCAGACCTATGGTCAGTGGTGTGTTAATCTTCGTTGCTCTAAACCGATGTCCCACGCGGGCAGGGGGGGGTTCTCCTGGATTTGGGTCGGTTGCAGTTCTGGCTGTGGTTTCCTCCCCCTTCTTGGTGATCCTTCACATTTGCGCACAATTTCATAGAATCGTAGAATAGTTCGGGTTGGAAGGGACCTCTAAAGGTCATCTAGTCCAACCCCCCTGCCGCGGGCAGGGACATCTTCAACTAGATCAGGTTGCTCAGAGCCCCGTCCAACCTGACCTTGAATGTATTATTTATTCTAAAAAAGCATCATCTTCTGACGTACAGTACCCCTGTTGGTCCTGGTAACAGGGACGCCGGAAGGGGTGAGGCTGAGGTGAGTCCAGAGAAATCCAGGTGTCCAGTGAAGAGGCATCGTCAGTGAGAGAGCAGCTGGGACAAGTGGGCAGAGGCGAGGCGTCTGCGCTCACGTTCCTGTACAGCTGGGCGAGCTCTGCTGCAAAGGTCCACGGGGATGGGCTGGAGCTGTTGTTGAAAATCTCATTTTCTTGGGCAATCTCACCCTTTCTTGTTCCTTCTCCTGACTCTGCTTTGCCTTTATCATTAGCTCGATCGTCACTTTTCCAGGCAGAGTCAGTATCGGCTTGTCCCAGTGCTTCTTCATCTCTCTGGGTCCTTCTGGACAAAGGGGTTTCAGAAAAGACTACTCGTTGATAGCAATTAGGAGGCCAGTTAAAAAATGGTACAGCAGAAATCTCAGCAGAGTACTGCCAGCAGCTGCCTTGGCACTCCAGGATACTCTAACTGCAAATACTTCATTGCCAACTGCAGCAATAACTCACTCTGGGGAAAAGCCAACTCACGGGTCTCTCTTCCTCCGCCGTGAAATGACTATGCAAGACACCACTGTCCCAGGCAGCAGCACACCCAAGGCTGCTGCAGTCCCCGGGATATAGTACTTGCGCAGCTCTTCGTGATCAGCAGCCTCAGCCTTTTTCCCAGCATCCGCCCCTGGAGGAGGAGAAGAGGCAATGCCACACGTTACTGTGCTCTGCGCTACAGATAATCTCACAGGGTACTACTTCACATGCCCCGGAGAGTTTATTTGTCAGTGGTTGGTGCCTCTGGCTCTGGTGTCTTAGCACCTTAGAAGGATTGTTTAAACTTCTCGGGGAGAAGAGCCCGCATGCCAGTGAGCAGCTGCACCAGCGCTACCCCTGGCTGTTCCTCCGGGCTGCAGGCCAGGGCTGCGTGCTGGGGAGCTGCGGTTCATCCAAGGAGAGCACTGCAGGGACAGAGCAGAAATGCTCCTGTTCTCCCAAGCGGAAATCTCCCAAGCACTCCCCTCCAGGACGTCTCTGAGGCCGAAAGATGGGATCCAGCCCACGGGCTATTGCCTGGCTCCTGCGGTGCCGCTTGCTCGTCACCCCCAGCCCCGATGCACACGTTGGGGGAAGGCTGGCCCCGGGACAGCACGGCACAGGGCTGGGCTGTAGCCCTCAGATGGCCTCATTCCCAAAAGGGCAAAGTTCCCAGATTCCTAGGAACTGGGTGTGGTGGGAGGTGAGCAATCGCTAACCGCATCCAGAGAGGTCTACGACTGTCTCTCTGGCACGCTGCTGGCAAAAACCTCCACACGCCAGAGACAACAGTCGTCCTCAGAGAGCAGCTCCTGGCTTCGCTGACAACACCTTCTCTGCACTAACACTTCCAGCTTTGGCTGCTGGCATGATGTGCAAGAGCGGGCTCCGGGGGAAGAGCCTGCAGGCACACAGTGATTCTGACTGGTGATACCGGGTGACCACGGGACAGCAATTACCTGGCGTGCCGGTTTCTTGCATTGCCTCTCTTTCTTCATCTGAGACTGGCACTGTGTGACTGCTTCCCTTCCGAAAGGCCTCCTTCTGCACGGTCTCACGGTCCGTCTCTTTAGAAAGAAAGCGGGACAGTTTAAGGAGAAGGAACCGTTCCTCAGCAGGAACACGATACCTTCAGGGGGCGATACTCTCCAAAGACAATAATAAAGCTTAAAAACAAAGCCTGGGTGCATCTAGTCCAAACAATGTGTCATTCATCGTGAAAAAATTAAGCACGTGACGCTTTCCACTTTACCAGTACAGACAGCAAAACCTGACCTGCTGGGAAACCAGGAAATTGCATGGGACCTTCCTGTTCACGTTACATGTAGTGCATTTTTGGCAAACTGCAAAATGATGCTAAATTACATCCTTCAAAGAGGATGGGAAAAAGCCGCAGCCAGTTCAGCTGGGGAAAGAGCCCTTCTGAGAAGCACATCCCACCCTGCCAACTCCATCACACAAGAAGGATTACAGACAGACACGGTGGACTGAACCCCAAGCTCTTGCAACCATCTTCCGGGCACTTTCACAAGCGGCAGTGAAGAGCCCACTGTCCCCCAAAACAAGAAGAAAACCACAGCCAAGTTTTCTGAAATGTAATTAGAAACGGGGAGCTAAACCACCCAAGACTGAGTTAACCAAACGAACCACCCAAGGCCAGCCTCAAGCTGGGTGTCCAGCTCCGGCCCGCCCCTGAGCCCGCGGTGTCACCGAGAGTCCACAGACATCAAGGACAGCAACGAGGCCGGACCAGGCTGTGAAGCCTGGGCTGCTCTGATCCCAGCCGGGGTATCAATCCCGCCTGCAGCGCAGGCAAAGCCTGCCGGTCCCAGCCACTGAAATCTGCCTGCGCAGGCTCTCCACTGCCCAAGGGCCCTCTCCCCTCCAGCGACTGGCAGCGTGCTGGCCCTCTCATGCCTCGTGAGCAATTAGCTCCTCCGCAAGTCCCTCACGCACTCCGGGAGCACCACCAAGAGTCATACTCGTGCCACCACAGCTATCAGTCTGCAGGCTGAAAGTCCATCACAAACAGAAATGCCTGCAGAATCAGCATCTGCACCCGATTTCCAACATTAGGAAAGGGCAGCCAAGATTTCTGGGGATGTCATTCCTGCCTTCAACTTGCCCAGCTGCAAGCCGGGCTGTGCACGAGCTGAACACAAACGCAGCACACGCCGGTTCCGGACACCTGGAGACCAGCGTCTGCACAAAGCAGCTCTGACCAGTAATGCTACCACTGGGGCAGCAGCTGCCCCTGGCACTCAGCTTGAACCACAACTGGTAGCAGACGCTGTGCTGGACCATCTCTGGGGCTCACCAGCCCACTCCAGTTGTGAAATCGAGTGGCACTGCAGCCAGGCTCCGACTCATCCCTTCCTGCTGCGTAGGCTACAGCACGTCCACAAACGCATCTGAAACTTCAGCTTCCAAAGTCGTACGGTTAACAGCGTGAAACGTACCAACCAGGGGCTGCTTTCTCCAAGTCTTTCAGGATTTCCTTTGGAACTTGAGATATCTTTTGGGAATACTTCCCTATACGAGCTTTATACTTTCCTCTTCGAGGACATCAACAGAAAGTATGAGGGCAAATGTCACATGAACAAAATATTGAAAAGGAGTGCTTGTTCTGTGAAGTCAATAAAGACTGACTACTCGCTCTTGGGCTGCCAGCTGGGATCCAGCCCGGGATCCAGCCAAGGAGCTGGAAAAGCCCTCCCTGTGGCCACATCTGCAACCAAACACCCATGAGAAGTTAACATCACATGTTCCGATCTACACCGTCATAACTGAATAGCGGAACATAGACGGGGGTCACGTAATGACATGGCACACACATGCAGGCGTGTGACACTCTCACACCTGCAGAGGCGCCTGCCTGACATTTGGGCTTTGAGCTGGCAGCTCTCAGAGGAAGTAGAAAGCCACGACGTGCCACTCAGGAGCATCTTGCAAACATTTACCAGGTGCCTGCCGTGGCCACTAACCAGGCACGGAGCTGTCGGGAGAAAGGACTCCCTGGAGCTCGCACCAGCTCTAAGCTCAACCCCAACATGCCTGCTGGCTTCGCAGTCAGCACTGGAAGCAGCACAGGGGCGGAGCAGCTGGCAAAGACAGCTTCACAAGGCAGAGCCCCCTGGGGCACATCACTGAGCCTGACCCTTTCCCTCTCTGCTCTTCTGCGTGCCCGAGCATCAGCCAAGAAAGTAGTAAGTTAAATTTCACGTGAACAGAAAATTAAAACGTAAGTGCTCATTCGTTCAAGGGACTTACCTGTGGGATCGCCCTGAGGCTCACGGACAGGCTCAAGTTGAGAAGTCAAGTAGCCGTTGTCTACAGGGCCAGCTCTAATCAAGCAGAGATGGAAGACGCTTCCATTGCGTGTTGTGATCTACCTCTTCCTTAGTGACCTGCTGTGACTGGAAGCGGGGCAGGCAACAACACGGGACCCAGATGCAGGCTGAGATTTCCAAAGCTCAGAGGGGCCTTGTGACCTCTTGGCTGGGACCTGGCAGCTTTCAAACTACTGTCTCCAGGCCACGTGCAACACCCCTCAAGGACCAGACGGACAAACACAGGGCCTCTCAGGGCCTTCTTACCAGGAGACCTCTCACCCACACAACAGGAAGCCCACACTACAGCGGGAGCATGGAGCACCAGAGGAAAAAATGATCATTCACCACTCTTGTAGAGAAGAGCCTGCTGGCCACTGGAAGGCTGAACTATCACAACAAAAGATTAACAAATAAGAAACCAAATATTAACAAAGACAAAAGGCCAGTAACAAATGAAGACTGAATACTTACCTCCGGGATACCACCCGGGCTCAGGAACAGGATTCCACTGAGTGGCTTGATCAACAAGGACTGCAGGAACCAAACACACGTAATCAAACACAGGTGAGGAGAGTTTCCACTGCATGTTCTGATCTGCTTCTTCCTGAGTCACCTGCAGTGACTGGAAGGGGGTGAGGTAATGACATGGCACACATACCAAGGTGTTGGTTCCCACAGCTAAAAAGGAACATGGGTGACCTTTTCTCTGAGACCTAGCAGGTCTTCAGGCAAAGAAATATTCATGACTCATCTGGGCAACGCCCGCAAGGCACAAAAAGCTCTTGGAAGGCCTTAAGAGGATCTTAGGTAAAATTGCACATGAATAACCTATTGAAACATAAGTGTTTATTCCCTCAAGCAGACAGACATTGATAACTTACCTCTGGGACGCCCCCAAGGATCGCCTCCCCATAAGCAGGATCCAGCTGAGAAGCTCGATAAGCACTGCCAATGCCATTATCTGGAATCAAGCACAGATCAGAGAAGCTTCCATGCGCACAGAGGAAGCCCACGCTAAAGAACTGGAGGAAAAAGCAATTGTCTACGCTTCTCGTGGACAAGAGCCCGTGAAAGGCTGCACCAGCGCTACCCCTGCGTGTTCCTGTGGGCCAGGGACCTGCAGTTCGTCCAAGGGGAGCAGGGCTGCAGGACTAGAGCAGAAACGCTCCTGTTTTCCCGAGCAGACATCATCTGAGCATGCCGCTCCGGGACGTCCCCGAGGCTGAAAGCCACAGGGACTCAGTGCCCAGGTCTCTCACCCCGCACCACTGCTCCCGGCCCCCTCGCCTGCCCGGAAAACACCCCCAAAGTGGCCGCAGACCCTCCACACCTCCCCGCGGGGTGTCTGCCCCCCCTGCCCGCACCATGGTGCCTGCCTGGCTTGCCTGGCCCAGCCCGGCTCAGCTGCTCTCCCGGACCCAGCCCTAGCCCTGGCCCCACTGCCACCCCGCTGAGGTGCGGTGGGTGCCACGCCGCACTGCTTGGGGCTGGGTGCTGTCCCCCTGCCCGCCTACCTGCTCCCTGTGCTCGTCTCAGAGCAGCCTGGGTGTCCTGGGCTTGCAGGGCCACCAGGAGGAGGAAGAGGAGGAGGCGGGTGAGGACCACGGCCCCCCAACTCTCACACCGTGCTGCTGCTGCTGCGGCCACGGGCTCTGAGACCTCACGGCCCCGTTGGGCCACGCCTTACGCCAGGCCTCCCCAGCGAACGCCCGTTGCCAGCAAATTACTGAATCTGCACACTCCTGCATTTCCTTGTTCCATACGAGCGTGGAAGGAGCAGAAGTGGAAGAGGGTCGGCCTATTTTGGGAGGCAGCACTGCGTATGAGAGTGCACAGGAACTCAGGTCTTACTTCCCAGAAGTCAATCCATACCAAAAGCTCCGTAGGAAGATTGCATAAAAAAGCCAATTGCAAGGGCCTCTACTTGCTACTGTTTTTCTCAGACAGCACTCTAGGAAGAAACTAGCTTTTCCTGCTAGTTTTGCTACAGCTTCGTTACCTTGAAAGATGAAACTTCTTACTTCTGCTACTCCCAAACAGCCTCGCAGCCCAGCAAAACCATACTGCAGGGAGGAAACCTTCACCATGCAAAGATGGGCACGCCACGGGAATACGTTACTCTCAAAGAACAGACTCTTTCAACCACTCTTCCTCTTGCTTACCAAAGTTCTGACACTGTTAGAAAACAACAACAACAACAAAGCGGGGTTCTCATTCACATTTTATTGAGCCCGTTATATCAGCCATTCAACGGTAGGTCCAACTCCAGCCCGAAGCCCAGAATAAGAAATGCCATCTTGAAGTTTCTGGAAGAAGGAAGGGCTTTGAAGCGGCAAGACCAGAGAACATTCATGAAGGCACTGTCGTGCAGGTACGCATCCCTGATCACAGACCAACTGCACCGTTACCTGAGTAAGTGATGCGCTCAGCTAACTTGCAGCCAGTGACGTCTGGAAAAGTAGCGCACGGTCTCTTGTTCATTAGCGCCGAGCACGTTGGTTGGAATTGGGTCTGCGAAGAAAACCATATGCAGTTAGTCTGGTTTATTCGAGTACATTAGGACAAGCCCAGTTCACGTTTACGAGGAATCACAGCAGGTCCCACCTGTCCCTGCAGACCCCAACACCACTCCTGTGCAGCATCCCGAGGAGCAGTAAGCGCAGAACAAGAAACCTTCCTTCAAAATAAGGCCCACAGCCTGCTCGAAATTTCAACAAGAGGCACAGAGCACCAGCTGAGAATAACCTCTGCTTTAACTATGCCGAGCTCCGCCGTCTCCATAAGGAGATCAGCTTCCAAATGAGCCCTAGCCCTAAAAACACACATCTTCCCTAGGGCAATGCAAGGTAAACACCAGAGCACAGGGACACCTGCTCATTCCGTTTAAGCTGATGGGGAGAAGGACAGAGGACTAGAAAGAGAAAAATAAGGCGAGAGAGGAGACAGGGGAGCCGAGAGAGAAAGACAGGTACAGGGAAAAGGCTAGAGAGATGGAGAAATCAAGAGAAATCGGGATGAGGAGCCCTGCAGAGAGATGGAGGAAGAAAAGGTACGGTCGGGGAGCAGGACAGAGGCATGGGGGGGCGGCGGGAAGGAGAAGCAGAAGGAAGGGGGGATAGAGAAAGACAGGGACAGGGAGTGGGGCATACAGGTGAAGAGTGACAAAGAAGGACAGAGAGCAGGACAAAGGGACTGAGAAATAAAGAGAGGGTCAGATTCGGACAAGGAGACCGAGAAGGGGGAAAAAAATGGCAATGGGCTGGAGCACAGAGATGGGCAGCAGAACAAAAGGAAAGAGAGACAGGGACAGGGGCAGGGAGCAGGACAAAGGGATGGAAGAGGGAAAAAAAATAGCGATGTGCTGCAGGACTGAGATGGCGGCATTAAAGAATTGACACGGGGAGCAGGCCAGAGTGACAGAGAGAGAAAAAAGGAACGGGGAGCAGGACAGCACTGGAAGAAAACAAACTGTGACAGGCAGCGGGACAGAGAGACGGCCGGGGCAGCTGCAGGGGGCGAGCGGGGCTGGGGCGGCTCTGGGAGTCGGGGAGCCCGGTGCCTGTGCCTGGGGGGGCGGCGGTCTGTCTCCGTCTCCTTCCCCGCCACAGTTCTCGGGTCACTCCCAGGGCTGCCCCGGCTGGGCCCGGCTCCAGCTGACCGGGAGCCCGTCGTACCGGGCAGTTTGGAGCCCCCCCACCATCCCCGGGCAGCCAGCGGGCAGCAGACATCCCCGCACCCGCACAAGGGCCTCGGTCACCTCACCGGTGGCCCCAGCCCTCACCTCAGCTGGGCCACTGCTGGAGCACAGACTGCACCTCCCGTCACCAACAGGGCTGCCGGGAAGCTGAGGCGGGGGGAATGACAGCTCCCGGCATGCCCCGGGACGGAACATGGTCGCCCGGCAGCCCCGTGCCCCAGGACTACAGCTCCCGGCATGCCCCGGGACGGAACATGGTCGCCCGGCAGCCCCGTGCCCCAGGACTACAGCTCCCGGCATGCCGCGGGGCACGCCTTCCTGCTGCCTGACCCTGCGGGGACACCGTCCCCCGGCTGGGCCCCGCCCCCCCGCAGGCCCCATGGCTGCCACCTCCGCGGGGCTGCCCAGGCCCTGGAGCCCTGGTGGAGCAGGGAGGAGGAGGAGAGAGGGACAGAGCGGCAGAGAGGGGTGGGGCAGGGCGGTGGGGTGCCCGGAGAGGGACGGGAGACGGACAGAGGGACAGGAGCAGGACAGAGGGACGGGAGCAGGACAGAGGGACGGGGAGAGCAGGGGGAGCTGGGCAGGGAGTGGAGAAAGGCAAACTACTGGTGAGGAGCGGGCAGAGGGATAGAGCGGGGAGGAGATGGAGGGGGAGGGGACAGGAGGGTGCAGGAATAAAAGTAGTGGTAAGCAGCAGGAGAGGGGGACAGAGAAGAAGAAGGGCAGGAAGGAGGACAGAGGGACGGACTGTCACAGGCAGGGTGAGGGAGCGGGCCAGGGGTCAGAGAGAGGGAAAAGGCACGAGGAGAGCGGAGTGAGAGAGATGGGGCAGGGAGCAGGACAGAGGGGCAGAGGGGAGAGAGAAAGGGAGAGGCAGAGACAGAGAGCGGGACAGAGAGCAAGAGAAGGATGGGAAACAATCCAGAGAGACTGAGAAACAGAGGGATGTGGATGAGGACAAGGAGGCGGAGAAGGACAGAACAGCGATGGCCTCCAGGATGGAGACGGAGGAAGAGCAAAAGGCGATGGGGAGCAGGACGGAGGCCCAGAGGGGAGAATTCGCCAGTGAGCTCCTGCCCATCTCAGTGAGCACAGCGGCAGCTATGCCCGCAATTTTGAGGTCTGCCACAAACCTACAGGTGCCTCAGTGCGAAGCGCGGAAGGTAACCTCCGGGTGCAAACCCTTCTCCTGCCCAAGCCCTTGGTAGGCAGCCAGAGGGGACGAGCCCGAGGAATTCTGCCACTAGAAGGAGTGCTGCCAGCTGGCCGGGAGGGAGGAGCGGATGTATGACCTGCCTGCGTGCTGTGTCCCCACATTGTTCCCCAGTGTCTGCGGCGCTGCTTATACACCGTAATTGTAGAGTTTTGCTGCAGACGCTGACTTGGGGGCAATGCTAGGCAGAAGGGCGTGTTGTTTCCAGTCCCCCGACGGGTTCAGACAAGGCAAAACCTTTGGCGATAGCTGTCCCAAGTCCCCTCGGCGTCTGGGGCTTTTCCTGTCACCCCCTGCCTTTTTATACAGGTTTCTCCTCCCCTTTAGCTGGGGAAAGATAGGGAGCAGCAGTCGCTGGCTGACCGTACGTGGGTGGTGAGGAACAAGAGCAACAGAGAGGGCCTCTGGTTTTAACGTGACCTAAAATCAGAAGCGTCTTCAATCACGAGTCCGCACCGGGACCTGCAAGAGAGCTGTAGCCATCACTGCTGGAGCAACAGTAGCCCTCCACAGCAACGAAAGACAGCGTCTCTTTCCGTGCCTCAGAAAGAAAGGCCCGACAACAAAGGCCATCACTGCTGGAGCAACAGTAGGCCTTGGTGCAGGCCGGTGGTGAGGGCACTGCCTGCGCTGGGCAACTCCCCGCTCCCCTTCCCCTAGGGACCAGCCAGCCCTTGCTGCTCCTCACAGGAGGGACTGTTGGCTGGCCGCCTGCATGCTGCCGCATGCTCTTCAGATATGGCCCAGCAAGCGTCCCTGGTCCCTCTCCACCTCCTGTCTCCAGAAGAGAGAGCTCTGTCCCTTCCTTTTGCTGCAGCAGCAGCTCCCAGGCCCTTCTGTCCCAGCTCTCTGGTGTGAGAGCTGGGCAGGCAGGCACACAGAAACCTTCCTGGCTTTTTTTTGTGCGTGTCGGAATGTCACGGGCAGGCACCGGGTGTAAGTGTTTTGCACGAGTCACTTCTGCTTGCTTTTAAGACCCTTTTTTGGTACTGGTCTTTCAGGGAAGGCTTATGCAGGCGAGAAGACAACCTCTCCTGTAGTGCTGAGGAAGGGAGAGAAGGCGGCAGGCAGGTTTCCAGCATCATGTGCTCGGCTGTGAGCCGTCAGCAGCAGGATGGCACGGGCTGGCCTGAAGCCCCTTCCCGGGGCTGGTGCTCGCTTCCCCATTCACTTCCCAAGGCAGAGGCCAAGTCAGAGGGGCACTGAGGGGGCTGCGCAGACCACTGTCCCCCCCAGCATCACTGTCTCCCTGGCACCCAATCTCATCCACCCCTTGCTTTGACTGAACAGGGAGAAGAAGAGCTTTGGCCTCCGCGGGACCTGGTGGTGCTGGCTGGTAGCCCTCCTCCCCTTCACAGTCCTGCTCTTGGCAGTGCTCGTGCTTCTCCGGTAGCGCGCTGCCTGGCCCATGGCGACAGCTGACGGGACCGTGGAGCCCGGTGGAGGAGGGCTGTTTGTGAGCCAGGGTTCCCAGCCCGGGGAGGTTTCCTCGCCACACGAGAGGCTGCACAGCTCTCGTGCCAGTCCCAGGAGGCGCAGCACCTCCTGCTGACTCGCTGCGAATGACCCCTGCCTCCTCTGGCATCGCCCTGGGAGAGTGGTGGCACTTGGGCCTAGTGCTTCGGCACAACCGAGAACGCGGTCGTGCAGCTGCGTGAGGCTTGATTGCTGCTCCACCACGGTCTCTCTGATGGCTTCCGCTCTGCCACCTGGCAGCTGTGGGGCAGCCTAGGTATGTGCCCTGGCCTCCCTTTCCATTGGGAAACCCCGGCTGCCGCCAGGGATGAGAGGCCTGGCTCCACGTGCTGGAGCTCTCGCACAGCCCAGGGAAGAGGGCAGCTCAGGAGCCGCTGTCTCTGCCAGAGGCAGGCCACCGTCCATGACAGGCACTGTGTGGATGGAGGGATGGGAGAGCTGGAGGGCTCCCCTGTCTGAGCTGGGGCAGCGGGGGGCTTGGGGAGGGATCAGGGGAGCAAGAAAGGAGCGAGCCTGCTGGGAAGATGGCGACAGGCTGTGTAGCTGCAGGGGAAGGACCAGTGGTAGCAAAGAGCTGTGTGTGCCGGCGGCAGCTGGTCCTTGGGAACGGGGGAAGCAGCTGGAAATTCAGCAACAGGTCGCTGCAGGAGCCTCCCTTCGGCACTGTCCTCGAAGAAGTGGGGTGGCGCTGGCCGCCTCTGAGTCGGTGGCTCAGCGTCAAGGAGGGAGCCTGGGTCACGGTGGCAGCTGCTCAGCAGGCGATGACATATGGAGGATGTCACTGTTAGCTGATTGTGTCGCTTGAGGACAGCTGACGGGTAAGCGATGAGCTAGAGAGGAGGCCACTGCTGGGTGACTGTGAGCACTCCCGTGAGGGCAGAGGGCCAGTCGTCCCGCACAGAGGCCCCGGGCTCACTGTGCAACTCGCACTGTGCGGTGAGGTCCTCGTCCTCCTCCCAGCGGGGCACGGCCATCTTCTCCTGAGGTACCCCGTGTGCCACAGGGCGCTGACAATGGCTTCTGCCTGGGAGAGGAAACATCACCGCTCAGGCCTGGAGAAAGCAGCAGTTTTCCTCCCCAGACTCCTTGCTGAGGTCTCCCCCAAGAGCGACAGTCAGACTGTCCACGGAGTGTTGCTCTTTGCAGATATTTCAGGTGGGGTGACACGAGCCGTTTTGGGACACACCGGGCCCTTTGGAGCCCCGCCCCTGCCCCTCAGGCAGAGTGGCCATCTTGTCACTGCTGGGATGCCCAAAGAGAGCGGGATGGGTTATCTTGGGTGGTCAACCACAGCTGCCACCAGCACTGAGCCGGGGCATGGGAAGGTGTGACCTACAGGCTCTCGGGCCAGGCAGCGTGGAACTGGCTGCCAGGTCCTTTGGCCCACGTGGGCATTTCCTGACTTCTGGGTGTCCGCGTTACAGGTTTCACTGCTCTGACGGAGAAATTCATCCAGAGGAGCGGCGCAGACAGAGGCACCGATGAGCTGGCGCAAACCCTCAATTACTACCTGTGTGACATTTTGGAGGGTAAGAGCCATGCTGCAGGACTGTCTGGCATCGGGCCGTGAGGCTGCTCATGGAGGGTGGAGGCAGACCTGCTGGGCAGCCTGGTCCTGCCTCCTTTGAAGGGCTGGAGCTTTCTGTGGCCCGGAGGAACAGGAAGAGCAGCCAGGGTCTCCTGGCGAGTCAGGACCAGCGCAGGTCCTTTCTGCTCCCCACTGTGGCTGAGGAGGCACCCGCT
Organism: Aptenodytes patagonicus; assembly: GCF_965638725.1. Classification (NCBI taxonomy): domain Eukaryota; kingdom Metazoa; phylum Chordata; class Aves; order Sphenisciformes; family Spheniscidae; genus Aptenodytes; species Aptenodytes patagonicus. The sequence continues at coordinate 546,413 of NW_027472001.1, forward strand.
TTCTCAGCAGCCACCTCTGTGTCTCTGGCGTGAACACCCGGCTCAGTGATGCGTTAGGGCCCAGAGCAGGCTGAGGGCATCCAGCAAGTGCCAGCGCGAGAGTGACCTGAGGGTGCTGGCACTGACGTGTGTGTGCGTGTGCGAGACCCTCACGAGCCCCTTTTCACAGGGCACATCTTGACCCTTCCGAGCTGACCGTGAGCACATTGTGGCCACCCCTTTGGCAGCACTTGTAGAGCAAAGCAAGAGAGTCCTCAGGGATGATGAAGGGTGTGGAGCATCTCTCCTGTGAGGAAAGGCTGAGAGAGCTGGGACCGTTTAGCCGAGAGAAGAGAAGGCTCAGGGGGGATCTTAGTAATGTGCCTAAAACCTGAAGGGAGGGTGCAAAGAGGACAGAGCCAGGCTCTTTCCAGCGGTGCCCAGTGTCGGGACCAGAGGCCACGCCACGGGCACGCACTGAATCACAGGAGGTTCCCTCTGTACGTCAGGAAACGCTTTGACTGTGAGAGTGACTGAGCGCTGGCACAGGTTGCCCAGGGAGGTTGCGGAGTCTCCCTCCTTAGTGCTCCTCTCTGGGCAGAGGGGCTTGCTCCGTGGCTTCTGGAAGAAGGTGTCCACATGACTCTTCCTTTCCTTCCCTCTGTCCACAGAGATGCTGATTTTTGGAGGAGACATCTTGAAGTTTGCTGGTACGTACTTAGGACGACGATGCCCACGTCTAGTCATCTGCAGCATTTAACTGTTGTGGCGGCCATTTGCTCTGCTCTCCTTCTCAGGAGGCTCTGTGCAGCACCTTGAGCCAGCTTTCTGGCCAGGCATGCACCCCGCCCTTTCTCCAGGCTTCTCTTTCCCCCCGGGCCTGCCTGCGGTTTGGCTTTGGCAAGGGCTGTGGCTCCCCTCACTCTGCCCCCACTTGTAGGGCCCTGGGCTGGGGGTGGGGGCAAAGAAGCGCTGAGAGGAGGAGACCGCCTAGAAAGCGCAGCCCAAAGGTGTGTGTTGGGGTGGTGGTGAGGGGCAGGGAGGCCCTGGTGGTGGCGGAGCTCGGGCTGCCAGGCTGCGAGGCGGGGAGGATTCCCTGGTGTGCTGCAGCTGCAGAGGAGCGCTTGGGGCAGGGGGTGCCACCGCTGCCGGCTGGCTGCTGCTGTGGCTGGCCCGGGAGAGGAGAGGTGTCCCGGTGCCATCGTCCTGGAGGACCATGCCCTCCCACAAGCCCATCTTCCTCAGCACATTGGCCGGTTTCTGCTGTCCCTGCCACTGAGCGTAGGTCGGGGAGAGTCAGGTCTCAGCAGAGCCTTTACCTTCCCCTCGCTTTCCCCAGGGGATGCTGTGCTGGTGCTGTGGAGAACAGGACCCCAGGAGCTGGCTAAGACCATCAGCCTGGTGCTGCAATGTAGCTGGCAGATCCAGAAGAAGTGTGGGAGTCGTGACACGCACGTGGGTCAGAAGGTCCAACTGAAGATAGGTACGGGCGCTGTGCCAGGCGCAGATCCGTGGCACTCTCCCGTGCCATAGGGTGCTTCTCACGGGCAGGGAACGCGGGGATCCCTACTGGGGCTAGTGCCAAAGGAAAGCATGTCCTGCGAGCATTCAAGGGGCCAGCTGTAGTCGGAGTGGGGATGGGAGACCAGGACTGCTGGCTTTGCGTGCGTTTGCAGATGCAGAGGAAGCTTAAAGGCAGAGCGGGTGTCAGATCAAGTATTAGGGTCTTTGAATGCCTGCTTTAGCACAGACGTCTGCGGGAGGTAGTTCTCCTTTCCTTTTTTTCAGGTGGGGGCGGCTTTGCATCCTTTCCCCTGCTGGATTCTCCCCTGCCTTTCACAAAGAGCAAAGGGGAACTGCTTTGCATACGGCTGTGAGAAGGGCTTTGGCAGGCTGTTGTGTTTTCTCAAGCAGACAGCTCCAACCTGCCTGCACGTAAACGGAGCAGGCGGTGATCAAGCCCGCTGGTTTGCTGGGCTTCTGGGGCAGGCAGCTGGGCAAGATGCCCGGCACTCTCAACACATTGTCAATGTCACCTTTGCTTGTCTCTTTCTAGACACCCGTTTCAGGGACCTGTGTCAGTATCCCCCCGAGTAGGACGGAGGACGCCCTCCCCTTCCATAAAGCCCGTCTCCCCACTGGGCTTCAGATTAGCTTCTGACCAGCGGAGATGCTGGGGACTGTAGAGCTCAAAATGTTCCCTGTGTCAGTTCTGCTTCTCCCTCTCTCTCTCTCTCTCTCACCAGGGATCTCTGCAGGGTCCATGAGCCTCCTGACTGTCGGAGACAAGAGGCGGCAGTACTTCTTGATCTGCGGCCAGGCCCTGGGTGAAGTTTGTGAGGCTGAACAGCTTGCGAATGCAGGTGAAGTTATCCTCTCAGCCACCTCCTGGGAGCTCTGTGAGCAGCACCGGCTCAGGACCAAGCGTCTTGCAGGCAAAAGAGCTGTGAAGGTAGGTGGATGGGACGGCCTCTAGAGCGATTCCGAGGGCCCGGACCTGGGCATGAATGAGGGAGGTGTCAGAAGGCCGAGGAGCTGAATGTGGAGAGAGCTGTAGCTGTGAAAGCGGGCAGGCAGCTGAAGCTCTTGTCCTTCCATCTCGGGGGTAACGGTGGGCTGGGCTCGCTTGGTTTGAGGGGTCGGGAGGCACTGGAAGGGTTTTGGCCCCACCAGCAATGTCCTCTGTGGGTCATGGAGCTGTTGTTGACAGCTGGGGGATGCTTGGGTGATACCTGCCCAGCTCCGGTGCTTCTGAGGAAGTACTTGTGTCCCATCCAGCCAGGTGGGCTTGTTGTGCCCTTTTCTGGGCAGTGACGGTGGAGGGCAGGCTCTGTCCCCTGGACTCCTGGGGAGGCCAGTGGCAGTGCTTTCATTCTGTGTGTCTCCAGGTTACAGGCATGGATTGGATGTCTTGGTCAGAATGCCAAGACGCTTTACGCAAGCTTGTACAACGCTCAGTGAGCCACGGCTTGGAAGGGGAAGGTGGGTGCCAACTTCACCTTGTTCTGTGATTGCCCGGAAAGGTGGGGCCTGGCTGCTTCAGGGGCCAGAGAGGAACCACCTCCGCCCTCTCCCCCCTTTCGGATAGCACTCCTGCTTTTGGCCCTCCTGTGCCTCAGCTGGGGCAGTCGCTGCTGCTGCCTCCTCCTTCCAGGGGACAGCTCTGCCCCGAGCATCTGGAGGTGGCAACATGAGCAAACGCAGAAGACTCTTTCTCCCCCGTTTCCAGCGCCAGCCCCTGCTTTCCAACACCTCGTAGTCCCATCCTCCCAGCGACCAGCTGCATTTTCTCTCCTCAGGCGCCATGAGGCCTGCTTTTCTCTTGCCCAATGATTATGATGCGGAGGAGGTGCTTAGGCAGTACATACCAGAAGCTGCTCTCAGGAAGGTACGGCCAGGCCGCCACTGCTGGGGGCTGCATTTTTGGAGGGTAGAAGAAGTGGTGCATTGCAGAGATGGAGTCTTCACGAAGACAGACAAACAAAAGAAAATGCACCCTGAGACAACAACGCGGGGAAACTGAGCCAAGGAGCACCGGTGCTGCACCATTGTGTGCGTTGTCCTCAGAGAGACATGGGTGGCGGGAGGCGGACTTCTGTCTCTCTGTCTTTTCCGTGGGTATGGTGCTGGAGGTGCTGCGGACATGATGGTGGCATAAAGGGGAGATTCCACTGAAGTCCCTAGAGCATCCCTGAGGGTCGGCCCTCATGCCCATACCTGTCCCAAGATGGGGTGTTACCGGAGCACCTTTCTCTCCTTTGTCATTTGTGTTATGATTCGGCATCTGCCTGCCGCAGGCTGGGCAGCCTGCCGGCCGTTTGCACTGAGAGGAGGATTTATCCCTTCCTCCGGTAGTACCTGCTATTGCCAGTACGCCTGCCGTCCCTCGGTATCTGGTGTGGGCAGTAAGCCCCCAGGAGAGCAGGCTGGTGAAGCCGTCGTGCTCTTGTCTTCCAGCTTGATGACAGCGTGCCGCTGGACCTCTTCTCTGAGCTACGGCCAGTCACCAGCCTCTTCATCCAGCTGCGGCTGGCTGAGGATAAAACCACAGTGGAAGTCTACACGATCCTCCGCAATGCCAGCAGGATGATGCGAGAAATCCTCTGTCCTCACAAGGGCGAACTCAACAAAGTCCTCCGGTTTGATAAAGTGAGTGTGGGGGAGCAATCGCCTCCCCCCACGCTGAGAGGGTGGGCAGTGAGCAAGAGGGAGAGACTCCCTCTTAGGCATTGTAGCAAGATGTGCTGCATCTGTCCTTGGCAGGGCTGCACGTTCCTCTGTGTGTTTGGACTCGCTGGAGAAAAGCTGCCCTACGAGAGCCTTCACGCCTTGCAGAGTGCTATTCAGATCTTCAACTCGTGCTCCACAATGCTCGGGGAAAGAGAGTGAGTGTGTGGCGGGGGTGAGGGGGGTGCATGCTGGCTGGGACGGCGCAAGGGGGCTTACCAGGAAGAGACGTGCCTTCCAGCTTGCCCTCCCTTGTCCCTGGCAGGAAGGAGGCAGTGCCCTGAGAGGTGGCAGGTGACCCCTGGGCTTAGCCCACGGCAGCCAGGCCGAGTCCCTCTGAGCACACCCTGCTAGCCACCGCGCTGGAACGAGCCCTCGCAAGGGCGAGAGGCTCCTTGGTGTCAGAGGCAGGCCCTTCTGGGTGACTGGCCCATGACCAGGGATGGGGCCCAGCCACCTGATCTCAAGATGCTGTCATGGCAGGCGGTGCCATCGTGGGGGCGCCTTCCTCCCTCCCTCCCTCTTTGCTCACGAGAGGGCTGTGGCCTTCTGCAGGTCGCAGCTCAGGGAATGTGGCCTCAGGGGAAGTGTCCAAAACTTGCTGCATGCGCTCTACCCCTGTCCCTTGTCCCTTGCAACCCGGGTATGTTGCGCCCCTGAGCTCTCCAAGTCCCCGAGACCCGTGCTGGCAGGGCAGGATGGCAGGTGGCCCAGGCTAGCGCCGAGGGGAGGTGCGGGAAGGGATGAAGCCGGGCGGGCTTCATGAAGGGGCGCTGCTGAAGCCGCACTCTCCCCGTGTGCCAGGGCAGTGTCTGTTGCAGTTACCAGCGGGACGGTGTTCTGCGGACTCACTGGCCACCCTGTGAGATATGAATACACAGGTACGAGGCGTGTGTCTGAGGTGCGGGAGGCTGTCGTGGGCCTGCTTAAGCATAGCAGTCTGGAAGAGGAAGGTGGGCTGGGAGAGGGCTTGCCCAGCAGCCCGTCAGGAACGGCCCAGGCAGCTCTGGTCCTGGCCTGGGGCGGGAGAATGGGCTCCGTGGCCGGTTGTTCCCCTGAGTTCTCCTGACCCCGCCGTGGGGTTGGCCTGTGCCGGAGGTGAGGCAGCCATTGGCCTGGAAGGGTGCCGTGGGGCTGGTGGCACCGGCACATCAATGCGTGCTCTCTCTTTCTCTCCCTGGCAGTCATTGGCCAGAAGGTGAATTTGGCAGCCCGGATGATGGTGCACTACCCCGGGCTGGTGTCCTGTGATGCAGTGACCTACGCCACCTCTCGGCTGCCCCCTTACTACTTCAGGGAGCTGCCGGCGAGAGAGATGAAAGGCCTTAGGCATCCTGGCACTGTCTACCAATATGTGGGGATCCCCGAGGAGAGGTGAGTGTCCTCTGAGAGGGCTGGATGAGGGGACGGTGGCACCGAGGGTGCAGCCTTGGCCAGCAAAGAGGAGTTCTGCAGAGAGAGACCAAGCTGGTCTCCCTTCCCTGTGGCTGAGAGGGTCGGAAGCCCTCGCGTGGGAGGCTTTTTGCCTTTCTCCCCTGCTGTCTCCTGCTGGCTCTGTCCAAATGGCTTTCGACTGTGCTTTCCGTGCTGTGCTTGCTCCAGCCCATGCCCTGGTAACGCTGACCCAAGGAGGTTTTTGTCCCAGCTGCTTCTGAGCAGGAAGCTTTGGGCCAGTCCGGTTCCCATGGGGAAACGTGGACCATCGGGACACTCTTCCTCATGTCTTCCTGCTGAAATCTCAGCTCTTCCCCCGGGCCAGGAGTTGACCCCCTCTTTGGATGAGGGTTTGAATGTTAACATTGCCGTCTCTTTGAAACTACGGGAAGACTTGAGCCAAAGGTGCCAGGTGCTTGGCATCCCAACCCGTTCAGTGACACAAGTCCTCCTTTCCAAGGCACTTGTTTTTCTTGGCCAACGTGGTAAATGTCTGCTAGCCAACAGCACACCCTGGCTTCTCTCGCGTGTCTCCGATTTCTCTGGGTATGGCCTCTGGTGATGGACTCTCGATACGTTCTCCTGCCGCGCCGTGGCCATTGGGCTTCTTTATGCTTGCAGCTGTCCTAGCGTGCAGCTCGAACGTTGGCTAGGGGAGCGTGCAGGGGCTAACACGCTGCTCGAAAGAAAAGCAGGTACCCGAGGAGCAGCACGTCCTGCCCCTCCCTGCCAGGCTGCTTCTCTACGTCCCTTGGCTTCTCACCAGCTAATTGACTTGTGTTTTCTGTTCCCCTGTTTCTAGCATATTTGGCATGGCTCTTACCAAGAAGAGGTCCGAGTACGTCCCATTGCTGGGTAGGTGGAGAACGCCTTGCTCTTCTGAAGCCGTTTCTTCCCCTTGGTAACTTTTAGTGCCACGCTGGGAAGGGAGAAGCTTTTGCCAGGGACGGTGTTGCCTGCAGCGGCCCTAAGGAAGTGCCGCCTGTCTTGGTCACTACTTGGCTGATATCTTTGGGGTGGAAAGCAGGGTGAGGCGCCTGGTGCTCCCTGCCGTGCTCCAGACCTGGTAGGAAGGTTCCTTTCAGCTATGGAGCTGCTCACCCCCTGGGGGCTAAACTGATCCCTGTCTTTGGGATCAGGAAAGAGATTTCCTTCTGCCAGACTGACAGAGAGTCTGGGTGGTAGGTTCTCCCCCTGGTAATCCTCAGCGTTCCTTTCTTGGCAGCATCTGGGTGTAGATATGGAAATGCCAGGACACACGGGATGCCTTTAATCACTCGGTGTCTTGCCGGATGCTTTGGGCCTTGTTATGGGTTAGGCCTGGTAGGCAGCTCAGCCCCACAGAGCCGCTCGCTCCCCACAGTGGGATGGGGAAGAGAATCGGAAGGGTAAAAGTGAGAACACTGGTGGGCTGAGATACAGGCAGCTTAACAGGTAAAGCAAAAGCTGCGCACGTGCGCAAGGCAGAATCGGGCACTCATTCACTGCTTCCCATCGGCAGGCAGGTGTCTAGCCATTCCCAGGAAAGCAGGGCTTCATCATATGTAATGGTGACTTGGGAAGACAAGCGCCATAACTCCGAATGTCCCCCCTTCCTCCTTTTTTCCCCCAGCTTTCCTTGCTGAGCACAGCATCATATGGTATGGCAATAGGCCTGTGGTCAGTTGGGGTCAGCTGGCGCAGCTGTGCCCCCTCTCAGCTTCTTGTGCACCCCCAGCCTGCTCGCTGGCGGGGCGGCGTGAGAAATGGAAAAGGCCTGGACGCCGTGCAAGCATTCTTCAGCAATAACTAAAACATCGTTGTGTTATCGACACCAATGTTTGGTCGCAAATCCAAAACACAACACCATACGAGCTATTCCTGAAGAACATTAACTCTAGCCCAGCCAAAACCAGTACAGGCCTGAAGACGCTGCCTTAACTCCCGGGAAGCGCTCTGTGGCTCGTGGTACAGCAAGGAGATGCTTTGAGCCTCTTTGGGACATAGCTGCCTGCAGCAACTCAAATCATCCCTTCCAGTCTTGTGCTGGATCACTGTGGGGAGTTGCATGGGGCCGGCTGAATCTCTGTGCCTGTGGGAGGGGAGGGGTGCGGGGCAGGGAAGAGGGCATGGGAGCCGCGCGGTGGGGCAGGCGGGCCCACTACTGCTCTGAGGAAGGCAGAGGTGCAAAAGCTGGGATGAGCGGGCGGGAAGGAGGCCTGGGTGCAGGCAGGCTGGCGGATGTAGTGGCGGGGAGGGAAGCTGTGGTGGAGGGTGCCAGCAAAAGGGACGGCTCTTTGCTTTTCAGCACGTGCCAGCAGCTCGTTTTCTTGTTTGTCTTCCCAGGTCGGGAGAAGGAGATTGACCTCTTTGTCAGCTGCTTGAAAGCCTATAAGGCTTTAGGAGAAAGGCACATCCTGGCATTTGAGGGCCCGATGGGCTCCGGAAAGAGCCACTTACTTACTGAACTGGCCTATTTAGGCCAGGCTGCTGGCCACAGGTACAGGTTTTTGACCTGCAGCTTTGGGACACTGCCCCTGCCCGTACCCTGGCAGCCATGGAACACTCCAGCCCCTCTGCCAGTGCGCCTGGCCCTTGGGCTGCAGCCTCCCGAAAAAGCCTCCTGGAGACACTCGCTAGGAGCTCCTGCGTGCTCTGCTCCCGCCTCTGCCTCTTTGGGGAGTTGGAGGTGGCTTCTTGAGCCATGGCCTTTCCTGCTTCACCTCTGGGCCAGGCACAGACAGAAGGAAAGGGCTCAAGCTCAGTGCTTTTCATCTGACTCCAGACCCAACAGACAGCAGGGCGGCCTGTCTCAGAAGCCCTGCTTGCCCTCTGCGTGTTTCCCAGAAGGAGCACTGGGGCAGAAAAGCCTTCCCGTGGTCTGGGAGGCAGACTGCTAAGGTCTGGAGCCCAAAGGCAAACTCACCGCTTGCTCCATCCTTGCCTCTTAGCCCCGTGAGTTCCTCTGCAGGGGGGACGTAACGAGACCTGGGCTGGCGCTGCGGAGACACAGGGCCTGGACCTGGCTCTCCCAGTGGCTTGGCAGCAAGTGCCCCTCTGTGCCCTTTCTCGTAGGAGGAGTGAAAAGCTTGGCCTTCTCTGGGAAGCACTTTGAGATGGGTGGCTGAAGAGCTCCCCCCAAGGGCATCTCCACCCCTTTTGTCTTAGAAGGCTTGGGCTGTTGGGGATCTCAGTCCCTTTTGCTTTTGCACGGCAGGGTAGTTGCCATGGAACTGCTAGAGGTCAACGTGAGGCAGTCCTTCTCTGCCATCCGTACGCTGACGGCCAGGGCCCTGGGCCTCCAGGACTGTGAACTGTGCAGTGACAGGCAGTGCATGCTGCAGACGAAGCTCCGAGGGACAATCGAAGAGAGCAGCTATTGCCTCCTCAATGACGTTTTCCTTGTCAAGGTGAGCGCGAGAGGCCTCTCTGGCCCTGGAGAAGGCCTTCTCACGAGCTTTTCTGGGTCTGGCGTCGGGTGGGCACGCTGCTGGGAGTGCCTTAGCTCAGGGGTGGGAATCGCAAGGGTCCTAGCACACGTTTCCCATTCCTGGGCCCGGGGGGCTCCCTGACTGTGGTGAGATCATGTCCCGTGCTGCATCTGGCAGTGCCCGGTGCCTTGTTCGGCACCCTGGAAGTGGCATTGGAGAGAGGCTGGTGCTGACCTCGTGCTGAGGTCACTGCTGTGTGAGTGCTCTGCTCCAGTCAGCCCAAGATTCCCACAGCCAGAGAGCCAGCTCTTCAGCCCACCCCCAAGCCCCAGCTCTGCCAGAGACCCTCAGCAGAGGGCCTTCGCTTTAGGCTCCAGGTGAAGTCCCCCCTGTGGCTCCTTGCGCCTGTGTTGGGGAGAGGGAAGGTGCGGAGGCCAGCAGAGGCGGTTTGCTCTGTGGTCTTGCTCGGTGGGTAGGTGTGCCCTAGCCCCGGAGTGATCTTTCTCCCTGACTCCTTTTCTGGCCAGTTTCCCGTTTCGGACAAGGTTCGCGAGATGCCTGAAAGTCAAAGGAAAACGGAATTGCACTCGACTTGGGCAAAAGTGCTAGAGAAGGTGAGCATTTCTCCTCCTTCCTCCTGGGTCAGAGAAGGAAAACAACCCTGCCAGCTGTGGGCTCTGCACCACAGCGTGTGAGCGGGTGAGAGGACCAGGCATCTGGGTTATCGCCATTCAGGGCCTGAGAAACCCCCCACCTCCTCCCCGCAGCCCCACAAGCACACCCAATAACTTTCCTCCCGCAAGGTGTGCCCTGGAGGAGGAACGATGTCTTCTGCATTCCCTTGCCCAAGCTCCCTCCTTCTGCAGGGCAAGTGATGTTAGGTGTGACCTTAAAGTCTCCAAGAAATTAAGAGTCAGTAAGCTTCTGAGCAGGGAAGTGGTTGGGGAGAGACATCAGAGCATCCTCTCAAGAGACAGAGGCTAAATCTCCTCCCCGGAAGACACTTGAGAATCCACCGGACTGCCCTCAGAACACCCTGCTTTTTTTCAGGCCATTGGAGCAGAATTTGGCATATTTGTCATCGACAATGCCCATTTCATCGACCCTGCCTCCTGGAGTATCATGTCACCCCTGCTCCAAGACGTCTCCCTCTTCACGGTCATGAGCTTAGCTCCAGGCTACGCGCGAACAGAGAGCTTTTGCAAAGCGGCAGCAGAGAACACAACATCCCAGCAGATCACCTGTCTTCACCTGGACGAGCTGAAACCTTCAGCCATGGTGCAGAAAGTCTGCCAGGGCCTTGGAGTGGTCAGCATCTCCAGGGATCTAGCGAGGTAAGTTCGAAGCAGGGGAGCTCTTCCTGAGGGCTTGAACCTATGCAGACCATGGAAGGGACTCACCTCCCCAGGAAAGGGAGCGCAGGGCCGCTAGAAGCATCAGTGCCTCTAGCAAGTACTGGGCGCGGGTTGCTTTTTATGCCTCGCCCTGGCAGGTGGGAGCCGAGAGTGGGCAACTCCCTCGGCACAGAGCGTGGGAGGTGTCAGCCCTTCGCTGTTGCACAGGGAGGAAGGGAGGAAGGGAGGAAGAGTCCCAAGCCCAAGCGTGGCTGGGGTGTGAAAAGGCCTTGGTCTAGGTGGCCAGGCTGTGGGGGAGATTCCCCGGGGCAGAGGTCTGCCCTGCTGCCAGAGAGGATCTAGGCTCCCGAGGAGAGGAAAGGCAGGGCTTGCTGCTCTGTGCTTTGGGCATTGTCCGCAATTCTTTTCCGATGGACTTCCGTGAAGGCTGGGGGTTCAGGGGGGCCCAAAAGCTCAAGCCAGCGGGAGGACCGTCCCTTTCAAAAGTGAGGTGTAGCTGTGACGAAGATGCTGGCTACCCTGCTATGCCCGAGTTACTCGCCGCCCACCTGAACTGTGTTTCACCTTACTTTCCTTGTGGGGGTCACTGCCGGGTCTGCTCCTGTCCAGGTTCCTGATCCAAAGAAGCTTGGGGGTCCCCTATTACTGCGAGGAGCTGCTGCGCTGCCTTTGTTGCAACGACATGCTCTTGTTCCGCAACCGGAGGCGGGGTGAAAAAGCAGAGGACAACTGGGAGAACCTGATCAGTAAGCACCTTTGCTGCTGACTAGAGAGTCGCTGTGGCGCGTTGTCTGCAGCACAGTCTTGCCCTGTCGTTCCCCCATGGATCTGGGCAGAGTCAGATCTTGCAGCAGTGCAGAAGTTGGTCTGGCGGAGGTTGTGGGCTCCTGTGTGCCTCGCTGTTGGGACAGCCAAAGCAGGGGCTAGCGAGTTCTGGTGGCTTGGAGGGGCCTAAATTCTTGGGGCGGGGGTTGGGGGGCTAAACCAGAGGGGAAATTGTTCCGGAGCACATGTGTTTCTGGTGTTCCTTAGGCATTCTAATGGGCACGTAATTTACCTTGCCCAAACGCCAGCTCGCTTGAGAACAAACCCCAGCTTGGGGTGAGGGACAGGCCCGGGAAACTTGAATCCAAAACCATAAATCCCCACAAGGGTGCTGGTAACGGAAGAAAACGGTGGTAATGCCACCGAGAGAGCAATGCCAGCCAGAGTGCCGTGGCCTTGGGAACAGCCAGGACTGACGCTCCGTTTTGCATGACCACCGGCAATTTCCCTGGCTGCGGACGTAGAGCTGTTGAAGGCAGCAATGCTGCTGCTTTCTGTCCCAGGGCGTTCAGTCGCCCCCTGGGAAGTCTGGAAGCTTTGACTGAGGGACTGTTTGGGAAAGCTGGTCTGAAGGCAGAACATCTTTGGGAGGGCTGTGCAAGGAAACTGTTTTGCTCTGCTTAATGACCCACGTTCAGCGCAGGCAGGTCAGCGCGCCCACACTGGCCCGTGTAAGGTGGGACTTGTCCCATCTCAGGTGAAGTTTGAAATGTTTGCAAGCTGCAAGTCACTTTGCAAATTGCCTTATTCGTGCTCTCCTGCTCCACCCAGCTTCTGCAGTCGAGGCTTCAGCCCTCGCAGCAACCTCGAGCTCCAACGCGGGGAATGATGGCAGGGTCTGCATCATCAGACCAGACGTGAACCTGGAGAACACCATGCTGCCCGCCAGCTTGAAAGGTGAGGGGCCGAGCGCCGCTCTGCCGGCTCGCGGCTGTGCTGGGGCCCCTTCCCGGGGCATCGGCTAGAGGGAGGCTGGGCATCTGTGTGCTGCAGAGTCACCCTCTCAGCTTGGGGGCTCTGCTGGGAAGGTGGCTCCAGTCCAACCAGGAACAGGCCTGGGGTTGCGGGCAGCCCTTTCCCCCTCCTGGGCGTGGACCAGCCGTGAGCGTGCTGCCTGCTTTCCAACAGCGGGTAGGAGAGAAAAGCTTACTGGTGCAGCACTAAAATGGCTCCCTTTTCTCACAGAAGCAAAGCCTTTGCTGGGAAAAATCTTTGACTTGCCTCTGACTCGACTTTGAACGTGGCTTCTACCTCGCTATTCTCTTTTTAAGTTCCCCAGCTAGCGCTGGTCTCAGGGCACTTAATCCAAACCAAACCCGTTTTTTTTTCTGTGGATTGCCACGGAAATTCCCCCGTAGCCAGGGGAGCTGGATGGGGGAACTGTCAATGAGTGTCTCTCCTCTCTAGCCATAGCCATTTGTATGAACCTTGGAGAAGCGTCATGCTAAAAAGTTGTTTTGTCCAAAAAAAAAAGACGACAACCAAAAGAAAGGAATAGTATCGTCTGGCCAAGTTAAGACAACTGTTGTGGGGAGCTCTGAGTCCACCTCTGATGTGGGGAAAGTTCTCTGTTCTCTCTGCGCACTACTCCAGATCTGGTAGGGCGCATCATGGGATGCGTGTACCTGCTGGATCCTGCCCTCCTCACCCTTGGTGGAGGAGCGTGCGTTTGAGCGTCTTGCTCTTCCCCAGGCCTTGTGGCCTGCGATTCCAACAGGAGCGGAGCCATTTTGAAGACGCCTACCCTGGGTTGCGATTGCCCAGCAGGTGCAGTCCCGAGGAGAGGAGGCCAAAGTCGACCCCGTTTCATGTGTTGAAACTTTCCAGCCTCTCCAGCCTCAGCATGGGGAACAGGCAAGAGAGAGACGTGTTGCTGCTTTTTGACAGAGATTGCGCTGGCTCAGCTGGACCGGATAAAGCCGCTGAAGCAGATGGTTTTGAAGTTTGCAGCTGTCATCGGGCCAGTGTTTACCACCCAGCTGCTGTCGCACATCCTTCCCACTGGCGTCAGGCCCAAGATGAACTGCTTGTTGAACACGTTGGTGAGCGACAACATCCTTAAGCGGCTGAAAAGCACAGAGGTGCCAGAAGATGTCCAAGATCCTACCAAGGGGCCAGCCACCTCTCTGCGGGCAGAGCGCGGTAAGTGGTAGCAGTAAGGCGGACAAGGGAGCTCCCAGCTGTGTCCCGGCGGGGCTCCCCAGGGCATGGTGCGCTTCCCCCCGCCAGTGATGGGTGGGTGGAGCTCAGGCAGGCATGGCTGTTCGGGATGGGTTGTTCAAAGATCTTACAAGTCAATCTCAAAGCACACTAGCTTTGCACCGGAGGGAAGTCCGCACCAGCCGTCCCAAGTGCCTCTGCTCCCCTGCCTCCAAGCACTGCTCACAGCGCAGGCATGGGAGGGCTTGTGGAATCCCTGACATCCTCTCCCAGCCGCCTGCAGCGTCCAGATCAAAGATGCCCTCCAGAGTGCCCCGGGGCCTTTGACAGGCTTTTACTCGGCTTTGATTCCCCTGTGGCCCAGGGCGGGAAGCTCAGGAGGCTGGGAACCGCCTTGCCAAGAGCGGGGAGAAAGCGCTGGCCGGGGCTTGCTTCGGCTGGCGGCAACATCCCCAGCTCCTGCCTGGAGTGCAGCTGAGCACTGTGTCCCCAGGGCTGTGCTAGCGTCAGCAAGGCGAGCGGGCCCTTTCTCCCCGTGCTGCAAGGCTCGGTGTGCAGCAGCGCTGGTTCTCTGCCGAGGATGTGCATGACTTTCATACCCCGGCTGGGACGGCCCTGAGCCCTGGCCCCAGCTCGGGCTGCCGCAAAGGCCCTTTGCCTTGCAGGTGTGGAGAGGCCCTCTCTGAGCAAGACGACTGTGGAGCAGCAGTCTGGCGTCCTGGCCTTCTGTGTCCTGCTGCTGCGAGAGGCTGCCTATGAGCTGTGGCCCGAGAGACAGCGGGTCGCCTTGCACTGCAAGTGTGCCGCCTTCCTGGAGCAGCACGCGCACAAATGCAAGAGCTGCAGCCAAGGGGACTTTGTTGCCTTCCACCGCTTCGCCGTCACCAGCACCCAGGACGGAGGGAGCCCTCATGGCCCTGCTGCCCAGGGCGACTCCCGCAGCTGGGAGGCCTTGGTGCTTGCAGGAGAACAGCTGAAGAGGGCTAGGACCCACGGCACTGAGGGTATGCTGTGTACCATGCTCTGCAGCCCGGGCCCTCCTGGAGGCCAGGGGTGTGTGCTGGGGATCGGGTGGGAGTAGATCTGCTAGGGATGAGCCCAGGAGGTGAGGACGACCACTGCAGACTTTCCTCAGTCTGTTGGGACCCTTGCAAGGATCCTTGCAAGCCCGCTGGGAAGAGCAGCTCTTACCCCCGGGGTACGCGAGGAGGTGTCTAACCCCCTGTTTTCTTTCCAGATGCTGCAGATGCTCTGCAGCAGCAGCAGGCTTTCAGGGAGGAGGATTTTGGGTGAGCAGACAAGGTTTTGATTATTTTTGAAGCCAGTGAGCTCAGGGTCTCCAGAGGAGACAAAGGAAGCGGCAGCATTTGGCTGCCGGTTGTGACTCTAGCTTAGGGGAGAGGCTTTCTGTGCGGTGGGAGCTGGGAGGAGATGGCCACGGTGATGAGAGAGTGCTTGAGGAAGCCCGTGGGCTCAGAGTGATCGTCACCCTCCACTGGAGCAGCCCTTGCTTTGCAGTTCCTCCAGAGTAGCGCTGCAAACTCTGCAGGGGAGACGCCGCCCCAGGGACTCGAGTGCTTTGCCTGTGGGAGGTGACAGAAAGCCCAGCTTGTCTTTTTCTCCCTACCTACAAAGCACCTGTATGAGTCCTGCCTGCCCGTGGCCTCGTGCTCTGCTTTGAACAAAGGGCTTTTGATGCCGTCTCTGTGGGGAGAAGGACCAGTATAGGTGATGCCCGTGTATTCTGTGCTCTCTTCTTCCCCTGGGAACTGTCCTCTGACTAGTGTGGCAGGGCGGTTTCTGGCAAAGAGCGAAGAGACAACTGAGCTGCCCAGCAAGACCGACGGGAAGCACAACGGCACATGCGAATGCAAAGCCATCGTGGAATCGGTGCTTGTGCCTTTGGCTCGCCACTACATGGCAATGGGCGATGCTGCCAGAGCCTTTTACTACCTTCTGGAGTGCGCGGCTGCCTACCTGCATGTCTCCAACAGCTACATGGTGAGTTGCCCTGCTTGCCAGGACCCACTGTGCACGGAGTCCTCTCAGTCGCCTGGCTCTGGGCAGGACAACTTCCCCGTTGCAAGAGGGCATGCCTTCGCGGGGCCTTGGAAGGGAAATGCTGGGTCAGACCCTGACTTCTTCCTCCGGTTTGCCTCTTCTGCGGCAAGAGACACAGGGCACTGTGCCCTTAGCACGAGGAGCATTAGCAGGGAGGCGGTCTGAAGGATCACTGGTGCCTGTGCTCTGAGCCAGGGTGACTGTGTTTGAGCGGGCATCACCAGGGAGAGAAGCAGGCTCTCTTAAGACAGATGCCAGAGGCAACGGGGGAGGACAAGGCTGGCCATGGGCTCTGCACCCACGCTCACCTGCTCTCTGTGTGCTTGCGCAAAGGCCCTCATGAAGCTGAACGAAGCGGAGGTCCTGAGGAGCTCGGTAGAGAAGAAAGTGAATGTGATAGCCCGCTTTGAAGAGGCCACCTTCTTCAGCCTCAAAGGGGAGGTAAAGAGACGGGGAGGTCTGGAGGGACCGCCTGGGGGACGCAGCTGG
Source organism: Aptenodytes patagonicus (assembly GCF_965638725.1). Taxonomy (NCBI): domain Eukaryota; kingdom Metazoa; phylum Chordata; class Aves; order Sphenisciformes; family Spheniscidae; genus Aptenodytes; species Aptenodytes patagonicus. The sequence goes on from NW_027472001.1 coordinate 562,353, forward strand.
ATGCCTTCCCCAGTTGCAGTGGATATCCCTGGCATCTCCAGCCACTGGCAGATTCCTGCAGTCTCTTGGGCAACTACTCCATATCGGGATGATTCCCTTTTCCTGTGCAGGTCTGCTGTCATATGGGACGCCTGAAGCTGGCAAAGAAAATGATCAGGAAGGCGCTGAGCCTGCTCAAAAGGCAGTTTCCCCGGACCTCCGTTGGAGCCTTTGTCAAGCCACAGCTGGAAAAGTTTCAGTGTGCCGCTTATGTTGCCAGAAGAGCATCCTCCCTTCCGCAGGAGGCCCGGTAAGAAGCAGAACTGAGAACCCGGGAAGGAAGAGCCATTTCCTACCTGGTCCCAGGCATCTGGGCCCAGACCTGCCTAGACTTGAGGCCACACCTAACCTGACACATAGGCCTTAGCAGGACCGAGGCGTTAAGGACCGATGTGCGGGTAAAACAGGCAACGACAGAGCCCCACGCTCCCTCCCCTCCCTGCGCAGTCATAGGAACAAAGCACGCCTTTTGGTAAAAAGCAGCTTGCAGCCGGGGATGTGGCTGCTGACACGTGTTGGCTGCGGCAGGGGGTTGGTGGTGACTGGGAAGAGAGCGCTGTAAAGAGGGAGTAGAGGCTGAAGAGGGGCAGGGGTCTGGAGGCAGGACCGGGACATGGGGAAGGAGCAGTAGGTGGAGGTGAGGTGTGAGAATCAGGAAGCTCAGGGGCCGATACCCCTTTTCCTGCTGGTTCCCGGCTTTGCTTGGCCCCCCCCCCCCGGCACTGTAGTGCCAACGTGCCCTCTCGAGCGGTCAGCTTCCCCCGGCAGCACTTCTTTGCCCCCTTCCGCTCTGGCAGCCCTCTCTCCATCAGCTCCCTTTCCTCCGAGGAGGTGTAACTGGCTTGTCTGCCGCCCTGCTTTCCCCCGGCCCTGTCCGATTTAGCACTGTACAGCTAGAGCCTCTGGGCCCAGCAGTTTCTCTTGTGTGGCAGGAGGAAGAGGCTAGCCTGGCTGCTGCGGCAGAGCTGCTGCCTTTCCTTACTGGAGCACCTCTTCAGCCTGGAGGGCACTTCCAGCGGACGGACGTTCTCCCGCCTGGCAGCGCGCATGAAGGCCAACACGGACAGGGCGGCAGACTCCTATCGGGCAGCAGACTCCCGCCACAGATAGACTTAAACCAGAAGGGTGGAGCTGAAGTCAGCTAATTACACATCTCCTCCATGATGACCTTTGTTGTTGGGCCTTTCTTTCTGAGGCACGGAAAGAGACGCTGTCTTTCGCTGCTGTGGAGGGCTACTGTTGCTCCAGCAGTGATGGCTACAGCTCTCTTGCAGGTCCCGGTGCGGACTCGTGATTGAAGACGCTTCTGATTTTAGGTCACGTTAAAACCAGAGGCCCTCTAAAACCAGAGGCCCTCTCTGTTGCTCTTGTTCCTCACCACCCACGTACGGTCAGCCAGCGACTGCTGCTCCCTATCTTTCCCCAGCTAAAGGGGAGGAGAAACCTGTATAAAAAGGCAGGGGGTGACAGGAAAAGCCCCAGACGCCGAGGGGACTTGGGACAGCTATCGCCAAAGGTTTTGCCTTGTCTGAACCCGTCGGGGGACTGGAAACAACACGCCCTTCTGCCTAGCATTGCCCCCAAGTCAGCGTCTGCAGCAAAACTCTACAATTACGGTGTATAAGCAGCGCCGCAGACACTGGGGAACAATGTGGGGACACAGCACGCAGGCAGGTCATACATCCGCTCCTCCCTCCCGGCCAGCTGGCAGCACTCCTTCTAGTGGCAGAATTCCTCAGGCTCGTCCCCTCTGGCTGCCTACCAAGGGCTTGGGCAGGAGAAGGGTTTGCATCCGGAGGTTACCTTCCGCGCTTCGCACTGAGGCACCTGTAGGTTTGTGGCAGACCTCAAAATTGCGGGCATAGCTGCCGCTGTGCTCACTGAGATGGGCAGGAGCTCACTGGCGAATTGCAGCTCGGTTCGGGAACGGCAGGATGGCAGGGGCTTCATTCAAGGAGTTTCCAGTTGCCTGCAGGAGCTCTGCATATGCAGATTTTCCTCTGGCACCCTCCTTAGCACACAAGTTCCACGGCCACCACAGAAACATCGGGCATGCTGAGCTTACAGCTGTGCCACGCCTTCTGGCCCAGAAGCTTCCATTTCGTCACACAGGTGTTAAGCAGGACTGGGGTCCCTCTGGCTGCAGGTAACGGCCTCCCTGCTGCCAGCTGGGACCGTCAGTATGTGTGGCATCTACTACAGTGGCCAGTTATGCCTTCAGCTAGGAAGGCTGTGGCTGTGCCGCAAACAACTGCCTTCCTCCTTACGTTTCTGTCTTACAGAGTATGGAAATAGATGTCCAGCTGGCTGTTTGAACGGTGCAGGTTTTCACCGGCACTGGCGTGCACTGCTGGCCTCAGACTAGCTCCTTGCAAACTCCACCATCTTTTCCGTCCTTTCACAATGGTATATATATTGCAAACGGACACCTGCAAACGCCTGAGAGTAACATAAAGGCTTGGTGGAAAAGTAAAATAAAATGAAATAAAATAATCATATCTATTTGTCCATAGCCGCTTCTTCTTCTTCCTCCCTCTTTTTCCTCTCACCCATTCTTTCTTCTTTAATTTCTGCTCGGCTTCTGTTTCCAGCTACGCTGTGCCTGGTCTCTCTCTGAAGCCCACCCTTGCAAACCACCCACCTCAGAGCAGTTCTCAAATTTTTCCCATTGATCTTTGCCTGTCTCAGTAGCTGGAAGCAAAACAAACTCCAAAGCTTCTGTTAAACTCTGGGTGCGTGGCCGCATGGATGTGAAGAGACTGAAAGTTGGTACTGAGTCAAGCCAGAGCCGGGAGGAGCGTTCAGTCGAGATTTTTGCAGTGGGCTTGCAGAGGACGCAGACCCAGGTAGACGCGCTTCTGGATAGGCTCCCCCTTGACATCCAAGCCCTCGCACATGGGAAGCGAATCTTTGTAGGCCAGCTGTTATTCTTGTACGGTTTCGATCTAGCGGAGGCAGTGGGGCTTCCTGCCTTTGTGCTGGTGGTGGGTCCACCCCTCGCTGGTGCTGGGCAAAACAAAATCTGGAGGGGAGCAAGAGGTGGCGATGTTGTAATGGGCTCAGACTGGCAGCAGGCAGCTGTCTCTTCTCGAAATGAGCGGCTTAGCTTAACTGCAATAACGGGCCGGCTGGATTATTGTGGTGATTCCACCTCATTTTGTTGTATCTTTGGGGGGGGAACAGTCCCCCAGGCTGAGCCCATGGCGTTGCCCCGTGCTCCAGGCCCTGTTCCAGGCCGTGAGGGCTCCCTGTGGCCGCAGCAATGGGACACTGTGGCCACGCCCCCCAGGGCGCGGCCCCGCCCTCAACCACCACCCATGGGGCATGCCCTGCTGCACACCTGTCTGTCACCTCGGGAGGGCGGGGCCCTGTGGGGGCTGCCCACAGGGGAGGGAGAGAGAGAGAGAGAGACTGCTCCGCCCTGCCCCATCCCAGGACAGGGCCGTGTGCAGCAGAGGCCCTCCCCCACGCCCCCGCAGGGCCGTGTGCAGCGCAGCGCCCTCACCTCGTGGGGCCCTCTCTGATGCTGGTTCCCTGGTCATGGCTGTAGTGGGTTGACCCTGGCTGGATGCCAAGGTGCCCACCAAAGCCGCTCTATCACTCCCCCTCCTCAGCTGGGCGGGGGAGAGGAAATACAACAAAAGGCTCCTGGGTCGAGATAAGGACAGGGAGATCACTCATCCATTACCGTCACGGGCAAAACAGACTCGACTTGGGGAAACTAAATTAATTTATTACCATTCAAATCAGAGTCGGGTAATGAGAAATAAAACCAAATCTTAAAACACCTCCCCCCCACCCCTCCCGTCTTCCCAGGCTCAACTTCACGCCCGATTTCCTCTACCTTGTCCCCGCCCCGAGCGGCGCAGGGGGACGGGGAATGGGGGTTGCAGTCAGTTCATCACGCGTTGTCTCTGCCGCTCCTTCCTCCTCACGCTCTTCCCCTGCCACATCCCTCCCACGGGAGACAGTCCTCCACGAACTGCTCCAATGTGGGGCCTTCCCACAGGCTGCCGTTCTTCACAAACCGCTCCAGCGTGGGTCCTTTTCACTTGTCCTTCCCACGGGGCGCAGTCCTTCAGGAACGGGCTGCTCCAGCGGGGGTCCCCCCACGGGGTCACAAGTCCTGCCAGCAAACCTGCTCCATTGTGGGTTCCTCTCTCCGCAGGTCCACAGGTCCTGCCAGGAGCCTGCTCCAGCGCAGGCTTCCCACGGGGTCACAGCCTCCTTCGGGCACCCACCTGCTCCAGTGTGGGGGTCCTCCGCAGGCTGCAGGTGGATATCTGCTCCACCGTTAACCTCCATGGGGACAACCTGCCTCACCATGGTCTTCACCACGGGCTGCAGCGGTATCTCTGCTCCGGTGCCTGGAGCACCTCCTCCCCCTCCTTCTGCACTGACCTTGGTGCCTGCAGGGTTGTTTCTCTCACACAGTCTCACTCGAGTCCCTCCCGGCTGCTGTTGCGCAGCAGTTTTTTCCCGTTCTTAAATATGTTATCACAGAAGCGCTACCACCGTCGCTGATTGGCTCAGATTTGGTCAGTGGCAGGTCCGTCCTGGAGCCGGCTGGCATTGGCTCTGTCGGACACAGGGGAAGCTTCTAGCAGCTTCTCACAGAAGCCACCCCTGTAGCTCCCCCCGCTACCAAAACCTTGCCACGCAAACCCAATACACCCATTGAGCCATCTGGCGAGTCTCCCAACCGGGTATCGTGGACCTGTCGGTGAAGGAAGGTTTTTCCCTTTGGGTTTTAATCCTTTCTCTGAAAACAGGGTGATTCATGTCCTAGAAATGACAGTTCTTTCTGTTTTATGAAGCGTGGGGGAGTTGGTCAGACTAAAATGCCTACGTGGGATACGTGTGAACCTGAGCAGACTACTTGCCTCCCGCCTGACCATGACCGAGTCCTGAGGACATCAACTCCACGAGGCATTTACTTGCACTGGTGGTCCATCATAAGGACCGTAACATCCATCTCTCTGGATGCCCTGGTAAGTCCTCTTCGTCCCTGTCTGCCTATGTTTCTGTGTTTCTTCCTTCAAAGGCTGTGTCACACACCCAAGCTCCAAGACTTAAAAGGAATTAAAGGGCCAGAAGTGCAAGCCAGGCCAACAATAACTCTCTATCAAAGTTTAAACCGTAACAAACATGTCAAGCAGCAGTCGTCTCTGAGACTAAAGATATCCTACAGCATGAGTCCTACAGACTCAATGATTCTATGACTCTATGATTCTATGATTTGAGTGTAGATCACCTGAAGGATGCCTCAAGACTCTTCAGATGCATCCAGTCATCGGGAGGTGGTTTCAGATCCTCTCCACAGTTGTGCTGCAACTGTGAAGAGTTACAGAGATCCTCCAGAGGGTAGAATTAGTGCCGCTTCATGCTGTGGTGGGTTGACCTTGGCTAGCCGCTAGCTATCCACCAAGCTCCTCTATCACTCCTGCGCCATCAGCCGGACAGGGGGAGAAAATGTGGTGAAAAGCTCATGGGTCGCGGTAAGGACAGAGAGATCACACCAATTACAGTCACGGGCAAGACAGACTCGACTTAGGGAAATTCAATTTATTGCAAATTAAACAGAGTAGGATAATGAGAAACACGAACACATCTTAAAACGCCTTCCTCCCACCCCTACCGTCTTCCCAGGCTCAACTTCACTCCCGACTCTTCTACCTCCGAGCGGTGCAAGGGGACAGGGAGTGGGGGTTGCGGTCAGTTCATAATGCTTTGACCCTGCCGCTCCTTCCTCCTCACGCTCTTCCCCTGCTCCAGTATGGCATCCCTCCCACAGGAAACAGGCCCGAACTTCTCCAGGGTGGGTCCTGCTCGTGGGCTACAGTTCTTCAAGAACTGCTCCAGGAAGGGTCCTTGCCACGGGGTGCAGTCCTTCAGGAACAGACTGCTCCAGTGGGGGTCCCCCGCGGGGCCACAGGTCCTGCCAGAAAACCTGCTCCTGCCAGGAGCCTGCTCCAGCATGGGCTCTCTATGGGCTGCAGCTTCCTTCAGGGCACATCCACCTGCTTTGGCGTGGGGTCCTCCACAGGCTGCAGGGTGGATATCTGCTCCACCGTTAACCTCCGTGGGCTGCATGGGGACAACCTGTGTCATCATGGTCTTCATGACGGGCTGCAGGGGAGTCTCTGCTCCGGTGCCTGCAGCACCTCCTCCTCCTCCTCCTCCTCCTCCTCCTCCTTCTTCATTGACCTTGGTGTCTGCAGAGTTGTTTCTCTCACATATTCTCACTCTTTTCTAACAGCTGCCGCCCAGCATTTTTTACCCTTTCTTAAATACATCATCACAGAGGCGCTACCAGCATCGCTGGCGGGCTCAGTTTTGGCCAGCTGGGGCTCCAGCTTGGAGCCGACTGGAACTGGCTCTGTCCGACACGGGGGCAGCTCCTGGTGTCTTCTCATAGAAGCCAGCCCTGCACCCCCACCCTGCCCCCACCCGCTACCAAAACCTTGCTACGTAAACCCAAGACGCCAGGTTGCTGCAGATCACCTCCACCTCAGCTGATTCCCTCCAGCACACTGGATTGCCCCTGCACACTGCAACAATTTGTGTCTCTTTGGCATAGCCAGGGCCAGGATACCCTTTTTTCAAACATTCTGTCACTTCATCAGGATCCCACACTTGTTCGGGGGTGAAGTCCCAGGCCACCGGCGGTGACAACCCTTCCGGGTACCTGCCCATATTCTCCCACACACCTTGCCACCCATAACCACACCGCCTTGCGTCATATCCCTGTGCTGATCTTTTTAAAGAGTTGGTTAACCTTTGCAAAAGCAGAAACAATAGTCTGGGGAAGTACCAACAGGAGTATTGTGGTTACCCAAGGCTGTTCAAGATACTGAAGAGCTATTGTAACAAGAGAGAAAACATCTACTCCACAGGAGAAAAAGGGGAAGGTGCCATTCTGTGTTTCTTCCACCGACTGGCTCTCGGAGGAGAAAAAGGACAAAGTGTAAGTAAGTGTTAATGGTCTCCATCAGATGGTTCCCAAAATACAGGGAAGGCATCAGTGCAGGGCCCACATACCAAATTAGGCTCAAGGCCACTGCTTTTATCGTCATTCTCCCAGGTAAAACACCGCCAAGTGCTACACAGCACAGCAAAGAAGGGAGCATGGCACGGATCAGATAACCGATGTCGGGAACAGGTAAGTCAACATCACGACCAGCAACTGTTAAACAGATGTAATCATTATAGGTTCCCTGCAATAGGCTCTGGTCAAATCTTTTGTTACTCCAGACCCTTTGAGCCCCACGTTGGCTTTAACTGCGGTAGGCAGCTGAGCACCACATAGCTGCTCAATCACTTGCCAACCCGCAGTGGGATGGGGAGAGAATCGGAAGGGTAAAAGTGCAAAAACTTGTGACTTGAGATGAGGACAGTTTAATTAAAAGGGGGGGGGGGGGGGGGGAGGGGCGGGGGGCGGGAAACAACAAAGAAAAACAAAACCAAGAAAAGTACGTGATGCAAAAAACCCCAGTTGCTCACCACCAACCAACTGATGCCCAGCCAGTTCCTGAGAAACAGCAGCCCCCCGCAAATATCCCCTCCCCACCCACCCCACCCCACCCCACCCCACCCCGATTTTATTGCTGAGCACAACATCATATGGTGTGGAATACCCCTTTGGTCAGCTGGGGTCAGCGGTCCCAGCTGTGTCCCCTCCCAACTTCTTGTGCACCCCCAGCCTGCCCGCTGGCGGGGCACTGGGAGAAGCAGAAAAGGCCTTGCTGCCGTCTAAGAACTGTTCAGCAGTAACTAACACGTCCCTGTGTTATTCACTGTTGTAATAACAAATCCAAAACATAGCACCGTACAAGCTGCCGTGAAGAACTTTAACTCTATCCCAGCTCAAACCAGCACACAGAGGCACCGTTACAATTAAAGACACACACACATTCAATTGCAGATACAGGCATAAACCCTATAGAATGACAGATACAGTTAGAGCCACAGACACCGTAACATGCACAACTGCAGGCACATGAACAGCCACACCAGTTATTACACGTACAGTTGCAGACACAATTACAGATAAGGATACAATTATATGTACAACTGCAGAGCCAAGTACAGTCACAGGCACAAGCACACATTCCATTACACCTACAACTACAGCTACCGCTTGTGACACCGTTACCAGTAGAGGTGCCGTTAAACAAACAGGTACTGCTCCACATGCAGTGTGTGAAGGTACACATACAGATACCAGTACGGACGCAGATACAGGTACAATTAGACATGCAGGTACCCATATAGATACCGTTACAGACACCGATACCAACAGAGGCAGAGACACCGATACTGATACCATGAGAGATACCACTGCCGATTCCATTGCAGATGCAGATGCCATTGGAGACGCCACGGCAGACACAGACGCCACTGCAGATGCAGTGTTGCAGAAACACGTAATATTTCAGATGCAACTGCAAATGGAGATGCCCTTGGAGAGACAGATGCCACTCCAGATACCCTTGCATACGCCGCTGCAGATGTTCACAAAACTGGAGGTGCAGAGAGCGTTGCAGATTCCCTTGCAGACAGAGGTAGCATTGCTGATGCCGATACCATTTCAGAGGAAGGTATCTCTGGGGATGCCGTTGCAGATGCAGATAACATTTAGGATGCCAATGCAGATGAAGATAACATTGCAGATGCTACTGCAGATGCAGTTAGCATGGCAGATGCAGCTACCAATGCAAATACCACAGCAGATGGAGACGCCAGTGCTCATGCAGATACGACTGCGCGTACAGAGACAATAGCGAATGCCAAAAAAGATGCAGAGATGGCTGGAGATGCAGATACCAGTACAGATGCAGATACAGGTACTCTCAGACATACAGGTACTCGTATAGATACCATTACGGACACCGATACCAACAGAGGCAGAGACACCGATACCGAGACCTTTCATTGCATCTGAAATTGTATCTGCATCTGCCATCGTACCTTCAATGGCACCTGCATCTCCTATGGCATCTGCCACGGCATCTGCAGTAGCATCTGCATCTGAAATGGCATGTGCATGCCGTTCCTGACAATGATGAAGATGCAGACACCAAACCAATGCAATTGCAGATACAGACGCCATTTCAGACGCTGCAGCTGCAGATTCTGCTGCAGCTGCAGCTACCATTGGAGAAATCACTGCAGACGCCATTGCTGAGGCAAAGTCAGGTGCAGAGACCTTTGCAGATGCAGGTATCTTTGCAGCTGCAGGCAGCGTTGCAGATGCAGAGGCCATTGCAGATTTCATTGACAATGCCATTGCAGATACACCCACGGACAGAATACCATTTGAAAGACACCCATTCAATTGCAGATACAATGCCAGGTGCAATGGCAGACGCAATGGCAGGTACAGACACAATACACCCACCATAAGAGAGACCAGTACAGTCACAGACAGAATTACACCTACAATTACAGACACAAGACGAGCCACAGACACGAGTACACGTTCCATTACACCTATAAATACAGACACTGATCTCATTCCTGATAGGGGTACCATTACAGAGGGAGGAGCCGTTACACACCCAGGTAGTGCTGCACATGCCATTGAAGACACAGGGAGTACTGGCACCAGCGCTGCTATCTGCAATGGCATCAGCATCTGCAACAGCATTGGCAATGTTATCCACAATGGTACCTGCCTCCGCAGTGATGGCTGCATTGGAGACCTGCAGCCAACAGTAGAGTTGCACACATAGCTTTCCAGACGCAGAAACCTTTGCAGATGGCATCGCAGGTTCAAATACCACTGCAGGCACCATTTCAGATGCCCGTACCACTCCTGATACCTTTGCAGATGCCATTGGCAAAGCAAGTCACACTGCAGCTGCAGGTACCACTGCAGTTGAAGAAACTGTTGCAGATGCCACTGCAGATACTGATCCCGTTACAGACATCGATAACATTACACATACCGATACAGAGACCAAGGCCTTTACAGATGCCATCACCGATACCGTGACAGATCCTGGTACCAGGACAGAGACAGCGATACCATTACAGACAGTCACACCCATACCGAGACCGTGACTGGTAGAGTGGTACCGTTAGAGAGAGCCTTGCTGAGGCTATTTCAGCCAGCGAGGGAATTTGGCTTGCCCTTGCTCATCCCCATGGGACAGCTCAGACTCCAGCCCAGCAACTTGGTTTGGTTAAAACAGATTTTGCCAAACTTAGGCAAGCGGTCACGGCTCATGGACTTGCTTTGGGTTTGGACTCCAGTGTCTGGTATTCGGAAGGCTTGCAAACATTTCTGAAGTTGTGCCATGCCCCTTCAGAGTCTGACCGTCTTGTTAGTGTAATTATCCCCGCCAAGTCACCTGTAACCAGCAGCCAGAGCTTGATGGGGTTAGTTAGCAGCTCAAGCAGAGTGAAGGGACAGAGCTCTCACATCGATTAACAGCAGTCAAGATCAAACTGGAATGTAATAATATTGCCTTCTTCCTGGGAGTCAGGCCCGTGCAAGGCGGGTCAGCATGTCCTACACCATTACTTCAAGGCTGGAAGCTGCAAGCCAGATCATTAATTTCCCTCCTCGCTTTGCGGAAAAGATCAACATTTTTGGGCTTGCAGCTGGGATTGGCTCACAGAGCACACAGCTTACAAAATTAAAGGAAGCAAATGGGCAGTATTTTGGACACTTCTCTGATGCCAGTAATAGCACAGTAGGATGCAGTAAGCATCAGTGAAGGCTGCTCATGTTTGGCTGCTGTGCTCACCTGTACTTTTGCATCAGGAGAAAGCAGCACAAGCGTCAGTATGTCAAGGAGCAAAGAGCTGGTGTTTCCATGAGTGTCCAAGCAGTTGGGTGGTGTAAAAGCCAGTTCTTCGCTGGCCGAGGAGGGAGGCAAGGATGCTTAGCATAGAATTACCAAGGGAATTTACTCTTTAATATTTTAGCGATGTGCATAGCAGTGCCCCAGCCTAATGCATGGGGGACCCCAATACGGAAGAAAGCAGGGTTTACAGATGTTACAGTACAGTTGTGTAGACCAATCCAATTACTTACATGAAGGGGTGGGCTAATCAATTACTATTGCTCACATAATTGGTATGTACTTGTCCCGTGCAGGACCAGCACATGCTTGTCCCGTGCAGGTGGTGCAGACTTATGGTCAGTGGTGTGTTAATCTTCGTTGCTCTAAACCGATGTCCCACGCGGGCAGGGGGGGGTTCTCCTGGATTTGGGTCGGTTGCAGTTCTGGCTGTGGTTTCCTCCCCCTTCTTGGTGATCCTTCACATTTGCGCACAATTTCATAGAATCGTAGAATAGTTAGGGTTGGAAGGGACCTCTAAAGGTCATCTAGTCCAACCCCCCTGCCGCGGGCAGGGACATCTTCAACTAGATCAGGTTGCTCAGAGCCCCGTCCAACCTGACCTTGAATGTATTATTTATTCTAAAAAAGCATCATCTTCTGACGTACAGTACCCCTGTTGGTCCTGGTAACAGGGACGCCGGAAGGGGTGAGGCTGAGGTGAGTCCAGAGAAATCCAGGTGTCCAGTGAAGAGGCATCGTCAGTGAGAGAGCAGCTGGGACAAGTGGGCAGAGGCGAGGCGTCTGCGCTCACGTTCCTGTACAGCTGGGCGAGCTCTGCTGCAAAGGTCCACGGGGATGGGCTGGAGCTGTTGTTGAAAATCTCATTTTCTTGGGCAATCTCACCCTTTCTTGTTCCTTCTCCTGACTCTGCTTTGCCTTTATCATTAGCTCGATCGTCACTTTTCCAGGCAGAGTCAGTATCGGCTTGTCCCAGTGCTTCTTCATCTCTCTGGGTCCTTCTGGACAAAGGGGTTTCAGAAAAGCCTACTCGTTGATAGCAATTAGGAGGCCAGTTAAAAAATGGTACAGCAGAAATCTCAGCAGAGTACTGCCAGCAGCTGCCTTGGCACTCCAGGATACTCTAACTGCAAATACTTCATTGCCAACTGCAGCAATAACTCACTCTGGGGAAAAGCCAACTCACGGGTCTCTCTTCCTCCGCCGTGAAATGACTATGCAAGACACCACTGTCCCAGGCAGCAGCACACCCAAGGCTGCTGCAGTCCCCGGGATATAGTACTTGCGCAGCTCTTCGTGATCAGCAGCCTCAGCCTTTTTCCCAGCATCCGCCCCTGGAGGAGGAGAAGAGGCAATGCCACACGTTACTGTGCTCTGCGCTACAGATAATCTCACAGGGTACTACTTCACATGCCCCGGAGAGTTTATTTGTCAGTGGTTGGTGCCTCTGGCTCTGGTGTCTTAGCACCTTAGAAGGATTGTTTAAACTTCTCGGGGAGAAGAGCCCGCATGCCAGTGAGCAGCTGCACCAGCGCTACCCCTGGCTGTTCCTCCGGGCTGCAGGCCAGGGCTGCGTGCTGGGGAGCTGCGGTTCATCCAAGGAGAGCACTGCAGGGACAGAGCAGAAATGCTCCTGTTCTCCCAAGCGGAAATCTCCCAAGCACTCCCCTCCAGGACGTCTCTGAGGCCAAAAGATGGGATCCAGCCCACGGGCTATTGCCTGGCTCCTGCGGTGCCGCTTGCTCGTCACCCCCAGCCCCGATGCACACGTTGGGGGAAGGCTGGCCCCGGGACAGCACGGCACAGGGCTGGGCTGTAGCCCTCAGACGGCCTCATTCCCAAAAGGGCAAAGTTCCCAGATTCCTAGGAACTGGGTGTGGTGGGAGGTGAGCAATCGCTAACCGCATCCAGAGAGGTCTACGACTGTCTCTCTGGCACGCTGCTGGCAATAACCTCCACACGCCAGAGACAACAGTCGTCCTCAGAGAGCAGCTCCTGGCTTCGCTGACAACACCTTCTCTGCACTAACACTTCCAGCTTTGGCTGCTGGCATGATGTGCAAGAGCGGGCTCCGGGGGAAGAGCCTGCAGGCACACAGTGATTCTGACTGGTGATACCGGGTGACCACGGGACAGCAATTACCTGGCGTGCCGGTTTCTTGCATTGCCTCTCTTTCTTCATCTGAGACTGGCACTGTGTGACTGCTTCCCTTCCGAAAGGCCTCCTTCTGCACGGTCTCACGGTCCGTCTCTTTAGAAAGAAAGCGGGACAGTTTAAGGAGAAGGAACCGTTCCTCAGCAGGAACACGATACCTTCAGGGGGCGATACTCTCCAAAGACAATAATAAAGCTTAAAAACAAAGCCTGGGTGCATCTAGTCCAAACAATGTGTCATTCATCGTGAAAAAATTAAGCACGTGACGCTTTCCACTTTACCAGTACAGACAGCAAAACCTGACCTGCTGGGAAACCAGGAAATTGCATGGGACCTTCCTGTTCACGTTACATGTAGTGCATTTTTGGCAAACTGCAAAATGATGCTAAATTACATCCTTCAAAGAGGATGGGAAAAAGCCGCAGCCAGTTCAGCTGGGGAAAGAGCCCTTCTGAGAAGCACATCCCACCCTGCCAACTCCATCACACAAGAAGGATTACAGACAGACACGGTGGACTGAACCCCAAGCTCTTGCAACCATCTTCCGGGCACTTTCACAAGCGGCAGTGAAGAGCCCACTGTCCCCCAAAACAAGAAGAAAACCACAGCCAAGTTTTCTGAAATGTAATTAGAAACGGGGAGCTAAACCACCCAAGACTGAGTTAACCAAACGAACCACCCAAGGCCAGCCTCAAGCTGGGTGTCCAGCTCCGGCCCGCCCCTGAGCCCGAGGTGTCACCGAGAGTCCACAGACATCAAGGACAGCAACGAGGCCGGACCAGGCTGTGAAGCCTGGGCTGCTCTGATCCCAGCCGGGGTATCAATCCCGCCTGCAGCGCAGGCAAAGCCTGCCGGTCCCAGCCACTGAAATCTGCCTGCGCAGGCTCTCCACTGCCCAAGGGCCCTCTCCCCTCCAGCGACTGGCAGCGTGCTGGCCCTCTCATGCCTCGTGAGCAATTAGCTCCTCCGCAAGTCCCTCACGCACTCCGGGAGCACCACCAAGAGTCATACTCGTGCCACCACAGCTATCAGTCTGCAGGCTGAAAGTCCATCACAAACAGAAATGCCTGCAGAATCAGCATCTGCACCCGATTTCCAACATTAGGAAAGGGCAGCCAAGATTTCTGGGGATGTCATTCCTGCCTTCAACTTGCCCAGCTGCAAGCCGGGCTGTGCACGAGCTGAACACAAACGCAGCACACGCCGGTTCCGGACATCTGGAGACCAGCGTCTGCACAAAGCAGCTCTGACCAGTAATGCTACCACTGGGGCAGCAGCTGCCCCTGGCACTCAGCTTGAACCACAACTGGTAGCAGACGCTGTGCTGGACCATCTCTGGGGCTCACCAGCCCACTCCAGTTGTGAAATCGAGTGGCACTGCAGCCAGGCTCCGACTCATCCCTTCCTGCTGCGTAGGCTACAGCACGTCCACAAACGCATCTGAAACTTCAGCTTCCAAAGTCGTACGGTTAACAGCGTGAAACGTACCAACCAGGGGCTGCTTTCTCCAAGTCTTTCAGGATTTCCTTTGGAACTTGAGATATCTTTTGGGAATACTTCCCTATACGAGCTTTATACTTTCCTCTTCGAGGACATCAACAGAAAGTATGAGGGCAAATGTCACATGAACAAAATATTGAAAAGGAGTGCTTGTTCTGTGAAGTCAATAAAGACTGACTACTCGCTCTTGGGCTGCCAGCTGGGATCCAGCCCGGGATCCAGCCAAGGAGCTGGAAAAGCCCTCCCTGTGGCCACATCTGCAACCAAACACCCATGAGAAGTTAACATCACATGTTCCGATCTACACCGTCATAACTGAATAGCGGAACATAGACGGGGGTCACGTAATGACATGGCACACACATGCAGGCGTGTGACATTCTCACACCTGCAGAGGCGCCTGCCTGACATTTGGGCTTTGAGCTGGCAGCTCTCAAAGGAAGTAGAAAGCCACGACGTGCCACTCAGGAGCATCTTGCAAACATTTACCAGGTGCCTGCCGTGGCCACTAACCAGGCACGGAGCTGTCGGGAGAAAGGACTCCCTGGAGCTCGCACCAGCTCTAAGCTCAACCCCAACATGCCTGCTGGCTTCGCAGTCAGCACTGGAAGCAGCACAGGGGCGGAGCAGCTGGCAAAGACAGCTTCACAAGGCAGAGCCCCCTGGGGCACATCACTGAGCCTGACCCTTTCCCTCTCTGCTCTTCTGCGTGCCCGAGCATCAGCCAAGAAAGTAGTAAGTTAAATTTCACGTGAACAGAAAATTAAAACGTAAGTGCTCATTCGTTCAAGGGACTTACCTGTGGGATCGCCCTGAGGCTCACGGACAGGCTCAAGTTGAGAAGTCAAGTAGCCGTTGTCTACAGGGCCAGCTCTAATCAAGCAGAGATGGAAGACGCTTCCATTGCGTGTTGTGATCTACCTCTTCCTTAGTGACCTGCTGTGACTGGAAGCGGGGCAGGCAACAACACGGGACACAGATGCAGGCTGAGATTTCCAAAGCTCAGAGGGGCCTTGTGACCTCTTGGCTGGGACCTGGCAGCTTTCAAACTACTGTCTCCAGGCCACGTGCAACACCCCTCAAGGACCAGACGGACAAACACAGGGCCTCTCAGGGCCTTCTTACCAGGAGACCTCTCACCCACACAACAGGAAGCCCACACTACAGCGGGAGCATGGAGCACCAGAGGAAAAAATGATCATTCACCACTCTTGTAGAGAAGAGCCTGCTGGCCACTGGAAGGCTGAACTATCACAACAAAAGATTAACAAATAAGAAACCAAATATTAACAAAGACAAAAGGCCAGTAACAAATGAAGACTGAATACTTACCTCCGGGATACCACCCGGGCTCAGGAACAGGATTCCACTGAGTGGCTTGATCAACAAGGACTGCAGGAACCAAACACACGTAATCAAACACAGGTGAGGAGAGTTTCCACTGCATGTTCTGATCTGCTTCTTCCTGAGTCACCTGCAGTGACTGGAAGGGGGTGAGGTAATGACATGGCACACATACCAAGGTGTTGGTTCCCACAGCTAAAAAGGAACATGGGTGACCTTTTCTCTGAGACCTAGCAGGTCTTCAGGCAAAGAAATATTCATGACTCATCTGGGCAACGCCCGCAAGGCACAAAAAGCTCTTGGAAGGCCTTAAGAGGATCTTAGGTAAAATTGCACATGAATAACCTATTGAAACATAAGTGTTTATTCCCTCAAGCAGACAGACATTGATAACTTACCTCTGGGACGCCCCCAAGGATCGCCTCCCCATAAGCAGGATCCAGCTGAGAAGCTCGATAAGCACTGCCAATGCCATCATCTGGAATCAAGCACAGATCAGAGAAGCTTCCATGCGCACAGAGGAAGCCCACGCTAAAGAACTGGAGGAAAAAGCAATTGTCTACGCTTCTCGTGGACAAGAGCCCGTGAAAGGCTGCACCAGTGCTACCCCTGCGTGTTCCTGTGGGCCAGGGACCTGCAGTTCGTCCAAGGGGAGCAGGGCTGCAGGACTAGAGCAGAAACGCTCCTGTTTTCCCGAGCAGACATCATCTGAGCACGCCGCTCCGGGACGTCCCCGAGGCTGAAAGCCACAGGGACTCAGTGCCCAGGTCTCTCACCCCGCACCACTGCTCCCGGCCCCCTCGCCTGCCCGGAAAACACCCCCAAAGTGGCCGCAGACCCTCCACACCTCCCCGCGGGGTGTCTGCCCCCCCTGCCCGCACCATGGTGCCTGCCTGGCTTGCCTGGCCCAGCCCGGCTCAGCTGCTCTCCCGGACCCAGCCCTAGCCCTGGCCCCACTGCCACCCCGCTGAGGTGCGGTGGGTGCCACGCCGCACTGCTTGGGGCTGGGTGCTGTCCCCCTGCCCGCCTACCTGCTCCCTGTGCTCGTCTCAGAGCAGCCTGGGTGTCCTGGGCTTGCAGGGCCACCAGGAGGAGGAAGAGGAGGAGGCGGGTGAGGACCACGGCCCCCCAACTCTCACACCGTGCTGCTGCTGCTGCGGCCACGGGCTCTGAGACCTCACGGCCCCGTTGGGCCACGCCTTACGCCAGGCCTCCCCAGCGAACACCCGTTGCCAGCAAATTACTGAATCTGCACACTCCTGCATTTCCTTGTTCCATACGAGCGTGGAAGGAGCAGAAGTGGAAGAGGGCCGGCCTATTTTGGGAGGCAGCACTGCGTATGAGAGTGCACAGGAACTCAGGTCTTACTTCCCAGAAGTCAATCCATACCAAAAGCTCCGTAGGAAGATTGCATAAAAAAGCCAATTGCAAGGGCCTCTACTTGCTACTGTTTTTCTCAGACAGCACTCTAGGAAGAAACTAGCTTTTCCTGCTAGTTTTGCTACAGCTTCGTTACCTTGAAAGATGAAACTTCTTACTTCTGCTACTCCCAAACAGCCTCGCAGCCCAGCAAAACCATACTGCAGGGAGGAAACCTTCACCATGCAAAGATGGGCACGCCACGGGAATACGTTACTCTCAAAGAACAGACTCTTTCAACCACTCTTCCTCTTGCTTACCAAAGTTCTGACACTGTTAGAAAACAACAACAACAACAAAGCGGGGTTCTCATTCACATTTTATTGAGCCCGTTATATCAGCCATTCAACGGTAGGTCCAACTCCAGCCCGAAGCCCAGAATAAGAAATGCCATCTTGAAGTTTCTGGAAGAAGGAAGGGCTTTGAAGCGGCAAGACCAGAGAACATTCATGAAGGCACTGTCGTGCAGGTACGCATCCCTGATCACAGACCAACTGCACCGTTACCTGAGTAAGTGATGCGCTCAGCTAACTTGCAGCCAGTGACGTCTGGAAAAGTAGCGCACGGTCTCTTGTTCATTAGCGCCGAGCACGTTGGTTGGAATTGGGTCTGCGAAGAAAACCATATGCAGTTAGTCTGGTTTATTCGAGTACATTAGGACAAGCCCAGTTCACGTTTACGAGGAATCACAGCAGGTCCCACCTGTCCCTGCAGACCCCAACACCACTCCTGTGCAGCATCCCGAGGAGCAGTAAGCGCAGAACAAGAAACCTTCCTTCAAAATAAGGCCCACAGCCTGCTCGAAATTTCAACAAGAGGCACAGAGCACCAGCTGAGAATAACCTCTGCTTTAACTATGCCGAGCTCCGCCGTCTCCATAAGGAGATCAGCTTCCAAATGAGCCCTAGCCCTAAAAACACACATCTTCCCTAGGGCAATGCAAGGTAAACACCAGAGCACAGGGACACCTGCTCATTCCGTTTAAGCTGATGGGGAGAAGGACAGAGGACTAGAAAGAGAAAAATAAGGCGAGAGAGGAGACAGGGGAGCCGAGAGAGAAAGACAGGTACAGGGAAAAGGCTAGAGAGATGGAGAAATCAAGAGAAATCGGGATGAGGAGCCCTGCAGAGAGATGGAGGAAGAAAAGGTACGGTCGGGGAGCAGGACAGAGGCATGGGGGGGCGGCGGGAAGGAGAAGCAGAAGGAAGGGGGGATAGAGAAAGACAGGGACAGGGAGTGGGGCATACAGGTGAAGAGTGACAAAGAAGGACAGAGAGCAGGACAAAGGGACTGAGAAATAAAGAGAGGGTCAGATTCGGACAAGGAGACCGAGAAGGGGGAAAAAAATGGCAATGGGCTGGAGCACAGAGATGGGCAGCAGAACAAAAGGAAAGAGAGACAGGGACAGGGGCAGGGAGCAGGACAAAGGGATGGAAGAGGGAAAAAAAATAGCGATGTGCTGCAGGACTGAGATGGCGGCATTAAAGAATTGACACGGGGAGCAGGCCAGAGTGACAGAGAGAGAAAAAAGGAACGGGGAGCAGGACAGCACTGGAAGAAAACAAACTGTGACGGGCAGCGGGACAGAGAGACGGCCGGGGCAGCTGCAGGGGGCGAGCGGGGCTGGGGCGGCTCTGGGAGTCGGGGAGCCCGGTGCCTGTGCCTGGGGGGGCGGCGGTCTGTCTCCGTCTCCTTCCCCGCCACAGTTCTCGGGTCACTCCCAGGGCTGCCCCGGCTGGGCCCGGCTCCAGCTGACCGGGAGCCCGTCGTACCGGGCAGTTTGGAGCCCCCCCACCATCCCCGGGCAGCCAGCGGGCAGCAGACATCCCCGCACCCGCACAAGGGCCTCGGTCACCTCACCGGTGGCCCCAGCCCTCACCTCAGCTGGGCCACTGCTGGAGCACAGACTGCACCTCCCGTCACCAACAGGGCTGCCGGGAAGCTGAGGCGGGGGGAATGACAGCTCCCGGCATGCCCCGGGACGGAACATGGTCGCCCGGCAGCCCCGTGCCCCAGGACTACAGCTCCCGGCATGCCCCGGGACGGAACATGGTCGCCCGGCAGCCCCGTGCCCCAGGACTACAGCTCCCGGCATGCCGCGGGGCACGCCTTCCTGCTGCCTGACCCTGCGGGGACACCGTCCCCCGGCTGGGCCCCGCCCCCCCGCAGGCCCCATGGCTGCCACCTCCGCGGGGCTGCCCAGGCCCTGGAGCCCTGGTGGAGCAGGGAGGAGGAGGAGAGAGGGACAGAGCGGCAGAGAGGGGTGGGGCAGGGCGGTGGGGTGCCCGGAGAGGGACGGGAGACGGACAGAGGGACAGGAGCAGGACAGAGGGACGGGAGCAGGACAGAGGGACGGGGAGAGCAGGGGGAGCTGGGCAGGGAGTGGAGAAAGGCAAACTACTGGTGAGGAGCGGGCAGAGGGATAGAGCGGGGAGGAGATGGAGGGGGAGGGGACAGGAGGGTGCAGGAATAAAAGTAGTGGTAAGCAGCAGGAGAGGGGGACAGAGAAGAAGAAGGGCAGGAAGGAGGACAGAGGGACGGACTGTCACAGGCAGGGTGAGGGAGCGGGCCAGGGGTCAGAGAGAGGGAAAAGGCACGAGGAGAGCGGAGTGAGAGAGATGGGGCAGGGAGCAGGACAGAGGGGCAGAGGGGAGAGAGAAAGGGAGAGGCAGAGACAGAGAGCGGGACAGAGAGCAAGAGAAGGATGGGAAACAATCCAGAGAGACTGAGAAACAGAGGGATGTGGATGAGGACAAGGAGGCGGAGAAGGACAGAACAGCGATGGCCTCCAGGATGGAGACGGAGGAAGAGCAAAAGGCGATGGGGAGCAGGACGGAGGCCCAGAGGGGAGAATTCGCCAGTGAGCTCCTGCCCATCTCAGTGAGCACAGCGGCAGCTATGCCCGCAATTTTGAGGTCTGCCACAAACCTACAGGTGCCTCAGTGCGAAGCGCGGAAGGTAACCTCCGGGTGCAAACCCTTCTCCTGCCCAAGCCCTTGGTAGGCAGCCAGAGGGGACGAGCCCGAGGAATTCTGCCACTAGAAGGAGTGCTGCCAGCTGGCCGGGAGGGAGGAGCGGATGTATGACCTGCCTGCGTGCTGTGTCCCCACATTGTTCCCCAGTGTCTGCGGCGCTGCTTATACACCGTAATTGTAGAGTTTTGCTGCAGACGCTGACTTGGGGGCAATGCTAGGCAGAAGGGCGTGTTGTTTCCAGTCCCCCGACGGGTTCAGACAAGGCAAAACCTTTGGCGATAGCTGTCCCAAGTCCCCTCGGCGTCTGGGGCTTT
Organism: Aptenodytes patagonicus; assembly: GCF_965638725.1. Lineage (NCBI taxonomy): Eukaryota > Metazoa > Chordata > Aves > Sphenisciformes > Spheniscidae > Aptenodytes > Aptenodytes patagonicus. The sequence continues at coordinate 582,909 of NW_027472001.1, forward strand.
TCCTGTCACCCCCTGCCTTTTTATACAGGTTTCTCCTCCCCTTTAGCTGGGGAAAGATAGGGAGCAGCAGTCGCTGGCTGACCGTACGTGGGTGGTGAGGAACAAGAGCAACAGAGAGGGCCTCTGGTTTTAACGTGACCTAAAATCAGAAGCGTCTTCAATCACGAGTCCGCACCGGGACCTGCAAGAGAGCTGTAGCCATCACTGCTGGAGCAACAGTAGCCCTCCACAGCAACGAAAGACAGCGTCTCTTTCCGTGCCTCAGAAAGAAAGGCCCGACAACAAAGGCCATCACTGCTGGAGCAACAGTAGGCCTTGGTGCAGGCCGGTGGTGAGGGCACTGCCTGCGCTGGGCAACTCCCCGCTCCCCTTCCCCTAGGGACCAGCCAGCCCTTGCTGCTCCTCACAGGAGGGACTGTTGGCTGGCCGCCTGCATGCTGCCGCATGCTCTTCAGATATGGCCCAGCAAGCGTCCCTGGTCCCTCTCCACCTCCTGTCTCCAGAAGAGAGAGCTCTGTCCCTTCCTTTTGCTGCAGCAGCAGCTCCCAGGCCCTTCTGTCCCAGCTCTCTGGTGTGAGAGCTGGGCAGGCAGGCACACAGAAACCTTCCTGGCTTTTTTTTGTGCGTGTCGGAATGTCACGGGCAGGCACCGGGTGTAAGTGTTTTGCACGAGTCACTTCTGCTTGCTTTTAAGACCCTTTTTTGGTACTGGTCTTTCAGGGAAGGCTTATGCAGGCGAGAAGACAACCTCTCCTGTAGTGCTGAGGAAGGGAGAGAAGGCGGCAGGCAGGTTTCCAGCATCATGTGCTCGGCTGTGAGCCGTCAGCAGCAGGATGGCACGGGCTGGCCTGAAGCCCCTTCCCGGGGCTGGTGCTCGCTTCCCCATTCACTTCCCAAGGCAGAGGCCAAGTCAGAGGGGCACTGAGGGGGCTGCGCAGACCACTGTCCCCCCCAGCATCACTGTCTCCCTGGCACCCAATCTCATCCACCCCTTGCTTTGACTGAACAGGGAGAAGAAGAGCTTTGGCCTCCGCGGGACCTGGTGGTGCTGGCTGGTAGCCCTCCTCCCCTTCACAGTCCTGCTCTTGGCAGTGCTCGTGCTTCTCCGGTAGCACGCTGCCTGGCCCATGGCGACAGCTGACGGGACCGTGGAGCCCGGTGGAGGAGGGCTGTTTGTGAGCCAGGGTTCCCAGCCCGGGGAGGTTTCCTCGCCACACGAGAGGCTGCACAGCTCTCGTGCCAGTCCCAGGAGGCGCAGCACCTCCTGCTGACTCGCTGCGAATGACCCCTGCCTCCTCTGGCATCGCCCTGGGAGAGTGGTGGCACTTGGGCCTAGTGCTTCGGCACAACCGAGAACGCGGTCGTGCAGCTGCGTGAGGCTTGATTGCTGCTCCACCACGGTCTCTCTGATGGCTTCCGCTCTGCCACCTGGCAGCTGTGGGGCAGCCTAGGTATGTGCCCTGGCCTCCCTTTCCATTGGGAAACCCCGGCTGCCGCCAGGGATGAGAGGCCTGGCTCCACGTGCTGGAGCTCTCGCACAGCCCAGGGAAGAGGGCAGCTCAGGAGCCGCTGTCTCTGCCAGAGGCAGGCCACCGTCCATGACAGGCACTGTGTGGATGGAGGGATGGGAGAGCTGGAGGGCTCCCCTGTCTGAGCTGGGGCAGCGGGGGGCTTGGGGAGGGATCAAGGGAGCAAGAAGGGAGCGAGCCTGCTGGGAAGATGGCGACAGGCTGTGTAGCTGCAGGGGAAGGACCAGTGGTAGCAAAGAGCTGTGTGTGCCGGCGGCAGCTGGTCCTTGGGAACGGGGGAAGCAGCTGGAAATTCAGCAACAGGTCGCTGCAGGAGCCTCCCTTCGGCACTGTCCTCGAAGAAGTGGGGTGGCGCTGGCCGCCTCTGAGTCGGTGGCTCAGCGTCAAGGAGGGAGCCTGGGTCACGGTGGCAGCTGCTCAGCAGGCGATGACATATGGAGGATGTCACTGTTAGCTGATTGTGTCGCTTGAGGACAGCTGACGGGTAAGCGATGAGCTAGAGAGGAGGCCACTGCTGGGTGACTGTGAGCACTCCCGTGAGGGCAGAGGGCCAGTCGTCCCGCACAGAGGCCCCGGGCTCACTGTGCAACTCGCACTGTGCGGTGAGGTCCTCGTCCTCCTCCCAGCGGGGCACGGCCATCTTCTCCTGAGGTACCCCGTGTGCCACAGGGCGCTGACAATGGCTTCTGCCTGGGAGAGGAAACATCACCGCTCAGGCCTGGAGAAAGCAGCAGTTTTCCTCCCCAGACTCCTTGCTGAGGTCTCCCCCAAGAGCGACAGTCAGACTGTCCACGGAGTGTTGCTCTTTGCAGATATTTCAGGTGGGGTGACACGAGCCGTTTTGGGACACACCGGGCCCTTTGGAGCCCCGCCCCTGCCCCTCAGGCAGAGTGGCCATCTTGTCACTGCTGGGATGCCCAAAGAGAGCGGGATGGGTTATCTTGGGTGGTCAACCACAGCTGCCACCAGCACTGAGCCGGGGCATGGGAAGGTGTGACCTACAGGCTCTCGGGCCAGGCAGCGTGGAACTGGCTGCCAGGTCCTTTGGCCCACGTGGGCATTTCCTGACTTCTGGGTGCCCGTGTTACAGGTTTCACTGCTCTGACGGAGAAATTCATCCAGAGGAGCGGCGCAGACAGAGGCACCGATGAGCTGGCGCAAACCCTCAATTACTACCTGTGTGACATTTTGGAGGGTAAGAGCCATGCTGCAGGACTGTCTGGCATCGGGCCGTGAGGCTGCTCATGGAGGGTGGAGGCAGACCTGCTGGGCAGCCTGGTCCTGCCTCCTTTGAAGGGCTGGAGCTTTCTGTGGCCCGGAGGAACAGGAAGAGCAGCCAGGGTCTCCTGGCGAGTCAGGACCAGCGCAGGTCCTTTCTGCTCCCCACTGTGGCTGAGGAGGCACCCGCTTTCTCAGCAGCCACCTCTGTGTCTCTGGCGTGAACACCCGGCTCAGTGATGCGTTAGGGCCCAGAGCAGGCTGAGGGCATCCAGCAAGTGCCAGCGCGAGAGTGACCTGAGGGTGCTGGCACTGACGTGTGTGTGCGTGTGCGAGACCCTCACGAGCCCCTTTTCACAGGGCACATCTTGACCCTTCCGAGCTGACCGTGAGCACATTGTGGCCACCCCTTTGGCAGCACTTGTAGAGCAAAGCAAGAGAGTCCTCAGGGATGATGAAGGGTGTGGAGCATCTCTCCTGTGAGGAAAGGCTGAGAGAGCTGGGACCGTTTAGCCGAGAGAAGAGAAGGCTCAGGGGGGATCTTAGTAATGTGCCTAAAACCTGAAGGGAGGGTGCAAAGAGGACAGAGCCAGGCTCTTTCCAGCGGTGCCCAGTGTCGGGACCAGAGGCCACGCCACGGGCACGCACTGAATCACAGGAGGTTCCCTCTGTACGTCAGGAAACGCTTTGACTGTGAGAGTGACTGAGCGCTGGCACAGGTTGCCCAGGGAGGTTGCGGAGTCTCCCTCCTTAGTGCTCCTCTCTGGGCAGAGGGGCTTGCTCCGTGGCTTCTGGAAGAAGGTGTCCACATGACTCTTCCTTTCCTTCCCTCTGTCCACAGAGATGCTGATTTTTGGAGGAGACATCTTGAAGTTTGCTGGTACGTACTTAGGACGACGATGCCCACGTCTAGTCATCTGCAGCATTTAACTGTTGTGGCGGCCATTTGCTCTGCTCTCCTTCTCAGGAGGCTCTGTGCAGCACCTTGAGCCAGCTTTCTGGCCAGGCATGCACCCCGCCCTTTCTCCAGGCTTCTCTTTCCCCCCGGGCCTGCCTGCGGTTTGGCTTTGGCAAGGGCTGTGGCTCCCCTCACTCTGCCCCCACTTGTAGGGCCCTGGGCTGGGGGTGGGGGCAAAGAAGCGCTGAGAGGAGGAGACCGCCTAGAAAGCGCAGCCCAAAGGTGTGTGTTGGGGTGGTGGTGAGGGGCAGGGAGGCCCTGGTGGTGGCGGAGCTCGGGCTGCCAGGCTGCGAGGCGGGGAGGATTCCCTGGTGTGCTGCAGCTGCAGAGGAGCGCTTGGGGCAGGGGGTGCCACCGCTGCCGGCTGGCTGCTGCTGTGGCTGGCCCGGGAGAGGAGAGGTGTCCCGGTGCCATCGTCCTGGAGGACCATGCCCTCCCACAAGCCCATCTTCCTCAGCACATTGGCCGGTTTCTGCTGTCCCTGCCACTGAGCGTAGGTCGGGGAGAGTCAGGTCTCAGCAGAGCCTTTACCTTCCCCTCGCTTTCCCCAGGGGATGCTGTGCTGGTGCTGTGGAGAACAGGACCCCAGGAGCTGGCTAAGACCATCAGCCTGGTGCTGCAATGTAGCTGGCAGATCCAGAAGAAGTGTGGGAGTCGTGACACGCACGTGGGTCAGAAGGTCCAACTGAAGATAGGTACGGGCGCTGTGCCAGGCGCAGATCCGTGGCACTCTCCCGTGCCATAGGGTGCTTCTCACGGGCAGGGAACGCGGGGATCCCTACTGGGGCTAGTGCCAAAGGAAAGCATGTCCTGCGAGCATTCAAGGGGCCAGCTGTAGTCGGAGTGGGGATGGGAGACCAGGACTGCTGGCTTTGCGTGCGTTTGCAGATGCAGAGGAAGCTTAAAGGCAGAGCGGGTGTCAGATCAAGTATTAGGGTCTTTGAATGCCTGCTTTAGCACAGACGTCTGCGGGAGGTAGTTCTCCTTTCCTTTTTTTCAGGTGGGGGCGGCTTTGCATCCTTTCCCCTGCTGGATTCTCCCCTGCCTTTCACAAAGAGCAAAGGGGAACTGCTTTGCATGCGGCTGTGAGAAGGGCTTTGGCAGGCTGTTGTGTTTTCTCAAGCAGACAGCTCCAACCTGCCTGCACGTAAACGGAGCAGGCGGTGATCAAGCCCGCTGGTTTGCTGGGCTTCTGGGGCAGGCAGCTGGGCAAGATGCCCGGCACTCTCAACACATTGTCAATGTCACCTTTGCTTGTCTCTTTCTAGACACCCGTTTCAGGGACCTGTGTCAGTATCCCCCCGAGTAGGACGGAGGACGCCCTCCCCTTCCATAAAGCCCGTCTCCCCACTGGGCTTCAGATTAGCTTCTGACCAGCGGAGATGCTGGGGACTGTAGAGCTCAAAATGTTCCCTGTGTCAGTTCTGCTTCTCCCTCTCTCTCTCTCTCTCTCACCAGGGATCTCTGCAGGGTCCATGAGCCTCCTGACTGTCGGAGACAAGAGGCGGCAGTACTTCTTGATCTGCGGCCAGGCCCTGGGTGAAGTTTGTGAGGCTGAACAGCTTGCGAATGCAGGTGAAGTTATCCTCTCAGCCACCTCCTGGGAGCTCTGTGAGCAGCACCGGCTCAGGACCAAGCGTCTTGCAGGCAAAAGAGCTGTGAAGGTAGGTGGATGGGACGGCCTCTAGAGCGATTCCGAGGGCCCGGACCTGGGCATGAATGAGGGAGGTGTCAGAAGGCCGAGGAATGTGGAGAGAGCTGTAGCTGTGAAAGCGGGCAGGCAGCTGAAGCTCTTGTCCTTCCATCTCGGGGGTAACGGTGGGCTGGGCTCGCTTGGTTTGAGGGGTCGGGAGGCACTGGAAGGGTTTTGGCCCCACCAGCAATGTCCTCTGTGGGTCATGGAGCTGTTGTTGACAGCTGGGGGATGCTTGGGTGATACCTGCCCAGCTCCGGTGCTTCTGAGGAAGTACTTGTGTCCCATCCAGCCAGGTGGGCTTGTTGTGCCCTTTTCTGGGCAGTGACGGTGGAGGGCAGGCTCTGTCCCCTGGACTCCTGGGGAGGCCAGTGGCAGTGCTTTCATTCTGTGTGTCTCCAGGTTACAGGCATGGATTGGATGTCTTGGTCAGAATGCCAAGACGCTTTACGCAAGCTTGTACAACGCTCAGTGAGCCACGGCTTGGAAGGGGAAGGTGGGTGCCAACTTCACCTTGTTCTGTGATTGCCCGGAAAGGTGGGGCCTGGCTGCTTCAGGGGCCAGAGAGGAACCACCTCCGCCCTCTCCCCCCTTTCGGATAGCACTCCTGCTTTTGGCCCTCCTGTGCCTCAGCTGGGGCAGTCGCTGCTGCTGCCTCCTCCTTCCAGGGGACAGCTCTGCCCCGAGCATCTGGAGGTGGCAACATGAGCAAACGCAGAAGACTCTTTCTCCCCCGTTTCCAGCGCCAGCCCCTGCTTTCCAACACCTCGTAGTCCCATCCTCCCAGCAACCAGCTGCATTTTCTCTCCTCAGGTGCCATGAGGCCTGCTTTTCTCTTGCCCAATGATTATGATGCGGAGGAGGTGCTTAGGCAGTACATACCAGAAGCTGCTCTCAGGAAGGTACGGCCAGGCCGCCACTGCTGGGGGCTGCATTTTTGGAGGGTAGAAGAAGTGGTGCATTGCAGAGATGGAGTCTTCACGAAGACAGACAAACAAAAGAAAATGCACCCTGAGACAACAACGCGGGGAAACTGAGCCAAGGAGCACCGGTGCTGCACCATTGTGTGCGTTGTCCTCAGAGAGACACGGGTGGCGGGAGGCGGACTTCTGTCTCTCTGTCTTTTCCGTGGGTATGGTGCTGGAGGTGCTGCGGACATGATGGTGGCATAAAGGGGAGATTCCACTGAAGTCCCTAGAGCATCCCTGAGGGTCGGCCCTCATGCCCATACCTGTCCCAAGATGGGGTGTTACCGGAGCACCTTTCTCTCCTTTGTCATTTGTGTTATGATTCGGCATCTGCCTGCCGCAGGCTGGGCAGCCTGCCGGCCGTTTGCACTGAGGGGAGGCTTTATCCCTTCCTCCGGTAGTACCTGCTATTGCCAGTACGCCTGCCGTCCCTCGGTATCTGGTGTGGGCAGTAAGCCCCCAGGAGAGCAGGCTGGTGAAGCCGTCGTGCTCTTGTCTTCCAGCTTGATGACAGCGTGCCGCTGGACCTCTTCTCTGAGCTACGGCCAGTCACCAGCCTCTTCATCCAGCTGCGGCTGGCTGAGGATAAAACCACAGTGGAAGTCTACACGATCCTCCGCAATGCCAGCAGGATGATGCGAGAAATCCTCTGTCCTCACAAGGGCGAACTCAACAAAGTCCTCCGGTTTGATAAAGTGAGTGTGGGGGAGCAATCGCCTCCCCCCACGCTGAGAGGGTGGGCAGTGAGCAAGAGGGAGAGACTCCCTCTTAGGCATTGTAGCAAGATGTGCTGCATCTGTCCTTGGCAGGGCTGCACGTTCCTCTGTGTGTTTGGACTCGCTGGAGAAAAGCTGCCCTACGAGAGCCTTCACGCCTTGCAGAGTGCTATTCAGATCTTCAACTCGTGCTCCACAATGCTCGGGGAAAGAGAGTGAGTGTGTGGCGGGGGTGAGGGGGGTGCATGCTGGCTGGGACGGCGCAAGGGGGCTTACCAGGAAGAGACGTGCCTTCCAGCTTGCCCTCCCTTGTCCCTGGCAGGAAGGAGGCAGTGCCCTGAGAGGTGGCAGGTGACCCCTGGGCTTAGCCCATGGCAGCCAGGCCGAGTCCCTCCGAGCACACCCTGCTAGCCACCGCGCTGGAACGAGCCCTCGCAAGGGCGAGAGGCTCCTTGGTGTCAGAGGCAGGCCCTTCTGGGCGACTGGCCCATGACCAGGGATGGGGCCCAGCCACCTGATCTCAAGATGCTGTCATGGCAGGCGGTGCCATCGTGGGCGCCTTCCTCCCTCCCTCCCTCTTTGCTCACGAGAGGGCTGTGGCCTTCTGCAGGTCGCAGCTCAGGGAATGTGGCCTCAGGGGAAGTGTCCAAAACTTGCTGCATGCGCTCTACCCCTGTCCCTTGTCCCTTGCAACCCGGGTATGTTGCGCCCCTGAACTCTCCAAGTCCCCGAGACCCGTGCTGGCAGGGCAGGATGGCAGGTGGCCCAGGCTAGCGCCGAGGGGAGGTGCGGGAAGGGATGAAGCCGGGCGGGCTTCATGAAGGGGCGCTGCTGAAGCCGCACTCTTTCCCCGTGTGCCAGGGCAGTGTCTGTTGCAGTTACCAGCGGGACGGTGTTCTGCGGACTCACTGGCCACCCTGTGAGATATGAATACACAGGTACGAGGCGTGTGTCTGAGGTGCGGGAGGCTGTCGTGGGCCTGCTTAAGCATAGCAGTCTGGAAGAGGAAGGTGGGCTGGGAGAGGGCTTGCCCAGCAGCCCGTCAGGAACGGCCCAGGCAGCTCTGGTCCTGGCCTGGGGCGGGAGAATGGGCTCCGTGGCCGGTTGTTCCCCTGAGTTCTCCTGACCCCGCCGTGGGGTTGGCCTGTGCCGGAGGTGAGGCAGCCATTGGCCTGGAAGGGTGCCGTGGGGCTGGTGGCACCGGCACACCAATGCGTGCTCTCTCTTTCTCTCTCTGGCAGTCATTGGCCAGAAGGTGAATTTGGCAGCCCGGATGATGGTGCACTACCCCGGGCTGGTGTCCTGTGATGCAGTGACCTACGCCACCTCTCGGCTGCCCCCTTACTACTTCAGGGAGCTGCCGGCGAGAGAGATGAAAGGCCTTAGGCATCCTGGCACTGTCTACCAATATGTGGGGATCCCCGAGGAGAGGTGAGTGTCCTCTGAGAGGGCTGGATGAGGGGACGGTGGCACCGAGGGTGCAGCCTTGGCCAGCAAAGAGGAGTTCTGCAGAGAGAGACCAAGCTGGTCTCCCTTCCCTGTGGCTGAGAGGGTCGGAAGCCCTCGCGTGGGAGGCTTTTTGCCTTTCTCCCCTGCTGTCTCCTGCTGGCTCTGTCCAAATGGCTTTCGACTGTGCTTTCCGTGCTGTGCTTGCTCCAGCCCATGCCCTGGTAACGCTGACCCAAGGAGGTTTTTGTCCCAGCTGCTTCTGAGCAGGAAGCTTTGGGCCAGTCCGGTTCCCATGGGGAAACGTGGACCATCGGGACACTCTTCCTCATGTCTTCCTGCTGAAATCTCAGCTCTTCCCCCGGGCCAGGAGTTGACCCCCTCTTTGGATGAGGGTTTGAATGTTAACATTGCCGTCTCTTTGAAACTACGGGAAGACTTGAGCCAAAGGTGCCAGGTGCTTGGCATCCCAACCCGTTCAGTGACACAAGTCCTCCTTTCCAAGGCACTTGTTTTTCTTGGCCAACGTGGTAAATGTCTGCTAGCCAACAGCACACCCTGGCTTCTCTCGCGTGTCTCCGATTTCTCTGGGTATGGCCTCTGGTGATGGACTCTCGATACGTTCTCCTGCCGCGCCGTGGCCATTGGGCTTCTTTATGCTTGCAGCTGTCCTAGCGTGCAGCTCGAACGTTGGCTAGGGGAGCGTGCAGGGGCTAACACGCTGCTCGAAAGAAAAGCAGGTACCCGAGGAGCAGCACGTCCTGCCCCTCCCTGCCAGGCTGCTTCTCTACGTCCCTTGGCTTCTCACCAGCTAATTGACTTGTGTTTTCTGTTCCCCTGTTTCTAGCATATTTGGCATGGCTCTTACCAAGAAGAGGTCCGAGTACGTCCCATTGCTGGGTAGGTGGAGAACGCCTTGCTCTTCTGAAGCCGTTTCTTCCCCTTGGTAACTTTTAGTGCCACGCTGGGAAGGGAGAAGCTTTTGCCAGGGACGGTGTTGCCTGCAGCAGCCCTAAGGAAGTGCCGCCTGTCTTGGTCACTACTTGGCTGATATCTTTGGGGTGGAAAGCAGGGTGAGGCGCCTGGTGCTCCCTGCCGTGCTCCAGACCTGGTAGGAAGGTTCCTTTCAGCTATGGAGCTGCTCACCCCCTGGGGGCTAAACTGATCCCTGTCTTTGGGATCAGGAAAGAGATTTCCTTCTGCCAGACTGACAGAGAGTTTGGGTGGTAGGTTCTCCCCCTGGTAATCCTCAGCGTTCCTTTCTTGGCAGCATCTGGGTGTAGATGTGGAAATGCCAGGACACACGGGATGCCTTTAATCACTCGGTGTCTTGCCGGATGCTTTGGGCCTTGTTATGGGTTAGGCCTGGTAGGCAGCTCAGCCCCACAGAGCCGCTCGCTCCCCACAGTGGGATGGGGAAGAGAATCGGAAGGGTAAAAGTGAGAACACTGGTGGGCTGAGATACAGGCAGCTTAACAGGTAAAGCAAAAGCTGCGCACGTGCGCAAGGCAGAATCGGGCACTCGTTCACTGCTTCCCATCGGCAGGCAGGTGTCTAGCCATTCCCAGGAAAGCAGGGCTTCATCATATGTAATGGTGACTTGGGAAGACAAGCGCCATAACTCCGAATGTCCCCCCTTCCTCCTTTTTTCCCCAGCTTTCCTTGCTGAGCACAGCATCATATGGTATGGCAATAGGCCTGTGGTCAGTTGGGGTCAGCTGGCGCAGCTGTGCCCCCTCTCAGCTTCTTGTGCACCCCCAGCCTGCTCGCTGGCGGGGCGGCGTGAGAAATGGAAAAGGCCTGGACGCCGTGCAAGCATTCTTCAGCAATAACTAAAACATCGTTGTGTTATCGACACCAATGTTTGGTCGCAAATCCAAAACACAACACCATACGAGCTATTCCTGAAGAACATTAACTCTAGCCCAGCCAAAACCAGTACAGGCCTGAAGACGCTGCCTTAACTCCCGGGAAGCGCTCTGTGGCTCGTGGTACAGCAAGGAGATGCTTTGAGCCTCTTTGGGACATAGCTGCCTGCAGCGACTCAAATCATCCCTTCCAGTCTTGTGCTGGATCACTGTGGGGAGTTGCATGGGGCCGGCTGAATCTCTGTGCCTGTGGGAGGGGAGGGGTGCGGGGCAGGGAAGAGGGCATGGGAGCCGCGCGGTGGGGCAGGCGGGCCCACTACTGCTCTGAGGAAGGCAGAGGTGCAAAAGCTGGGATGAGCGGGCGGGAAGGAGGCCTGGGTGCAGGCAGGCTGGCGGATGTAGTGGCGGGGAGGGAAGCTGTGGTGGAGGGTGCCAGCAAAAGGGACGGCTCTTTGCTTTTCAGCACGCGCCAGCAGCTCGTTTTCTTGTTTGTCTTCCCAGGTCGGGAGAAGGAGATTGACCTCTTTGTCAGCTGCTTGAAAGCCTATAAGGCTTTAGGAGAAAGGCACATCCTGGCATTTGAGGGCCCGATGGGCTCCGGAAAGAGCCACTTACTTACTGAACTGGCCTATTTAGGCCAGGCTGCTGGCCACAGGTACAGGTTTTTGACCTGCAGCTTTGGGACACTGCCCCTGCCCGTCCCCTGGCAGCCATGGAACACTCCAGCCCCTCTGCCAGTGCGCCTGGCCCTTGGGCTGCAGCCTCCCGAAAAAGCCTCCTGGAGACACTCGCTAGGAGCTCCTGCGTGCTCTGCTCCCGCCTCTGCCTCTTTGGGGAGTTGGAGGTGGCTTCTTGAGCCATGGCCTTTCCTCCTTCACCTCTGGGCCAGGCACAGACAGAAGGAAAGAGCTCAAGCTCAGTGCTTTTCATCTGACTCCAGACCCAACAGACAGCAGGGCGGCCTGTCTCAGAAGCCCTGCTTGCCCTCTGCGTGTTTCCCAGAAGGAGCACTGGGGCAGAAAAGCCTTCCCGTGGTCTGGGAGGCAGACTGCTAAGGTCTGGAGCCCAAAGGCAAACTCACCGCTTGCTCCATCCTTGCCTCTTAGCCCCGTGAGTTCCTCTGCAGGGGGGACGTAACGAGACCTGGGCTGGCGCTGCGGAGACACAGGGCCTGGACCTGGCTCTCCCAGTGGCTTGGCAGCAAGTGCCCCTCTGTGCCCTTTCTCGTAGGAGGAGTGAAAAGCTTGGCCTTCTCTGGGAAGCACTTTGAGATGGGTGGCTGAAGAGCTCCCCCCAAGGGCATCTCCACCCCTTTTGTCTTAGAAGGCTTGGGCTGTTGGGGATCTCAGTCCCTTTTGCTTTTGCACGGCAGGGTAGTTGCCATGGAACTGCTAGAGGTCAACGTGAGGCAGTCCTTCTCTGCCATCCGTACGCTGACGGCCAGGGCCCTGGGCCTCCAGGACTGTGAACTGTGCAGTGACAGGCAGTGCATGCTGCAGACAAAGCTCCGAGGGACAATCGAAGAGAGCAGCTATTGCCTCCTCAATGACGTTTTCCTTGTCAAGGTGAGCGCGAGAGGCCTCTCTGGCCCTGGAGAAGGCCTTCTCACGAGCTTTTCTGGGTCTGGCGTCGGGTGGGCACGCTGCTGGGAGTGCCTTAGCTCAGGGGTGGGAATCGCAAGGGTCCTAGCACACGTTTCCCATTCCTGGGCCCGGGGGGCTCCCTGACTGTGGTGAGATCATGTCCCGTGCTGCATCTGGCAGTGCCCGGTGCCTTGTTCGGCACCCTGGAAGTGGCATTGGAGAGAGGCTGGTGCTGACCTCGTGCTGAGGTCACTGCTGTGTGAGTGCTCTGCTCCAGTCAGCCCAAGATTCCCACAGCCAGAGAGCCAGCTCTTCGGCCCACCCCCAAGCCCCAGCTCTGCCAGAGACCCTCAGCAGAGGGCCTTCGCTTTAGGCTCCAGGTGAAGTCCCCCCTGTGGCTCCTTGCGCCTGTGTTGGGGAGAGGGAAGGTGCTGAGGCCAGCAGAGGCGGTTTGCTCTGTGGTCTTGCTCGGTGGGTAGGTGTGCCCTAGCCCCGGAGTGATCTTTCTCCCTGACTCCTTTTCTGGCCAGTTTCCCGTTTCGGACAAGGTTCGCGAGATGCCTGAAAGTCAAAGGAAAACGGAATTGCACTCGACTTGGGCAAAAGTGCTAGAGAAGGTGAGCATTTCTCCTCCTTCCTCCTGGGTCGGAGAAGGAAAACAACCCTGCCGGCTGTGGGCTCTGCACCACAGCGTGTGAGCGGGTGAGAGGACCAGGCATCTGGGTTATCGCCATTCAGGGCCTGAGAAACCCCCCACCTCCTCCCCGCAGCCCCACAAGCACACCCAATAACTTTCCTCCCGCAAGGTGTGCCCTGGAGGAGGAACGATGTCTTCTGCATTCCCTTGCCCAAGCTCCCTCCTTCTGCAGGGCAAGTGATGTTAGGTGTGACCTTAAAGTCTCCAAGAAATTAAGAGTCAGTAAGCTTCTGAGCAGGGAAGTGGTTGGGGAGAGACATCAGAGCATCCTCTCAAGAGACAGAGGTTAAATCTCCTCCCCGGAAGACACTTGAGAATCCACCGGACTGCCCTCAGAACACCCTGCTTTTTTTCAGGCCATTGGAGCAGAATTTGGCATATTTGTCATCGACAATGCCCATTTCATCGACCCTGCCTCCTGGAGTATCATGTCACCCCTGCTCCAAGACGTCTCCCTCTTCACGGTCATGAGCTTAGCTCCAGGCTACGCGCGAACAGAGAGCTTTTGCAAAGCCGCAGCAGAGAACACAACATCCCAGCAGATCACCTGTCTTCACCTGGACGAGCTGAAACCTTCAGCCATGGTGCAGAAAGTCTGCCAGGGCCTTGGAGTGGTCAGCATCTCCAGGGATCTAGCGAGGTAAGTTCGAAGCAGGGGAGCTCTTCCTGAGGGCTTGAACCTATGCAGACCATGGAAGGGACTCACCTCCCCAGGAAAGGGAGCGCAGGGCCGCTAGAAGCATCAGTGCCTCTAGCAAGTACTGGGCGCGGGTTGCTTTTTATGCCTCGCCCTGGCAGGTGGGAGCCGAGAGTGGGCAACTCCCTCGGCACAGAGCGTGGGAGGTGTCAGCCCTTCGCTGTTGCACAGGGAGGAAGGGAGGAAGGGAGGAAGAGTCCCAAGCCCAAGCGTGGCTGGGGTGTGAAAAGGCCTTGGTCTAGGTGGCCAGGCTGTGGGGGAGATTCCCCGGGGCAGAGGTCTGCCCTGCTGCCAGAGAGGATCTAGGCTCCCGAGGAGAGGAAAGGCAGGGCTTGCTGCTCTGTGCTTTGGGCATTGTCCGCAATTCTTTTCCGATGGACTTCCGTGAAGGCTGGGGGTTCAGGGGGGCCCAAAAGCTCAAGCCAGCGGGAGGACCGTCCCTTTCAAAAGTGAGGTGTAGCTGTGACGAAGATGCTGGCTACCCTGCTATGCCCGAGTTACTCGCCGCCCACCTGAACTGTGTTTCACCTTACTTTCCTTGTGGGGGTCACTGCCGGGTCTGCTCCTGTCCAGGTTCCTGATCCAAAGAAGCTTGGGGGTCCCCTATTACTGCGAGGAGCTGCTGCGCTGCCTTTGTTGCAACGACATGCTCTTGTTCCGCAACCGGAGGCGGGGTGAAAAAGCAGAGGACAACTGGGAGAACCTGATCAGTAAGCACCTTTGCTGCTGACTAGAGAGTCGCTGTGGCGCGTTGTCTGCAGCACAGTCTTGCCCTGTCGTTCCCCCATGGATCTGGGCAGAGTCAGATCTTGCAGCAGTGCAGAAGTTGGTCTGGCGGAGGTTGTGGGCTCCTGTGTGCCTCGCTGTTGGGACAGCCAAAGCAGGGGCTAGCGAGTTCTGGTGGCTTGGAGGGGCCTAAATTCTTGGGGCGGGGGTTGGGGGGCTAAACCAGAGGGGAAATTGTTCCGGAGCACATGTGTTTCTGGTGTTCCTTAGGCATTCTAATGGGCACGTAATTTACCTTGCCCAAACGCCAGCTCGCTTGAGAACAAACCCCAGCTTGGGGTGAGGGACAGGCCCGGGAAACTTGAATCCAAAACCATAAATCCCCACAAGGGTGCTGGTAACGGAAGAAAACGGTGGTAATGCCACCGAGAGAGCAATGCCAGCCAGAGTGCCGTGGCCTTGGGAACAGCCAGGACTGACGCTCCGTTTTGCATGACCACCGGCAATTTCCCTGGCTGCGGACGTAGCGCTGTTGAAGGCAGCAATGCTGCTGCTTTCTGTCCCAGGGCGTTCAGTCGCCCCCTGGGAAGTCTGGAAGCTTTGACTGAGGGACTGTTTGGGAAAGCTGGTCTGAAGGCAGAACATCTTTGGGAGGGCTGTGCAAGGAAACTGTTTTGCTCTGCTTAATGACCCACGTTCAGCGCAGGCAGGTCAGCGCGCCCACACTGGCCCGTGTAAGGTGGGACTTGTCCCATCTCAGGTGAAGTTTGAAATGTTTGCAAGCTGCAAGTCACTTTGCAAATTGCCTTATTCGTGCTCTCCTGCTCCACCCAGCTTCTGCAGTCGAGGCTTCAGCCCTCGCAGCAACCTCGAGCTCCAGCGCGGGGAATGATGGCAGGGTCTGCATCATCAGACCAGACGTGAACCTGGAGAACACCATGCTGCCCGCCAGCTTGAAAGGTGAGGGGCCGAGCGCCGCTCTGCCGGCTCGCGGCTGTGCTGGGGCCCCTTCCCGGGGCATCGGCTAGAGGGAGGCTGGGCATCTGTGTGCTGCAGAGTCACCCTCTCAGCTTGGGGGCTCTGCTGGGAAGGTGGCTCCAGTCCAACCAGGAACAGGCCTGGGGTTGCGGGCAGCCCTTTTCCCCTCCTGGGCGTGGACCAGCCGTGAGCGTGCTGCCTGCTTTCCAACAGCGGGTAGGAGAGAAAAGCTTACTGGTGCAGCACTAAAATGGCTCCCTTTTCTCACAGAAGCAAAGCCTTTGCTGGGAAAAATCTTTGACTTGCCTCTGACTCGACTTTGAACGTGGCTTCTACCTCGCTATTCTCTTTTTAAGTTCCCCAGCTAGCGCTGGTCTCAGGGCACTTAATCCAAACCAAACCCGTTTTTTTTCTGTGGATTGCCACGGAAATTCCCCCGTAGCCAGGGGAGCTGGATGGGGGAACTGTCAATGAGTGTCTCTCCTCTCTAGCCATAGCCATTTGTATGAACCTTGGAGAAGCGTCATGCTAAAAAGTTGTTTTGTCCAAAAAAAAAAGACGACAACCAAAAGAAAGGAATAGTATCGTCTGGCCAAGTTAAGACAACTGTTGTGGGGAGCTCTGAGTCCACCTCTGATGTGGGGAAAGTTCTCTGTTCTCTCTGCGCACTACTCCAGATCTGGTAGGGCGCATCATGGGATGCGTGTACCTGCTGGATCCTGCCCTCCTCACCCTTGGTGGAGGAGCGTGCGTTTGAGCGTCTTGCTCTTCCCCAGGCCTTGTGGCCTGCGATTCCAACAGGAGCGGAGCCATTTTGAAGACGCCTACCCTGGGTTGCGATTGCCCAGCAGGTGCAGTCCCGAGGAGAGGAGGCCAAAGTCGACCCCGTTTCATGTGTTGAAACTTCCCAGCCTCTCCAGCCTCAGCATGGGGAACAGGCAAGAGAGAGACGTGTTGCTGCTTTTTGACAGAGATTGCGCTGGCTCAGCTGGACCGGATAAAGCCGCTGAAGCAGATGGTTTTGAAGTTTGCAGCTGTCATCGGGCCAGTGTTTACCACCCAGCTGCTGTCGCACATCCTTCCCACTGGCGTCAGGCCCAAGATGAACTGCTTGTTGAACACGTTGGTGAGCGACAACATCCTTAAGCGGCTGAAAAGCACAGAGGTGCCAGAAGATGTCCAAGATCCTACCAAGGGGCCAGCCACCTCTCTGCGGGCAGAGCGCGGTAAGTGGTAGCAGTAAGGCGGACAAGGGAGCTCCCAGCTGTGTCCCGGCGGGGCTCCCCAGGGCATGGTGCGCTTCCCCCCGCCAGTGATGGGTGGGTGGAGCTCAGGCAGGCATGGCTGTTCGGGATGGGTTGTTCAAAGATCTTACAAGTCAATCTCAAAGCACACTAGCTTTGCACCGGAGGGAAGTCCGCACCAGCCGTCCCAAGTGCCTCTGCTCCCCTGCCTCCAAGCACTGCTCACAGCGCAGGCATGGGAGGGCTTGTGGAATCCCTGACATCCTCTCCCAGCCGCCTGCAGCGTCCAGATCAAAGATGCCCTCCAGAGTGCCCCGGGGCCTTTGACAGGCTTTTACTTGGCTTTGATTCCCCTGTGGCCCAGGGCGGGAAGCTCAGGAGGCTGGGAACCGCCTTGCCAAGAGCGGGGAGAAAGCGCTGGCCGGGGCTTGCTTCGGCTGGCGGCAACATCCCCAGCTCCTGCCTGGAGTGCAGCTGAGCACTGTGTCCCCAGGGCTGTGCTAGCGTCAGCAAGGCGAGCGGGCCCTTTCTCCCCGTGCTGCAAGGCTCGGTGTGCAGCAGCGCTGGTTCTCTGCCGAGGATGTGCATGACTTTCATACCCCGGCTGGGACGGCCCTGAGCCCTGGCCCCAGCTCGGGCTGCCGCAAAGGCCCTTTGCCTTGCAGGTGTGGAGAGGCCCTCTCTGAGCAAGACGACTGTGGAGCAGCAGTCTGGCGTCCTGGCCTTCTGTGTCCTGCTGCTGCGAGAGGCTGCCTATGAGCTGTGGCCCGAGAGACAGCGGGTCGCCTTGCACTGCAAGTGTGCCGCCTTCCTGGAGCAGCACGCGCACAAATGCAAGAGCTGCAGCCAAGGGGACTTTGTTGCCTTCCACCGCTTCGCCGTCACCAGCACCCAGGACGGAGGGAGCCCTCATGGCCCTGCTGCCCAGGGCGACTCCCGCAGCTGGGAGGCCTTGGTGCTTGCAGGAGAACAGCTGAAGAGGGCTAGGACCCACGGCACTGAGGGTATGCTGTGTACCATGCTCTGCAGCCCGGGCCCTCCTGGAGGCCAGGGGTGTGTGCTGGGGATCGGGTGGGAGTAGATCTGCTAGGGATGAGCCCAGGAGGTGAGGACGACCACTGCAGACTTTCCTCAGTCTGTTGGGACCCTTGCAAGGATCCTTGCAAGCCCGCTGGGAAGAGCAGCTCTTACCCCCGGGGTACGCGAGGAGGTGTCTAACCCCCTGTTTTCTTTCCAGATGCTGCAGATGCTCTGCAGCAGCAGCAGGCTTTCAGGGAGGAGGATTTTGGGTGAGCAGACAAGGTTTTGATTATTTTTGAAGCCAGTGAGCTCAGGGTCTCCAGAGGAGACAAAGGAAGCGGCAGCATTTGGCTGCCGGTTGTGACTCTAGCTTAGGGGAGAGGCTTTCTGTGCGGTGGGAGCTGGGAGGAAATGGCCACGGCGATGAGAGAGTGCTTGAGGAAGCCTGTGGGCTCAGAGTGATCGTCACCCTCCACTGGAGCAGCCCTTGCTTTGCAGTTCCTCCAGAGTAGCGCTGCAAACTCTGCAGGGGAGAGGGACTCGAGTGCTTTGCCTGTGGGAGGTGACAGAAAGCCCAGCTTGTCTTTTTCTCCCTACCTACAAAGCACCTGTATGAGTCCTGCCTGCCCGTGGCCTCGTGCTCTGCTTTGAACAAAGGGCTTTTGATGCCGTCTCTGTGGGGAGAAGGACCAGTATAGGTGATGCCCGTGTATTCTGTGCTCTCTTCTTCCCCTGGGAACTGTCCTCTGACTAGTGTGGCAGGGCGGTTTCTGGCAAAGAGCGAAGAGACAACTGAGCTGCCCAGCAAGACCGACGGGAAGCACAACGGCACATGTGAATGCAAAGCCATCGTGGAATCGGTGCTTGTGCCTTTGGCTCGCCACTACATGGCAATGGGCGATGCTGCCAGAGCCTTTTACTACCTTCTGGAGTGCGCGGCTGCCTACCTGCATGTCTCCAACAGCTACATGGTGAGTTGCCCTGCTTGCCAGGACCCACTGTGCACGGAGTCCTCTCAGTCGCCTGGCTCTGGGCAGGACAACTTCCCCGTTGCAAGAGGGCATGCCTTCGCGGGGCCTTGGAAGGGAAATGCTGGGTCAGACCCTGACTTCTTCCTCCGGTTTGCCTCTTCTGCGGCAAGAGACACAGGGCACTGTGCCCTTAGCACGAGGAGCATTAGCAGGGAGGCGGTCTGAAGGATCACTGGTGCCTGTGCTCTGAGCCAGGGTGACTGTGTTTGAGCGGGCATCACCAGGGAGAGAAGCAGGCTCTCTTAAGACAGATGCCAGAGGCAACGGGGGAGGACAAGGCTGGCCATGGGCTCTGCACCCACGCTCACCTGCTCTCTGTGTGCTTGCGCAAAGGCCCTCATGAAGCTGAACGAAGCGGAGGTCCTGAGGAGCTCGGTAGAGAAGAAAGTGAATGTGATAGCCCGCTTTGAAGAGGCCACCTTCTTCAGCCTCAAAGGGGAGGTAAAGAGACGGGGAGGTCTGGAGGGACCGCCTGGGGGACGCAGCTGGATGCCTTCCCCAGTTGCAGTGGATATCCCTGGCATCTCCAGCCACTGGCAGATTCCTGCAGTCTCTTGGGCAACTACTCCATATCGGGATGATTCCCTTTTCCTGTGCAGGTCTGCTGTCATATGGGACGCCTGAAGCTGGCAAAGAAAATGATCAGGAAGGCGCTGAGCCTGCTCAAAAGGCAGTTTCCCCGGACCTCCGTTGGAGCCTTTGTCAAGCCGCAGCTGGAAAAGTTTCAGTGTGCCGCTTATGTTGCCAGAAGAGCATCCTCCCTTCCGCAGGAGGCCCGGTAAGAAGCAGAACTGAGAACCCGGGAAGGAAGAGCCATTTCCTACCTGGTCCCAGGCATCTGGGCCCAGACCTGCCTAGACTTGAGGCCACACCTAACCTGACACATAGGCCTTAGCAGGACCGAGGCGTTAAGGACC
Organism: Aptenodytes patagonicus; assembly: GCF_965638725.1. NCBI lineage: Eukaryota > Metazoa > Chordata > Aves > Sphenisciformes > Spheniscidae > Aptenodytes > Aptenodytes patagonicus. Next base: position 602,198 of record NW_027472001.1, read on the forward strand.
GATGTGCGGGTAAAACAGGCAACGACAGAGCCCCACGCTCCCTCCCCTCCCTGCGCAGTCATGGGAACAAAGCACGCCTTTTGGTAAAAAGCAGCTTGCAGCCGGGGATGTGGCTGCTGACACGTGTTGGCTGCGGCAGGGGGTTGGTGGTGACTGGGAAGAGAGCGCTGTAAAGAGGGAGTAGAGGCTGAAGAGGGGCAGGGGTCTGCAGGCAGGACCGGGACATGGGGAAGGAGCAGTAGGTGGAGGTGAGGTGTGAGAATCAGGAAGCTCAGGGGCCGATACCCCTTTTCCTGCTGGTTCCCGGCTTTGCTTGGCCCCCCCCCCCGGCGCTGTAGTGCCAACGTGCCCTCTCGAGCGGTCAGCTTCCCCCGGCAGCACTTCTTTGCCCCCTTCCGCTCTGGCAGCCCTCTCTCCATCAGCTCCCTTTCCTCCGAGGAGGTGTAACTGGCTTGTCCGCCGCCCTGCTTTCCCCCGGCCCTGTCCGATTTAGCACTGTACAGCTAGAGCCTCTGGGCCCAGCAGTTTCTCTTGTGTGGCAGGAGGAAGAGGCTAGCCTGGCTGCTGCGGCAGAGCTGCTGCCTTTCCTTACTGGAGCACCTCTTCAGCCTGGAGGGCACTTCCAGCGGACGGACGTTCTCCCGCCTGGCAGCGCGCATGAAGGCCAACACGGACAGGGCGGCAGACTCCTATCGGGCAGCAGACTCCCGCCACAGATAGACTTAAACCAGAAGGGTGGAGCTGAAGTCAGCTAATTACACATCTCCTCCATGATGACCTTTGTTGTTGGGCCTTTCTTTCTGAGGCACGGAAAGAGACGCTGTCTTTCGTTGCTGTGGAGGGCTACTGTTGCTCCAGCAGTGATGGCTACAGCTCTCTTGCAGGTCCCGGTGCGGACTCGTGATTGAAGACGCTTCTGATTTTAGGTCACGTTAAAACCAGAGGCCCTCTCTGTTGCTCTTGTTCCTCACCACCCACGTACGGTCAGCCAGCGACTGCTGCTCCCTATCTTTCCCCAGCTAAAGGGGAGGAGAAACCTGTATAAAAAGGCAGGGGGTGACAGGAAAAGCCCCAGACGCCGAGGGGACTTGGGACAGCTATCGCCAAAGGTTTTGCCTTGTCTGAACCCGTCGGGGGACTGGAAACAACACGCCCTTCTGCCTAGCATTGCCCCCAAGTCAGCGTCTGCAGCAAAACTCTACAATTACGGTGTATAAGCAGCGCCGCAGACACTGGGGAACAATGTGGGGACACAGCACGCAGGCAGGTCATACATCCGCTCCTCCCTCCCGGCCAGCTGGCAGCACTCCTTCTAGTGGCAGAATTCCTCGGGCTCGTCCCCTCTGGCTGCCTACCAAGGGCTTGGGCATGAGAAGGGTTTGCATCCGGAGGTTACCTTCCGCGCTTCGCACTGAGGCACCTGTAGGTTTGTGGCAGACCTCAAAATTGCGGGCATAGCTACCGCTGTGCTCACTGAGATGGGCAGGAGCTCACTGGCGAATTGCAGCTCGGTTCGGGAACGGCAGGATGGCAGGGGCTTCATTCAAGGAGCTTCCAGTTGCCTGCAGGAGCTCTGCATATGCAGATTTTCCTCTGGCACCCTCCTTAGCACACAAGTTCCACGGCCACCACAGAAACATCGGGCATGCTGAGCTTACAGCTGTGCCACGCCTTCTGGCCCAGAAGCTTCCATTTCGTCACACAGGTGTTAAGCAGGACTGGGGTCCCTCTGGCTGCAGGTAACGGCCTCCCTGCTGCCAGCTGGGACCGTCAGTATGTGTGGCATCTACTACAGTGGCCAGTTATGCCTTCAGCTAGGAAGGCTGTGGCTGTGCCGCAAACAACTGCCTTCCTCCTTACGTTTCTGTCTTACAGAGTATGGAAATAGATGTCCAGCTGGCTGTTTGAACGGTGCAGGTTTTCACCGGCACTGGCGTGCACTGCTGGCCTCAGACTAGCTCCTTGCAAACTCCACCATCTTTTCCGTCCTTTCACAATGGTATATATATTGCAAACGGACACCTGCAAACGCCTGAGAGTAACATAAAGGCTTGGTGGAAAAGTAAAATAAAATGAAATAAAATAATCATATCTATTTGTCCATAGCCGCTTCTTCTTCTTCCTCCCTCTTTTTCCTCTCACCCATTCTTTCTTCTTTAATTTCTGCTCGGCTTCTGTTTCCAGCTACGCTGTGCCTGGTCTCTCTCTGAAGCCCACCCTTGCAAACCACCCACCTCAGAGCAGTTCTCAAATTTTTCCCATTGATCTTTGCCTGTCTCAGTAGCTGGAAGCAAAACAAACTCCAAAGCTTCTGTTAAACTCTGGGTGCGTGGCCACATGGATGTGAAGAGACTGAAAGTTGGTACTGAGTCAAGCCAGAGCCGGGAGGAGCGTTCAGTCGAGATTTTTGCAGTGGGCTTGCAGAGGACGCAGACCCAGGTAGACGCGCTTCTGGATAGGCTCCCCCTTGACATCCAAGCCCTCGCACATGGGAAGCGAATCTTTGTAGGCCAGCTGTTATTCTTGTACGGTTTCGATCTAGCGGAGGCAGTGGGGCTTCCTGCCTTTGTGCTGGTGGTGGGTCCACCCCTCGCTGGTGCTGGGCAAAACAAAATCTGGAGGGGAGCAAGAGGTGGCGATGTTGTAATGGGCTCAGACTGGCAGCAGGCAGCTGTCTCTTCTCGAAATGAGCGGCTTAGCTTAACTGCAATAACGGGCCGGCTGGATTATTGTGGTGATTCCACCTCATTTTGTTGTATCTTTGGGGGGGGAACAGTCCCCCAGGCTGAGCCCATGGCGTTGCCCCGTGCTCCAGGCCCTGTTCCAGGCCGTGAGGGCTCCCTGTGGCCGCAGCAATGGGACACTGTGGCCACGCCCCCCAGGGCGCGGCCCCGCCCTCAACCACCACCCATGGGGCATGCCCTGCTGCACACCTGTCTGTCACCTCGGGAGGGCGGGGCCCTGTGGGGGCTGCCCACAGGGGAGGGAGAGAGAGAGAGAGAGACTGCTCCGCCCTGCCCCATCCCAGGACAGGGCCGTGTGCAGCAGAGGCCCTCCCCCACGCCCCCGCAGGGCCGTGTGCAGCGCAGCGCCCTCACCTCGTGGGGCCCTCTCTGATGCTGGTTCCCTGGTCATGGCTGTAGTGGGTTGACCCTGGCTGGATGCCAAGGTGCCCACCAAAGCCGCTCTATCACTCCCCCTCCTCAGCTGGGCGGGGGAGAGGAAATACAACAAAAGGCTCCTGGGTCGAGATAAGGACAGGGAGATCACTCATCAATTACCGTCACGGGCAAAACAGACTCGACTTGGGGAAACTAAATTAATTTATTACCATTCAAATCAGAGTCGGGTAATGAGAAATAAAACCAAATCTTAAAACACCTCCCCCCCACCCCTCCCGTCTTCCCAGGCTCAACTTCACGCCCGATTTCCTCTACCTTGTCCCCGCCCCGAGCGGCGCAGGGGGACGGGGAATGGGGGTTGCAGTCAGTTCATCACGCGTTGTCTCTGCCGCTCCTTCCTCCTCACGCTCTTCCCCTGCCACATCCCTCCCACGGGAGACAGTCCTCCACGAACTGCTCCAATGTGGGGCCTTCCCACAGGCTGCCGTTCTTCACAAACCGCTCCAGCGTGGGTCCTTTTCACTTGTCCTTCCCACGGGGCGCAGTCCTTCAGGAACGGGCTGCTCCAGCGGGGGTCCCCCCACGGGGTCACAAGTCCTGCCAGCAAACCTGCTCCATTGTGGGTTCCTCTCTCCGCAGGTCCACAGGTCCTGCCAGGAGCCTGCTCCAGCGCAGGCTTCCCACGGGGTCACAGCCTCCTTCGGGCACCCACCTGCTCCAGTGTGGGGGTCCTCCGCAGGCTGCAGGTGGATATCTGCTCCACCGTTAACCTCCATGGGGACAACCTGCCTCACCATGGTCTTCACCACGGGCTGCAGTGGTATCTCTGCTCCGGTGCCTGGAGCACCTCCTCCCCCTCCTTCTGCACTGACCTTGGTGCCTGCAGGGTTGTTTCTCTCACACAGTCTCACTCGAGTCCCTCCCGGCTGCTGTTGCGCAGCAGTTTTTTCCCGTTCTTAAATATGTTATCACAGAAGCGCTACCACCGTCGCTGATTGGCTCAGATTTGGTCAGTGGCAGGTCCGTCCTGGAGCCGGCTGGCATTGGCTCTGTCGGACACAGGGGAAGCTTCTAGCAGCTTCTCACAGAAGCCACCCCTGTAGCTCCCCCCGCTACCAAAACCTTGCCACGCAAACCCAATACACCCATTGACCCATCTGGCGAGTCTCCCAACCGGGTATCGTGGACCTGTCGGTGAAGGAAGGTTTTTCCCTTTGGGTTTTAATCCTTTCTCTGAAAACAGGGTGATTCATGTCCTAGAAATGACAGTTCTTTCTGTTTTATGAAGCGTGGGGGAGTTGGTCAGACTAAAATGCCTACGTGGGATACGTGTGAACCTGAGCAGACTACTTGCCTCCCGCCTGACCATGACCGAGTCCTGAGGACATCAACTCCACGAGGCATTTACTTGCACTGGTGGTCCATCATAAGGACCGTAACATCCATCTCTCTGGATGCCCTGGTAAGTCCTCTTCGTCCCTGTCTGCCTATGTTTCTGTGTTTCTTCCTTCAAAGGCTGTGTCACACACCCAAGCTCCAAGACTTAAAAGGAATTAAAGGGCCAGAAGTGCAAGCCAGGCCAACAATAACTCTCTATCAAAGTTTAAACCGTAACAAACATGTCAAGCAGCAGTCGTCTCTGAGACTAAAGATATCCTACAGCATGAGTCCTACAGACTCAATGATTCTATGACTCTATTTAAAAGACGTGTAGATGAGGCGCTTAGGGACATGGTTTAGTGGGCATGGTGGTGTTGGGTTGACGGTTGGACTCGATGATCTTAGAGGTCTTTTCCAACCTCAATGATTCTATGATTCTATGATTCTATGATTTGAGTGTAGATCACCTGAAGGATGCCTCAAGACTCTTCAGATGCATCCAGTCATCGGGAGGTGGTTTCAGATCCTCTCCACAGTTGTGCTGCAACTGTGAAGAGTTACAGAGATCCTCCAGAGGGTAGAATTAGTGCCGCTTCATGCTGTGGTGGGTTGACCTTGGCTAGCCGCTAGCTATCCACCAAGCTGCTCTATCACTCCCGCGCCATCCGCCGGACAGGGGGAGAAAATGTGGTGAAAAGCTCATGGGTCGCGGTAAGGACAGAGAGATCACACCAATTACAGTCACGGGCAAGACAGACTCGACTTAGGGCAATTCAATTTATTGCAAATTAAACAGAGTAGGATAATGAGAAACACGAACACATCTTAAAACGCCTTCCTCCCACCCCTACCGTCTTCCCAGGCTCAACTTCACTCCCGACTCTTCTACCTCCGAGCGGTGCAAGGGGACAGGGAGTGGGGGTTGCGGTCAGTTCATAATGCTTTGACCCTGCCGCTCCTTCCTCCTCACGCTCTTCCCCTGCTCCAGTATGGCATCCCTCCCACAGGAAACAGGCCCGAACTTCTCCAGGGTGGGTCCTGCTCGTGGGCTACAGTTCTTCAAGAACTGCTCCAGGAAGGGTCCTTGCCACAGGGTGCAGTCCTTCAGGAACAGACTGCTCCAGTGGGGGTCCCCCGCGGGGCCACAGGTCCTGCCAGAAAACCTGCTCCTGCCAGGAGCCTGCTCCAGCATGGGCTCTCTATGGGCTGCAGCTTCCTTCAGGGCACATCCACCTGCTTTGGCGTGGGGTCCTCCACAGGCTGCAGGGTGGATATCTGCTCCACCGTTAACCTCCGTGGGCTGCATGGGGACAACCTGTGTCATCATGGTCTTCATGACGGGCTGCAGGGGAGTCTCTGCTCCGGTGCCTGCAGCTCCTCCTCCTCCTCCTCCTCCTCCTCCTCCTCCTCCTCCTCCTCCTCCTCCTTCTTCATTGACCTTGGTGTCTGCAGAGTTGTTTCTCTCACATATTCTCACTCTTTTCTAACAGCTGCCGCCCAGCATTTTTTACCCTTTCTTAAATACGTTATCACAGAGGCGCTACCAGCATCGCTGGCGGGCTCAGTTTTGGCCAGCTGGGGCTCCAGCTTGGAGCCGACTGGAACTGGCTCTGTCCGACACGGGGGCAGCTCCTGGTGTCTTCTCATAGAAGCCAGCCCTGCACCCCCACCCTGCCCCCACCCGCTACCAAAACCTTGCTACGTAAACCCAAGACGCCAGGTTGCTGCAGATCACCTCCGCCTCAGCTGATTCCCTCCAGCACACTGGATTGCCCCAGCACACTGCAACAATTTGTGTCTCTTTGGCATAGCCAGGGCCAGGATACCCTTTTTTCAAACATTCTGTCACTTCATCAGGATCCCACACTTGTTCGGGGGTGAAGTCCCAGGCCACCGGCGGTGACAACCCTTCCGGGTACCTGCCCATATTCTCCCACACACCTTGCCACCCATAACCACACCGCCTTGCGTCATATCCCTGTGCTGATCTTTTTAAAGAGTTGGTTAACCTTTGCAAAAGCAGAAACAATAGTCTGGGGAAGTACCAACAGGAGTATTGTGGTTACCCAAGGCTGTTCAAGATACTGAAGAGCTATTGTAACAAGAGAGAAAACATCTACTCCACAGGAGAAAAAGGGGAAGGTGCCATTCTGTGTTTCTTCCACCGACTGGCTCTCGGAGGAGAAAAAGGACAAAGTGTAAGTAAGTGTTAATGGTCTCCATCAGATGGTTCCCAAAATACAGGGAAGGCATCAGTGCAGGGCCCACATACCAAATTAGGCTCAAGGCCACTGCTTTTATCGTCATTCTCCCAGGTAAAACACCGCCAAGTGCTACACAGCACAGCAAAGAAGGGAGCATGGCACGGATCAGATAACCGATGTCGGGAACAGGTAAGTCAACATCACGACCAGCAACTGTTAAACAGATGTAATCATTATAGGTTCCCTGCAATAGGCTCTGGTCAAATCTTTTGTTACTCCAGACCCTTTGAGCCCCACGTTGGCTTTAACTGCGGTAGGCAGCTGAGCACCACATAGCTGCTCAATCGCTTGCCAACCCGCAGTGGGATGGGGAGAGAATCGGAAGGGTAAAAGTGCAAAAACTTGTGACTTGAGATGAGGACAGTTTAATTAAAAGGGGGGGGGGGGGGGAGGGGCGGGGGGCGGGAAACAACAAAGAAAAACAAAACCAAGAAAAGTACGTGACGCAAAAAACCCCAGTTGCTCACCACCAACCAACTGATGCCCAGCCAGTTCCTGAGAAACAGCAGCCCCCCGCAAATATCCCCTCCCCACCCACCCACCCCACCCCACCCCACCCCACCCCGATTTTATTGCTGAGCACAACATCATATGGTGTGGAATACCCCTTTGGTCAGCTGGGGTCAGCGGTCCCAGCTGTGTCCCCTCCCAACTTCTTGTGCACCCCCAGCCTGCCCGCTGGCGGGGCACTGGGAGAAGCAGAAAAGGCCTTGCTGCCGTCTAAGAACTGTTCAGCAGTAACTAACACGTCCCTGTGTTATTCACTGTTGTAATAACAAATCCAAAACATAGCACCGTACAAGCTGCCGTGAAGAACTTTAACTCTATCCCAGCTCAAACCAGCACACAGAGGCACCGTTACAATTAAAGACACACACACATTCAATTGCAGATACAGGCATAAACCCTATAGAATGACAGATACAGTTAGAGCCACAGACACCGTAACATGCACAACTGCAGGCACGTGAACAGCCACACCAGTTATTACACGTACAGTTGCAGACACAATTACAGATAAGGATACAATTATATGTACAACTGCAGAGCCAAGTACAGTCACAGGCACAAGCACACATTCCATTACACCTACAACTACAGCTACCGCTTGTGACACCGTTACCAGTAGAGGTGCCGTTAAACAAACAGGTACTGCTCCACATGCAGTGTGTGAAGGTACACATACAGATACCAGTACGGACGCAGATACAGGTACAATTAGACATGCAGGTACCCATATAGATACCGTTACAGACACCGATACCAACAGAGGCAGAGACACCGATACTGATACCATGAGAGATACCACTGCCGATTCCATTGCAGATGCAGATGCCATTGGAGACGCCACGGCAGACACAGACGCCACTGCAGATGCAGTGTTGCAGAAACACGTAATATTTCAGATGCAACTGCAAATGGAGATGCCCTTGGAGAGACAGATGCCACTCCAGATACCCTTGCATACGCCGCTGCAGATGTTCACAAAACTGGAGGTGCAGAGAGCGTTGCAGATTCCCTTGCAGACAGAGGTAGCATTGCTGATGCCGATACCATTTCAGAGGAAGGTATCTCTGGGGATGCCGTTGCAGATGCAGATAACATTTAGGATGCCAATGCAGATGAAGATAACATTGCAGATGCTACTGCAGATGCAGTTAGCATGGCAGATGCAGCTACCAATGCAAATACCACAGCAGATGGAGACGCCAGTGCTCATGCAGATACGACTGCGCGTACAGAGACAATAGCGAATGCCAAAAAAGATGCAGAGATGGCTGGAGATGCAGATACCAGTACAGATGCAGATACAGGTACTCTCAGACATACAGGTACTCGTATAGATACCATTACGGACACCGATACCAACAGAGGCAGAGACACCGATACCGAGACCTTTCATTGCATCTGAAATTGTATCTGCATCTGCCATCGTACCTTCAATGGCACCTGCATCTCCTATGGCATCTGCCACGGCATCTGCAGTAGCATCTGCATCTGAAATGGCATGTGCATGCCGTTCCTGACAATGATGAAGATGCAGACACCAAACCAATGCAATTGCAGATACAGACGCCATTTCAGACGCTGCAGCTGCAGATTCTGCTGCAGCTGCAGCTACCATTGGAGAAATCACTGCAGACGCCATTGCTGAGGCAAAGTCAGGTGCAGAGACCTTTGCAGATGCAGATATCTTTGCAGCTGCAGGCAGCGTTGCAGATGCAGAGGCCATTGCAGATTTCATTGACAATGCCATTGCAGATACACCCACGGACAGAATACCATTTGAAAGACACCCATTCAATTGCAGATACAATGCCAGGTGCAATGGCAGACGCAATGGCAGGTACAGACACAATACACCCACCATAAGAGAGACCAGTACAGTCACAGACAGAATTACACCTACAATTACAGACACAAGACGAGCCACAGACACGAGTACACGTTCCATTACACCTATAAATACAGACACTGATCTCATTCCTGATAGGGGTACCATTACAGAGGGAGGAGCCGTTACACACCCAGGTAGTGCTGCACATGCCATTGAAGACACAGGGAGTACTGGCACCAGCGCTGCTATCTGCAATGGCATCAGCATCTGCAACAGCATTGGCAATGTTATCCACAATGGTACCTGCCTCCGCAGTGATGGCTGCATTGGAGACCTGCAGCCAACAGTAGAGTTGCACACATAGCTTTCCAGACGCAGAAACCTTTGCAGATGGCATCGCAGGTTCAAATACCACTGCAGGCACCATTTCAGATGCCCGTACCACTCCTGATACCTTTGCAGATGCCATTGGCAAAGCAAGTCACACTGCAGCTGCAGGTACCACTGCAGTTGAAGAAACTGTTGCAGATGCCACTGCAGATACTGATCCCGTTACAGACATCGATAACATTACACATACCGATACAGAGACCAAGGCCTTTACAGATGCCATCACCGATACCGTGACAGATCCTGGTACCAGGACAGAGACAGCGATACCATTACAGACAGTCACACCCATACCAAGACCGTGACTGGTAGAGTGGTACCGTTAGAGAGAGCCTTGCTGAGGCTATTTCAGCCAGCGAGGGAATTTGGCTTGCCCTTGCTCATCCCCATGGGACAGCTCAGACTCCAGCCCAGCAACTTGGTTTGGTTAAAACAGATTTTGCCAAACTTAGGCAAGCGGTCACGGCTCATGGACTTGCTTTGGGTTTGGACTCCAGTGTCTGGTATTCGGAAGGCTTGCAAACATTTCTGAAGTTGTGCCATGCCCCTTCAGAGTCTGACCGTCTTGTTAGTGTAATTATCCCCGCCAAGTCACCTGTAACCAGCAGCCAGAGCTTGATGGGGTTAGTTAGCAGCTCAAGCAGAGTGAAGGGACAGAGCTCTCACATCGATTAACAGCAGTCAAGATCAAACTGGAATGTAATAATATTGCCTTCTTCCTGGGAGTCAGGCCCGTGCAAGGCGGGTCAGCATGTCCTACACCATTACTTCAAGGCTGGAAGCTGCAAGCCAGATCATTAATTTCCCTCCTCGCTTTGCGGAAAAGATCAACATTTTTGGGCTTGCAGCTGGGATTGGCTCACAGAGCACACAGCTTACAAAATTAAAGGAAGCAAATGGGCAGTATTTTGGACACTTCTCTGATGCCAGTAATAGCACAGTAGGATGCAGTAAGCATCAGTGAAGGCTGCTCATGTTTGGCTGCTGTGCTCACCTGTACTTTTGCATCAGGAGAAAGCAGCACAAGCGTCAGTATGTCAAGGAGCAAAGAGCTGGTGTTTCCATGAGTGTCCAAGCAGTTGGGTGGTGTAAAAGCCAGTTCTTCGCTGGCCGAGGAGGGAGGCAAGGATGCTTAGCATAGAATTACCAAGGGAATTTACTCTTTAATATTTTAGCGATGTGCATAGCAGTGCCCCAGCCTAATGCATGGGGGACCCCAATACGGAAGAAAGCAGGGTTTACAGATGTTACAGTACAGTTGTGTAGACCAATCCAATTACTTACGTGAAGGGGTGGGCTAATCAATTACTATTGCTCACATAATTGGTATGTACTTGTCCCGTGCAGGACCAGCACATGCTTGTCCCGTGCAGGTGGTGCAGACTTATGGTCAGTGGTGTGTTAATCTTCGTTGCTCTAAACCGATGTCCCACGCGGGCAGGGGGGGGTTCTCCTGGATTTGGGTCGGTTGCAGTTCTGGCTGTGGTTTCCTCCCCCTTCTTGGTGATCCTTCACATTTGCGCACAATTTCATAGAATCGTAGAATAGTTTGGGTTGGAAGGGACCTCTAAAGGTCATCTAGTCCAACCCCCCTGCCGCGGGCAGGGACATCTTCAACTAGATCAGGTTGCTCAGAGCCCCGTCCAACCTGACCTGGAATGTATTATTTATTCTAAAAAAGCATCATCTTCTGACGTACAGTACCCCTGTTGGTCCTGGTAACAGGGACGCCGGAAGGGGTGAGGCTGAGGTGAGTCCAGAGAAATCCAGGTGTCCAGTGAAGAGGCATCGTCAGTGAGAGAGCAGCTGGGACAAGTGGGCAGAGGCGAGGCGTCTGCGCTCACGTTCCTGTACAGCTGGGCGAGCTCTGCTGCAAAGGTCCACGGGGATGGGCTGGAGCTGTTGTTGAAAATCTCATTTTCTTGGGCAATCTCACCCTTTCTTGTTCCTTCTCCTGACTCTGCTTTGCCTTTATCATTAGCTCGATCGTCACTTTTCCAGGCAGAGTCAGTATCGGCTTGTCCCAGTGCTTCTTCATCTCTCTGGGTCCTTCTGGACAAAGGGGTTTCAGAAAAGACTACTCGTTGATAGCAATTAGGAGGCCAGTTAAAAAATGGTACAGCAGAAATCTCAGCAGAGTACTGCCAGCAGCTGCCTTGGCACTCCAGGATACTCTAACTGCAAATACTTCATTGCCAACTGCAGCAATAACTCACTCTGGGGAAAAGCCAACTCACGGGTCTCTCTTCCTCCGCCGTGAAATGACTATGCAAGACACCACTGTCCCAGGCAGCAGCACACCCAAGGCTGCTGCAGTTCCCGGGATATAGTACTTGCGCAGCTCTTCGTGATCAGCAGCCTCAGCCTTTTTCCCAGCATCCGCCCCTGGAGGAGGAGAAGAGGCAATGCCACACGTTACTGTGCTCTGCGCTACAGATAATCTCACAGGGTACTACTTCACATGCCCCGGAGAGTTTATTTGTCAGTGGTTGGTGCCTCTGGCTCTGGTGTCTTAGCACCTTAGAAGGATTGTTTAAACTTCTCGGGGAGAAGAGCCCGCATGCCAGTGAGCAGCTGCACCAGCGCTACCCCTGGCTGTTCCTCCGGGCTGCAGGCCAGGGCTGCGTGCTGGGGAGCTGCGGTTCATCCAAGGAGAGCACTGCAGGGACAGAGCAGAAATGCTCCTGTTCTCCCAAGCGGAAATCTCCCAAGCACTCCCCTCCAGGACGTCTCTGAGGCCAAAAGATGGGATCCAGCCCACGGGCTATTGCCTGGCTCCTGCGGTGCCGCTTGCTCGTCACCCCCAGCCCCGATGCACACGTTGGGGGAAGGCTGGCCCCGGGACAGCACGGCACAGGGCTGGGCTGTAGCCCTCAGATGGCCTCATTCCCAAAAGGGCAAAGTTCCCAGATTCCTAGGAACTGGGTGTGGTGGGAGGTGAGCAATCGCTAACCGCATCCAGAGAGGTCTACGACTGTCTCTCTGGCACGCTGCTGGCAAAAACCTCCACACGCCAGAGACAACAGTCGTCCTCAGAGAGCAGCTCCTGGCTTCGCTGACAACACCTTCTCTGCACTAACACTTCCAGCTTTGGCTGCTGGCATGATGTGCAAGAGCGGGCTCCGGGGGAAGAGCCTGCAGGCACACAGTGATTCTGACTGGTGATACCGGGTGACCACGGGACAGCAATTACCTGGCGTGCCGGTTTCTTGCATTGCCTCTCTTTCTTCATCTGAGACTGGCACTGTGTGACTGCTTCCCTTCCGAAAGGCCTCCTTCTGCACGGTCTCACGGTCCGTCTCTTTAGAAAGAAAGCGGGACAGTTTAAGGAGAAGGAACCGTTCCTCAGCAGGAACACGATACCTTCAGGGGGCGATACTCTCCAAAGACAATAATAAAGCTTAAAAACAAAGCCTGGGTGCATCTAGTCCAAACAATGTGTCATTCATCGTGAAAAAATTAAGCACGTGACGCTTTCCACTTTACCAGTACAGACAGCAAAACCTGACCTGCTGGGAAACCAGGAAATTGCATGGGACCTTCCTGTTCACGTTACATGTAGTGCATTTTTGGCAAACTGCAAAATGATGCTAAATTACATCCTTCAAAGAGGATGGGAAAAAGCCGCAGCCAGTTCAGCTGGGGAAAGAGCCCTTCTGAGAAGCACATCCCACCCTGCCAACTCCATCACACAAGAAGGATTACAGACAGACACGGTGGACTGAACCCCAAGCTCTTGCAACCATCTTCCGGGCACTTTCACAAGCGGCAGTGAAGAGCCCACTGTCCCCCAAAACAAGAAGAAAACCACAGCCAAGTTTTCTGAAATGTAATTAGAAACGGGGAGCTAAACCACCCAAGACTGAGTTAACCAAACGAACCACCCAAGGCCAGCCTCAAGCTGGGTGTCCAGCTCCGGCCCGCCCCTGAGCCCGAGGTGTCACCGAGAGTCCACAGACATCAAGGACAGCAACGAGGCCGGACCAGGCTGTGAAGCCTGGGCTGCTCTGATCCCAGCCGGGGTATCAATCCCGCCTGCAGCGCAGGCAAAGCCTGCCGGTCCCAGCCACTGAAATCTGCCTGCGCAGGCTCTCCACTGCCCAAGGGCCCTCTCCCCTCCAGCGACTGGCAGCGTGCTGGCCCTCTCATGCCTCGTGAGCAATTAGCTCCTCCGCAAGTCCCTCACGCACTCCGGGAGCACCACCAAGAGTCATACTCGTGCCACCACAGCTATCAGTCTGCAGGCTGAAAGTCCATCACAAACAGAAATGCCTGCAGAATCAGCATCTGCACCCGATTTCCAACATTAGGAAAGGGCAGCCAAGATTTCTGGGGATGTCATTCCTGCCTTCAACTTGCCCAGCTGCAAGCCGGGCTGTGCACGAGCTGAACACAAACGCAGCACACGCCGGTTCCGGACATCTGGAGACCAGCGTCTGCACAAAGCAGCTCTGACCAGTAATGCTACCACTGGGGCAGCAGCTGCCCCTGGCACTCAGCTTGAACCACAACTGGTAGCAGACGCTGTGCTGGACCATCTCTGGGGCTCACCAGCCCACTCCAGTTGTGAAATCGAGTGGCACTGCAGCCAGGCTCTGACTCATCCCTTCCTGCTGCGTAGGCTACAGCACGTCCACAAACGCATCTGAAACTTCAGCTTCCAAAGTCGTACGGTTAACAGCGTGAAACGTACCAACCAGGGGCTGCTTTCTCCAAGTCTTTCAGGATTTCCTTTGGAACTTGAGATATCTTTTGGGAATACTTCCCTATAGGAGCTTTATACTTTCCTCTTCGAGGACATCAACAGAAAGTATGAGGGCAAATGTCACATGAACAAAATATTGAAAAGGAGTGCTTGTTCTGTGAAGTCAATAAAGACTGACTACTCGCTCTTGGGCTGCCAGCTGGGATCCAGCCCGGGATCCAGCCAAGGAGCTGGAAAAGCCCTCCCTGTGGCCACATCTGCAACCAAACACCCATGAGAAGTTAACATCACATGTTCCGATCTACACCGTCATAACTGAATAGCGGAACATAGACGGGGGTCACGTAATGACATGGCACACACATGCAGGCGTGTGACATTCTCACACCTGCAGAGGCGCCTGCCTGACATTTGGGCTTTGAGCTGGCAGCTCTCAAAGGAAGTAGAAAGCCACGACGTGCCACTCAGGAGCATCTTGCAAACATTTACCAGGTGCCTGCCGTGGCCACTAACCAGGCACGGAGCTGTCGGGAGAAAGGACTCCCTGGAGCTCGCACCAGCTCTAAGCTCAACCCCAACATGCCTGCTGGCTTCGCAGTCAGCACTGGAAGCAGCACAGGGGCGGAGCAGCTGGCAAAGACAGCTTCACAAGGCAGAGCCCCCTGGGGCACATCACTGAGCCTGACCCTTTCCCTCTCTGCTCTTCTGCGTGCCCGAGCATCAGCCAAGAAAGTAGTAAGTTAAATTTCACGTGAACAGAAAATTAAAACGTAAGTGCTCATTCGTTCAAGGGACTTACCTGTGGGATCGCCCTGAGGCTCACGGACAGGCTCAAGTTGAGAAGTCAAGTAGCCGTTGTCTACAGGGCCAGCTCTAATCAAGCAGAGATGGAAGACGTTTCCATTGCGTGTTGTGATCTACCTCTTCCTTAGTGACCTGCTGTGACTGGAAGCGGGGCAGGCAACAACACGGGACACAGATGCAGGCTGAGATTTCCAAAGCTCAGAGGGGCCTTGTGACCTCTTGGCTGGGACCTGGCAGCTTTCAAACTACTGTCTCCAGGCCACGTGCAACACCCCTCAAGGACCAGACGGACAAACACAGGGCCTCTCAGGGCCTTCTTACCAGGAGACCTCTCACCCACACAACAGGAAGCCCACACTACAGCGGGAGCATGGAGCACCAGAGGAAAAAATGATCATTCACCACTCTTGTAGAGAAGAGCCTGCTGGCCACTGGAAGGCTGAACTATCACAACAAAAGATTAACAAATAAGAAACCAAATATTAACAAAGACAAAAGGCCAGTAACAAATGAAGACTGAATACTTACCTCCGGGATACCACCCGGGCTCAGGAACAGGATTCCACTGAGTGGCTTGATCAACAAGGACTGCAGGAACCAAACACACGTAATCAAACACAGGTGAGGAGAGTTTCCACTGCATGTTCTGATCTGCTTCTTCCTGAGTCACCTGCAGTGACTGGAAGGGGGTGAGGTAATGACATGGCACACATACCAAGGTGTTGGTTCCCACAGCTAAAAAGGAACATGGGTGACCTTTTCTCTGAGACCTAGCAGGTCTTCAGGCAAAGAAATATTCATGACTCATCTGGGCAACGCCCGCAAGGCACAAAAAGCTCTTGGAAGGCCTTAAGAGGATCTTAGGTAAAATTGCACATGAATAACCTATTGAAACATAAGTGTTTATTCCCTCAAGCAGACAGACATTGATAACTTACCTCTGGGACGCCCCCAAGGATCGCCTCCCCATAAGCAGGATCCAGCTGAGAAGCTCGATAAGCACTGCCAATGCCATCATCTGGAATCAAGCACAGATCAGAGAAGCTTCCATGCACACAGAGGAAGCCCACGCTAAAGAACTGGAGGAAAAAGCAATTGTCTACGCTTCTCGTGGACAAGAGCCCGTGAAAGGCTGCACCAGTGCTACCCCTGCGTGTTCCTGTGGGCCAGGGACCTGCAGTTCGTCCAAGGGGAGCAGGGCTGCAGGACTAGAGCAGAAACGCTCCTGTTTTCCCGAGCAGACATCATCTGAGCACGCCGCTCCGGGACGTCCCCGAGGCTGAAAGCCACAGGGACTCAGTGCCCAGGTCTCTCACCCCGCACCACTGCTCCCGGCCCCCTCGCCTGCCCGGAAAACACCCCCAAAGTGGCCGCAGACCCTCCACACCTCCCCGCGGGGTGTCTGCCCCCCCTGCCCGCACCATGGTGCCTGCCTGGCTTGCCTGGCCCAGCCCGGCTCAGCTGCTCTCCCGGACCCAGCCCTAGCCCTGGCCCCACTGCCACCCCGCTGAGGTGCGGTGGGTGCCACGCCGCACTGCTTGGGGCTGGGTGCTGTCCCCCTGCCCGCCTACCTGCTCCCTGTGCTCGTCTCAGAGCAGCCTGGGTGTCCTGGGCTTGCAGGGCCACCAGGAGGAGGAAGAGGAGGAGGCGGGTGAGGACCACGGCCCCCCAACTCTCACACCGTGCTGCTGCTGCTGCGGCCACGGGCTCTGAGACCTCACGGCCCCGTTGGGCCACGCCTTACGCCAGGCCTCCCCAGCGAACACCCGTTGCCAGCAAATTACTGAATCTGCACACTCCTGCATTTCCTTGTTCCATACGAGCGTGGAAGGAGCAGAAGTGGAAGAGGGCCGGCCTATTTTGGGAGGCAGCACTGCGTATGAGAGTGCACAGGAACTCAGGTCTTACTTCCCAGAAGTCAATCCATACCAAAAGCTCCGTAGGAAGATTGCATAAAAAAGCCAATTGCAAGGGCCTCTACTTGCTACTGTTTTTCTCAGACAGCACTCTAGGAAGAAACTAGCTTTTCCTGCTAGTTTTGCTACAGCTTCGTTACCTTGAAAGATGAAACTTCTTACTTCTGCTACTCCCAAACAGCCTCGCAGCCCAGCAAAACCATACTGCAGGGAGGAAACCTTCACCATGCAAAGATGGGCACGCCACGGGAATACGTTACTCTCAAAGAACAGACTCTTTCAACCACTCTTCCTCTTGCTTACCAAAGTTCTGACACTGTTAGAAAACAACAACAACAACAAAGCGGGGTTCTCATTCACATTTTATTGAGCCCGTTATATCAGCCATTCAACGGTAGGTCCAACTCCAGCCCGAAGCCCAGAATAAGAAATGCCATCTTGAAGTTTCTGGAAGAAGGAAGGGCTTTGAAGCGGCAAGACCAGAGAACATTCATGAAGGCACTGTCGTGCAGGTACGCATCCCTGATCACAGACCAACTGCACCGTTACCTGAGTAAGTGATGCGCTCAGCTAACTTGCAGCCAGTGACGTCTGGAAAAGTAGCGCACGGTCTCTTGTTCATTAGCGCCGAGCACGTTGGTTGGAATTGGGTCTGCGAAGAAAACCATATGCAGTTAGTCTGGTTTATTCGAGTACATTAGGACAAGCCCAGTTCACGTTTACGAGGAATCACAGCAGGTCCCACCTGTCCCTGCAGACCCCAACACCACTCCTGTGCAGCATCCCGAGGAGCAGTAAGCGCAGAACAAGAAACCTTCCTTCAAAATAAGGCCCACAGCCTGCTCGAAATTTCAACAAGAGGCACAGAGCACCAGCTGAGAATAACCTCTGCTTTAACTATGCCGAGCTCCGCCGTCTCCATAAGGAGATCAGCTTCCAAATGAGCCCTAGCCCTAAAAACACACATCTTCCCTAGGGCAATGCAAGGTAAACACCAGAGCACAGGGACACCTGCTCATTCCGTTTAAGCTGATGGGGAGAAGGACAGAGGACTAGAAAGAGAAAAATAAGGCGAGAGAGGAGACAGGGGAGCCGAGAGAGAAAGACAGGTACAGGGAAAAGGCTAGAGAGATGGAGAAATCAAGAGAAATCGGGATGAGGAGCCCTGCAGAGAGATGGAGGAAGAAAAGGTACGGTCGGGGAGCAGGACAGAGGCATGGGGGGGCGGCGGGAAGGAGAAGCAGAAGGAAGGGGGGATAGAGAAAGACAGGGACAGGGAGTGGGGCATACAGGTGAAGAGTGACAAAGAAGGACAGAGAGCAGGACAAAGGGACTGAGAAATAAAGAGAGGGTCAGATTCGGACAAGGAGACCGAGAAGGGGGAAAAAAATGGCAATGGGCTGGAGCACAGAGATGGGCAGCAGAACAAAAGGAAAGAGAGACAGGGACAGGGGCAGGGAGCAGGACAAAGGGATGGAAGAGGGAAAAAAAATAGCGATGTGCTGCAGGACTGAGATGGCGGCATTAAAGAATTGACACGGGGAGCAGGCCAGAGTGACAGAGAGAGAAAAAAGGAACGGGGAGCAGGACAGCACTGGAAGAAAACAAACTGTGACGGGCAGCGGGACAGAGAGACGGCCGGGGCAGCTGCAGGGGGCGAGCGGGGCTGGGGCGGCTCTGGGAGTCGGGGAGCCCGGTGCCTGTGCCTGGGGGGGCGGCGGTCTGTCTCCGTCTCCTTCCCCGCCACAGTTCTCGGGTCACTCCCAGGGCTGCCCCGGCTGGGCCCGGCTCCAGCTGACCGGGAGCCCGTCGTACCGGGCAGTTTGGAGCCCCCCCACCATCCCCGGGCAGCCAGCGGGCAGCAGACATCCCCGCACCCGCACAAGGGCCTCGGTCACCTCACCGGTGGCCCCAGCCCTCACCTCAGCTGGGCCACTGCTGGAGCACAGACTGCACCTCCCGTCACCAACAGGGCTGCCGGGAAGCTGAGGCGGGGGGAATGACAGCTCCCGGCATGCCCCGGGACGGAACATGGTCGCCCGGCAGCCCCGTGCCCCAGGACTACAGCTCCCGGCATGCCCCGGGACGGAACATGGTCGCCCGGCAGCCCCGTGCCCCAGGACTACAGCTCCCGGCATGCCGCGGGGCACGCCTTCCTGCTGCCTGACCCTGCGGGGACACCGTCCCCCGGCTGGGCCCCGCCCCCCCGCAGGCCCCATGGCTGCCACCTCCGCGGGGCTGCCCAGGCCCTGGAGCCCTGGTGGAGCAGGGAGGAGGAGGAGAGAGGGACAGAGCGGCAGAGAGGGGTGGGGCAGGGCGGTGGGGTGCCCGGAGAGGGACGGGAGACGGACAGAGGGACAGGAGCAGGACAGAGGGACGGGAGCAGGACAGAGGGACGGGGAGAGCAGGGGGAGCTGGGCAGGGAGTGGAGAAAGGCAAACTACTGGTGAGGAGCGGGCAGAGGGATAGAGCGGGGAGGAGATGGAGGGGGAGGGGACAGGAGGGTGCAGGAGTAAAAGTAGTGGTAAGCAGCAGGAGAGGGGGACAGAGAAGAAGAAGGGCAGGAAGGAGGACAGAGGGACGGACTGTCACAGGCAGGGTGAGGGAGCGGGCCAGGGGTCAGAGAGAGGGAAAAGGCACGAGGAGAGCGGAGTGAGAGAGATGGGGCAGGGAGCAGGACAGAGGGGCAGAGGGGAGAGAGAAAGGGAGAGGCAGAGACAGAGAGCGGGACAGAGAGCAAGAGAAGGATGGGAAACAATCCAGAGAGACTGAGAAACAGAGGGATGTGGATGAGGACAAGGAGGCGGAGAAGGACAGAACAGCGATGGCCTCCAGGATGGAGACGGAGGAAGAGCAAAAGGCGATGGGGAGCAGGACGGAGGCCCAGAGGGGAGAATTCGCCAGTGAGCTCCTGCCCATCTCAGTGAGCACAGCGGCAGCTATGCCCGCAATTTTGAGGTCTGCCACAAACCTACAGGTGCCTCAGTGCGAAGCGCGGAAGGTAACCTCCGGGTGCAAACCCTTCTCCTGCCCAAGCCCTTGGTAGGCAGCCAGAGGGGACGAGCCTGAGGAATTCTGCCACTAGAAGGAGTGCTGCCAGCTGGCCGGGAGGGAGGAGCGGATGTATGACCTGCCTGCGTGCTGTGTCCCCACATTGTTCCCCAGTGTCTGCGGCGCTGCTTATACACCGTAATTGTAGAGTTTTGCTGCAGACGCTGACTTGGGGGCAATGCTAGGCAGAAGGGCGTGTTGTTTCCAGTCCCCCGACGGGTTCAGACAAGGCAAAACCTTTGGCGATAGCTGTCCCAAGTCCCCTCGGCGTCTGGGGCTTTTCCTGTCACCCCCTGCCTTTTTATACAGGTTTCTCCTCCCCTTTAGCTGGGGAAAGATAGGGAGCAGCAGTCGCTGGCTGACCGTACGTGGGTGGTGAGGAACAAGAGCAACAGAGAGGGCCTCTGGTTTTAACGTGACCTAAAATCAGAAGCGTCTTCAATCACGAGTCCGCACCGGGACCTGCAAGAGAGCTGTAGCCATCACTGCTGGAGCAACAGTAGCCCTCCACAGCAACGAAAGACAGCGTCTCTTTCCGTGCCTCAGAAAGAAAGGCCCGACAACAAAGGCCATCACTGCTGGAGCAACAGTAGGCCTTGGTGCAGGCCGGTGGTGAGGGCACTGCCTGCGCTGGGCAACTCCCCGCTCCCCTTCCCCTAGGGACCAGCCAGCCCTTGCTGCTCCTCACAGGAGGGACTGTTGGCTGGCCGCCTGCATGCTGCCGCATGCTCTTCAGATATGGCCCAGCAAGCGTCCCTGGTCCCTCTCCACCTCCTGTCTCCAGAAGAGAGAGCTCTGTCCCTTCCTTTTGCTGCAGCAGCAGCTCCCAGGCCCTTCTGTCCCAGCTCTCTGGTGTGAGAGCTGGGCAGGCAGGCACACAGAAACCTTCCTGGCTTTTTTTTGTGCGTGTCGGAATGTCACGGGCAGGCACCGGGTGTAAGTGTTTTGCACGAGTCACTTCTGCTTGCTTTTAAGACCCTTTTTTGGTACTGGTCTTTCAGGGAAGGCTTATGCAGGCGAGAAGACAACCTCTCCTGTAGTGCTGAGGAAGGGAGAGAAGGCGGCAGGCAGGTTTCCAGCATCATGTGCTCGGCTGTGAGCCGTCAGCAGCAGGATGGCACGGGCTGGCCTGAAGCCCCTTCCCGGGGCTGGTGCTCGCTTCCCCATTCACTTCCCAAGGCAGAGGCCAAGTCAGAGGGGCACTGAGGGGGCTGCGCAGACCACTGTCCCCCCCAGCATCACTGTCTCCCTGGCACCCAATCTCATCCACCCCTTGCTTTGACTGAACAGGGAGAAGAAGAGCTTTGGCCTCCGCGGGACCTGGTGGTGCTGGCTGGTAGCCCTCCTCCCCTTCACAGTCCTGCTCTTGGCAGTGCTCGTGCTTCTCCGGTAGCGCGCTGCCTGGCCCATGGCGACAGCTGACGGGACCGTGGAGCCCGGTGGAGGAGGGCTGTTTGTGAGCCAGGGTTCCCAGCCCGGGGAGGTTTCCTCGCCACACGAGAGGCTGCACAGCTCTCGTGCCAGTCCCAGGAGGCGCAGCACCTCCTGCTGACTCGCTGCGAATGACCCCTGCCTCCTCTGGCATCGCCCTGGGAGAGTGGTGGCACTTGGGCCTAGTGCTTCGGCACAACCGAGAACGCGGTCGTGCAGCTGCGTGAGGCTTGATTGCTGCTCCACCACGGTCTCTCTGATGGCTTCCGCTCTGCCACCTGGCAGCTGTGGGGCAGCCTAGGTATGTGCCCTGGCCTCCCTTTCCATTGGGAAACCCCGGCTGCCGCCAGGGATGAGAGGCCTGGCTCCACGTGCTGGAGCTCTCGCACAGCCCAGGGAAGAGGGCAGCTCAGGAGCCGCTGTCTCTGCCAGAGGCAGGCCACCGTCCATGACAGGCACTGTGTGGATGGAGGGATGGGAGAGCTGGAGGGCTCCCCTGTCTGAGCTGGGGCAGCGGGGGGCTTGGGGAGGGATCAAGGGAGCAAGAAAGGAGCGAGCCTGCTGGGAAGATGGCGACAGGCTGTGTAGCTGCAGGGGAAGGACCAGTGGTAGCAAAGAGCTGTGTGTGCCGGCGGCAGCTGGTCCTTGGGAACGGGGGAAGCAGCTGGAAATTCAGCAACAGGTCGCTGCAGGAGCCTCCCTTCGGCACTGTCCTCGAAGAAGTGGGGTGGCGCTGGCCGCCTCTGAGTCGGTGGCTCAGCGTCAAGGAGGGAGCCTGGGTCACGGTGGCAGCTGCTCAGCAGGCGATGACATATGGAGGATGTCACTGTTAGCTGATTGTGTCGCTTGAGGACAGCTGACGGGTAAGCGATGAGCTAGAGAGGAGGCCACTGCTGGGTGACTGTGAGCACTCCCGTGAGGGCAGAGGGCCAGTCGTCCCGCACAGAGGCCCCGGGCTCACTGTGCAACTCGCACTGTGCGGTGAGGTCCTCGTCCTCCTCCCAGCGGGGCACGGCCATCTTCTCCTGAGGTACCCCGTGTGCCACAGGGCGCTGACAATGGCTTCTGCCTGGGAGAGGAAACATCACCGCTCAGGCCTGGAGAAAGCAGCAGTTTTCCTCCCCAGACTCCTTGCTGAGGTCTCCCCCAAGAGCGACAGTCAGACTGTCCACGGAGTGTTGCTCTTTGCAGATATTTCAGGTGGGGTGACACGAGCCGTTTTGGGACACACCGGGCCCTTTGGAGCCCCGCCCCTGCCCCTCAGGCAGAGTGGCCATCTTGTCACTGCTGGGATGCCCAAAGAGAGCGGGATGGGTTATCTTGGGTGGTCAACCACAGCTGCCACCAGCACTGAGCCGGGGCATGGGAAGGTGTGACCTACAGGCTCTCGGGCCAGGCAGCGTGGAACTGGCTGCCAGGTCCTTTGGCCCACGTGGGCATTTCCTGACTTCTGGGTGTCCGCGTTACAGGTTTCACTGCTCTGACGGAGAAATTCATCCAGAGGAGCGGCGCAGACAGAGGCACCGATGAGCTGGCGCAAACCCTCAATTACTACCTGTGTGACATTTTGGAGGGTAAGAGCCATGCTGCAGGACTGTCTGGCATCGGGCCGTGAGGCTGCTCATGGAGGGTGGAGGCAGACCTGCTGGGCAGCCTGGTCCTGCCTCCTTTGAAGGGCTGGAGCTTTCTGTGGCCCGGAGGAACAGGAAGAGCAGCCAGGGTCTCCTGGCGAGTCAGGACCAGCGCAGGTCCTTTCTGCTCCCCACTGTGGCTGAGGAGGCACCCGCTTTCTCGGCAGCCACCTCTGTGTCTCTGGCGTGAACACCCGGCTCAGTGATGCGTTAGGGCCCAGAGCAGGCTGAGGGCATCCAGCAAGTGCCAGCGCGAGAGTGACCTGAGGGTGCTGGCACTGACGTGTGTGTGCGTGTGCGAGACCCTCACGAGCCCCTTTTCACAGGGCACATCTTGACCCTTCCGAGCTGACCGTGAGCACATTGTGGCCACCCCTTTGGCAGCACTTGTAGAGCAAAGCAAGAGAGTCCTCAGGGATGATGAAGGGTGTGGAGCATCTCTCCTGTGAGGAAAGGCTGAGAGAGCTGGGACCGTTTAGCCGAGAGAAGAGAAGGCTCAGGGGGGATCTTAGTAATGTGCCTAAAACCTGAAGGGAGGGTGCAAAGAGGACAGAGCCAGGCTCTTTCCAGCGGTGCCCAGTGTCGGGACCAGAGGCCACGCCACGGGCACGCACTGAATCACAGGAGGTTCCCTCTGTACGTCAGGAAACGCTTTGACTGTGAGAGTGACTGAGCGCTGGCACAGGTTGCCCAGGGAGGTTGCGGAGTCTCCCTCCTTAGTGCTCCTCTCTGGGCAGAGGGGCTTGCTCCGTGGCTTCTGGAAGAAGGTGTCCACATGACTCTTCCTTTCCTTCCCTCTGTCCACAGAGATGCTGATTTTTGGAGGAGACATCTTGAAGTTTGCTGGTACGTACTTAGGACGACGATGCCCACGTCTAGTCATCTGCAGCATTTAACTGTTGTGGCGGCCATTTGCTCTGCTCTCCTTCTCAGGAGGCTCTGTGCAGCACCTTGAGCCAGCTTTCTGGCCAGGCATGCACCCCGCCCTTTCTCCAGGCTTCTCTTTCCCCCCGGGCCTGCCTGCGGTTTGGCTTTGGCAAGGGCTGTGGCTCCCCTCACTCTGCCCCCACTTGTAGGGCCCTGGGCTGGGGGTGGGGGCAAAGAAGCGCTGAGAGGAGGAGACCGCCTAGAAAGCGCAGCCCAAAGGTGTGTGTTGGGGTGGTGGTGAGGGGCAGGGAGGCCCTGGTGGTGGCGGAGCTCGGGCTGCCAGGCTGCGAGGCGGGGAGGATTCCCTGGTGTGCTGCAGCTGCAGAGGAGCGCTTGGGGCAGGGGGTGCCACCGCTGCCGGCTGGCTGCTGCTGTGGCTGGCCCGGGAGAGGAGAGGTGTCCCGGTGCCATCGTCCTGGAGGACCATGCCCTCCCACAAGCCCATCTTCCTCAGCACATTGGCCGGTTTCTGCTGTCCCTGCCACTGAGCGTAGGTCGGGGAGAGTCAGGTCTCAGCAGAGCCTTTACCTTCCCCTCGCTTTCCCCAGGGGATGCTGTGCTGGTGCTGTGGAGAACAGGACCCCAGGAGCTGGCTAAGACCATCAGCCTGGTGCTGCAATGTAGCTGGCAGATCCAGAAGAAGTGTGGGAGTCGTGACACGCACGTGGGTCAGAAGGTCCAACTGAAGATAGGTACGGGCGCTGTGCCAGGCGCAGATCCGTGGCACTCTCCCGTGCCATAGGGTGCTTCTCACGGGCAGGGAACGCGGGGATCCCTACTGGGGCTAGTGCCAAAGGAAAGCATGTCCTGCGAGCATTCAAGGGGCCAGCTGTAGTCGGAGTGGGGATGGGAGACCAGGACTGCTGGCTTTGCGTGCGTTTGCAGATGCAGAGGAAGCTTAAAGGCAGAGCGGGTGTCAGATCAAGTATTAGGGTCTTTGAATGCCTGCTTTAGCACAGACGTCTGCGGGAGGTAGTTCTCCTTTCCTTTTTTTCAGGTGGGGGCGGCTTTGCATCCTTTCCCCTGCTGGATTCTCCCCTGCCTTTCACAAAGAGCAAAGGGGAACTGCTTTGCATGCGGCTGTGAGAAGGGCTTTGGCAGGCTGTTGTGTTTTCTCAAGCAGACAGCTCCAACCTGCCTGCACGTAAACGGAGCAGGCGGTGATCAAGCCCGCTGGTTTGCTGGGCTTCTGGGGCAGGCAGCTGGGCAAGATGCCCGGCACTCTCAACACATTGTCAATGTCACCTTTGCTTGTCTCTTTCTAGACACCCGTTTCAGGGACCTGTGTCAGTATCCCCCCGAGTAGGACGGAGGACGCCCTCCCCTTCCATAAAGCCCGTCTCCCCACTGGGCTTCAGATTAGCTTCTGACCAGCGGAGATGCTGGGGACTGTAGAGCTCAAAATGTTCCCTGTGTCAGTTCTGCTTCTCCCTCTCTCTCTCTCTCTCTCACCAGGGATCTCTGCAGGGTCCATGAGCCTCCTGACTGTCGGAGACAAGAGGCGGCAGTACTTCTTGATCTGCGGCCAGGCCCTGGGTGAAGTTTGTGAGGCTGAACAGCTTGCGAATGCAGGTGAAGTTATCCTCTCAGCCACCTCCTGGGAGCTCTGTGAGCAGCACCGGCTCAGGACCAAGCGTCTTGCAGGCAAAAGAGCTGTGAAGGTAGGTGGATGGGACGGCCTCTAGAGCGATTCCGAGGGCCCGGACCTGGGCATGAATGAGGGAGGTGTCAGAAGGCCGAGGAGCTGAATGTGGAGAGAGCTGTAGCTGTGAAAGCGGGCAGGCAGCTGAAGCTCTTGTCCTTCCATCTCGGGGGTAACGGTGGGCTGGGCTCGCTTGGTTTGAGGGGTCGGGAGGCACTGGAAGGGTTTTGGCCCCACCAGCAATGTCCTCTGTGGGTCATGGAGCTGTTGTTGACAGCTGGGGGATGCTTGGGTGATACCTGCCCAGCTCCGGTGCTTCTGAGGAAGTACTTGTGTCCCATCCAGCCAGGTGGGCTTGTTGTGCCCTTTTCTGGGCAGTGACGGTGGAGGGCAGGCTCTGTCCCCTGGACTCCTGGGGAGGCCAGTGGCAGTGCTTTCATTCTGTGTGTCTCCAGGTTACAGGCATGGATTGGATGTCTTGGTCAGAATGCCAAGACGCTTTACGCAAGCTTGTACAACGCTCAGTGAGCCACGGCTTGGAAGGGGAAGGTGGGTGCCAACTTCACCTTGTTCTGTGATTGCCCGGAAAGGTGGGGCCTGGCTGCTTCAGGGGCCAGAGAGGAACCACCTCCGCCCTCTCCCCCCTTTCGGATAGCACTCCTGCTTTTGGCCCTCCTGTGCCTCAGCTGGGGCAGTCGCTGCTGCTGCCTCCTCCTTCCAGGGGACAGCTCTGCCCCGAGCATCTGGAGGTGGCAACATGAGCAAACGCAGAAGACTCTTTCTCCCCCGTTTCCAGCGCCAGCCCCTGCTTTCCAACACCTCGTAGTCCCATCCTCCCAGCGACCAGCTGCATTTTCTCTCCTCAGGCGCCATGAGGCCTGCTTTTCTCTTGCCCAATGATTATGATGCGGAGGAGGTGCTTAGGCAGTACATACCAGAAGCTGCTCTCAGGAAGGTACGGCCAGGCCGCCACTGCTGGGGGCTGCATTTTTGGAGGGTAGAAGAAGTGGTGCATTGCAGAGATGGAGTCTTCACGAAGACAGACAAACAAAAGAAAATGCACCCTGAGACAACAACGTGGGGAAACTGAGCCAAGGAGCACCGGTGCTGCACCATTGTGTGCGTTGTCCTCAGAGAGACACGGGTGGCGGGAGGCGGGCTTCTGTCTCTCTGTCTTTTCCGTGGGTATGGTGCTGGAGGTGCTGCGGACATGATGGTGGCATAAAGGGGAGATTCCACTGAAGTCCCTAGAGCATCCCTGAGGGTCGGCCCTCATGCCCATACCTGTCCCAAGATGGGGTGTTACCGGAGCACCTTTCTCTCCTTTGTCATTTGTGTTATGATTCGGCATCTGCCTGCCGCAGGCTGGGCAGCCTGCCGGCCGTTTGCACTGAGAGGAGGATTTATCCCTTCCTCCGGTAGTACCTGCTATTGCCAGTACGCCTGCCGTCCCTCGGTATCTGGTGTGGGCAGTAAGCCCCCAGGAGAGCAGGCTGGTGAAGCCGTCGTGCTCTTGTCTTCCAGCTTGATGACAGCGTGCCGCTGGACCTCTTCTCTGAGCTACGGCCAGTCACCAGCCTCTTCATCCAGCTGCGGCTGGCTGAGGATAAAACCACAGTGGAAGTCTACACGATCCTCCACAATGCCAGCAGGATGATGCGAGAAATCCTCTGTCCTCACAAGGGCGAACTCAACAAAGTCCTCCGGTTTGATAAAGTGAGTGTGGGGGAGCAATCGCCTCCCCCCACGCTGAGAGGGTGGGCAGTGAGCAAGAGGGAGAGACTCCCTCTTAGGCATTGTAGCAAGATGTGCTGCATCTGTCCTTGGCAGGGCTGCACGTTCCTCTGTGTGTTTGGACTCGCTGGAGAAAAGCTGCCCTACGAGAGCCTTCACGCCTTGCAGAGTGCTATTCAGATCTTCAACTCGTGCTCCACAATGCTCGGGGAAAGAGAGTGAGTGTGTGGCGGGGGTGAGGGGGGTGCATGCTGGCTGGGACGGCGCAAGGGGGCTTACCAGGAAGAGACGTGCCTTCCAGCTTGCCCTCCCTTGTCCCTGGCAGGAAGGAGGCAGTGCCCTGAGAGGTGGCAGGTGACCCCTGGGCTTAGCCCACGGCAGCCAGGCCGAGTCCCTCCGAGCACACCCTGCTAGCCACCGCGCTGGAACGAGCCCTCGCAAAGGCGAGAGGCTCCTTGGTGTCAGAGGCAGGCCCTTCTGGGTGACTGGCCCATGACCAGGGATGGGGCCCAGCCACCTGATCTCAAGATGCTGTCATGGCAGGCGGTGCCATCGTGGGCGCCTTCCTCCCTCCCTCCCTCTTTGCTCACGAGAGGGCTGTGGCCTTCTGCAGGTCGCAGCTCAGGGAATGTGGCCTCAGGGGAAGTGTCCAAAACTTGCTGCATGCGCTCTACCCCTGTCCCTTGTCCCTTGCAACCCGGGTATGTTGCGCCCCTGAGCTCTCCAAGTCCCCGAGACCCGTGCTGGCAGGGCAGGATGGCAGGTGGCCCAGGCTAGCGCCGAGGGGAGGTGCGGGAAGGGATGAAGCCGGGCGGGCTTCATGAAGGGGCGCTGCTGAAGCCGCACTCTTTCCCCGTGTGCCAGGGCAGTGTCTGTTGCAGTTACCAGCGGGACGGTGTTCTGCGGACTCACTGGCCACCCTGTGAGATATGAATACACAGGTACGAGGCGTGTGTCTGAGGTGCGGGAGGCTGTCGTGGGCCTGCTTAAGCATAGCAGTCTGGAAGAGGAAGGTGGGCTGGGAGAGGGCTTGCCCAGCAGCCCGTCAGGAACGGCCCAGGCAGCTCTGGTCCTGGCCTGGGGCGGGAGAATGGGCTCCGTGGCCGGTTGTTCCCCTGAGTTCTCCTGACCCCGCCGTGGGGTTGGCCTGTGCCGGAGGTGAGGCAGCCATTGGCCTGGAAGGGTGCCGTGGGGCTGGTGGCACCGGCACACCAATGCGTGCTCTCTCTTTCTCTCTCTGGCAGTCATTGGCCAGAAGGTGAATTTGGCAGCCCGGATGATGGTGCACTACCCCGGGCTGGTGTCCTGTGATGCAGTGACCTACGCCACCTCTCGGCTGCCCCCTTACTACTTCAGGGAGCTGCCGGCGAGAGAGATGAAAGGCCTTAGGCATCCTGGCACTGTCTACCAATATGTGGGGATCCCCGAGGAGAGGTGAGTGTCCTCTGAGAGGGCTGGATGAGGGGACGGTGGCACCGAGGGTGCAGCCTTGGCCAGCAAAGAGGAGTTCTGCAGAGAGAGACCAAGCTGGTCTCCCTTCCCTGTGGCTGAGAGGGTCGGAAGCCCTCGCGTGGGAGGCTTTTTGCCTTTCTCCCCTGCTGTCTCCTGCTGGCTCTGTCCAAATGGCTTTCGACTGTGCTTTCCGTGCTGTGCTTGCTCCAGCCCATGCCCTGGTAACGCTGACCCAAGGAGGTTTTTGTCCCAGCTGCTTCTGAGCAGGAAGCTTTGGGCCAGTCCGGTTCCCATGGGGAAACGTGGACCATCGGGACACTCTTCCTCATGTCTTCCTGCTGAAATCTCAGCTCTTCCCCCGGGCCAGGAGTTGACCCCCTCTTTGGATGAGGGTTTGAATGTTAACATTGCCGTCTCTTTGAAACTACGGGAAGACTTGAGCCAAAGGTGCCAGGTGCTTGGCATCCCAACCCGTTCAGTGACACAAGTCCTCCTTTCCAAGGCACTTGTTTTTCTTGGCCAACGTGGTAAATGTCTGCTAGCCAACAGCACACCCTGGCTTCTCTCGCGTGTCTCCGATTTCTCTGGGTATGGCCTCTGGTGATGGACTCTCGATACGTTCTCCTGCCGCGCCGTGGCCATTGGGCTTCTTTATGCTTGCAGCTGTCCTAGCGTGCAGCTCGAACGTTGGCTAGGGGAGCGTGCAGGGGCTAACACGCTGCTCGAAAGAAAAGCAGGTACCCGAGGAGCAGCACGTCCTGCCCCTCCCTGCCAGGCTGCTTCTCTACGTCCCTTGGCTTCTCACCAGCTAATTGACTTGTGTTTTCTGTTCCCCTGTTTCTAGCATATTTGGCATGGCTCTTACCAAGAAGAGGTCCGAGTACGTCCCATTGCTGGGTAGGTGGAGAACGCCTTGCTCTTCTGAAGCCGTTTCTTCCCCTTGGTAACTTTTAGTGCCACGCTGGGAAGGGAGAAGCTTTTGCCAGGGACGGTGTTGCCTGCAGCGGCCCTAAGGAAGTGCCGCCTGTCTTGGTCACTACTTGGCTGATATCTTTGGGGTGGAAAGCAGGGTGAGGCGCCTGGTGCTCCCTGCCGTGCTCCAGACCTGGTAGGAAGGTTCCTTTCAGCTATGGAGCTGCTCACCCCCTGGGGGCTAAACTGATCCCTGTCTTTGGGATCAGGAAAGAGATTTCCTTCTGCCAGACTGACAGAGAGTCTGGGTGGTAGGTTCTCCCCCTGGTAATCCTCAGCGTTCCTTTCTTGGCAGCATCTGGGTGTAGATATGGAAATGCCAGGACACACGGGATGCCTTTAATCACTCGGTGTCTTGCCGGATGCTTTGGGCCTTGTTATGGGTTAGGCCTGGTAGGCAGCTCAGCCCCACAGAGCCGCTCGCTCCCCACAGTGGGATGGGGAAGAGAATCGGAAGGGTAAAAGTGAGAACACTGGTGGGCTGAGATACAGGCAGCTTAACAGGTAAAGCAAAAGCTGCGCACGTGCGCAAGGCAGAATCGGGCACTCGTTCACTGCTTCCCATCGGCAGGCAGGTGTCTAGCCATTCCCAGGAAAGCAGGGCTTCATCATATGTAATGGTGACTTGGGAAGACAAGCGCCATAACTCCGAATGTCCCCCCTTCCTCCTTTTTTCCCCCAGCTTTCCTTGCTGAGCACAGCATCATATGGTATGGCAATAGGCCTGTGGTCAGTTGGGGTCAGCTGGCGCAGCTGTGCCCCCTCTCAGCTTCTTGTGCACCCCCAGCCTGCTCGCTGGCGGGGCGGCGTGAGAAATGGAAAAGGCCTGGACGCCGTGCAAGCATTCTTCAGCAATAACTAAAACATCGTTGTGTTATCGACACCAATGTTTGGTCGCAAATCCAAAACACAACACCATACGAGCTATTCCTGAAGAACATTAACTCTAGCCCAGCCAAAACCAGTACAGGCCTGAAGACGCTGCCTTAACTCCCGGGAAGCGCTCTGTGGCTCGTGGTACAGCAAGGAGATGCTTTGAGCCTCTTTGGGACATAGCTGCCTGCAGCGACTCAAATCATCCCTTCCAGTCTTGTGCTGGATCACTGTGGGGAGTTGCATGGGGCCGGCTGAATCTCTGTGCCTGTGGGAGGGGAGGGGTGCGGGGCAGGGAAGAGGGCATGGGAGCCGCGCGGTGGGGCAGGCGGGCCCACTACTGCTCTGAGGAAGGCAGAGGTGCAAAAGCTGGGATGAGCGGGCGGGAAGGAGGCCTGGGTGCAGGCAGGCTGGCGGATGTAGTGGCGGGGAGGGAAGCTGTGGTGGAGGGTGCCAGCAAAAGGGACGGCTCTTTGCTTTTCAGCACGCGCCAGCAGCTCGTTTTCTTGTTTGTCTTCCCAGGTCGGGAGAAGGAGATTGACCTCTTTGTCAGCTGCTTGAAAGCCTATAAGGCTTTAGGAGAAAGGCACATCCTGGCATTTGAGGGCCCGATGGGCTCCGGAAAGAGCCACTTACTTACTGAACTGGCCTATTTAGGCCAGGCTGCTGGCCACAGGTACAGGTTTTTGACCTGCAGCTTTGGGACACTGCCCCTGCCCGTCCCCTGGCAGCCATGGAACACTCCAGCCCCTCTGCCAGTGCGCCTGGCCCTTGGGCTGCAGCCTCCCGAAAAAGCCTCCTGGAGACACTCGCTAGGAGCTCCTGCGTGCTCTGCTCCCGCCTCTGCCTCTTTGGGGAGTTGGAGGTGGCTTCTTGAGCCATGGCCTTTCCTCCTTCACCTCTGGGCCAGGCACAGACAGAAGGAAAGAGCTCAAGCTCAGTGCTTTTCATCTGACTCCAGACCCAACAGACAGCAGGGCGGCCTGTCTCAGAAGCCCTGCTTGCCCTCTGCGTGTTTCCCAGAAGGAGCACTGGGGCAGAAAAGCCTTCCCGTGGTCTGGGAGGCAGACTGCTAAGGTCTGGAGCCCAAAGGCAAACTCACCGCTTGCTCCATCCTTGCCTCTTAGCCCCGTGAGTTCCTCTGCAGGGGGGACGTAACGAGACCTGGGCTGGCGCTGCGGAGACACAGGGCCTGGACCTGGCTCTCCCAGTGGCTTGGCAGCAAGTGCCCCTCTGTGCCCTTTCTCGTAGGAGGAGTGAAAAGCTTGGCCTTCTCTGGGAAGCACTTTGAGATGGGTGGCTGAAGAGCTCCCCCCAAGGGCATCTCCACCCCTTTTGTCTTAGAAGGCTTGGGCTGTTGGGGATCTCAGTCCCTTTTGCTTTTGCACGGCAGGGTAGTTGCCATGGAACTGCTAGAGGTCAACGTGAGGCAGTCCTTCTCTGCCATCCGTACGCTGACGGCCAGGGCCCTGGGCCTCCAGGACTGTGAACTGTGCAGTGACAGGCAGTGCATGCTGCAGACAAAGCTCCGAGGGACAATCGAAGAGAGCAGCTATTGCCTCCTCAATGACGTTTTCCTTGTCAAGGTGAGCGCGAGAGGCCTCTCTGGCCCTGGAGAAGGCCTTCTCACGAGCTTTTCTGGGTCTGGCGTCGGGTGGGCACGCTGCTGGGAGTGCCTTAGCTCAGGGGTGGGAATCGCAAGGGTCCTAGCACACGTTTCCCATTCCTGGGCCCGGGGGGCTCCCTGACTGTGGTGAGATCATGTCCCGTGCTGCACCTGGCAGTGCCCGGTGCCTTGTTCGGCACCCTGGAAGTGGCATTGGAGAGAGGCTGGTGCTGACCTCGTGCTGAGGTCACTGCTGTGTGAGTGCTCTGCTCCAGTCAGCCCAAGATTCCCACAGCCAGAGAGCCAGCTCTTCAGCCCACCCCCAAGCCCCAGCTCTGCCAGAGACCCTCAGCAGAGGGCCTTCGCTTTAGGCTCCAGGTGAAGTCCCCCCTGTGGCTCCTTGCGCCTGTGTTGGGGAGAGGGAAGGTGCTGAGGCCAGCAGAGGCGGTTTGCTCTGTGGTCTTGCTCGGTGGGTAGGTGTGCCCTAGCCCCGGAGTGATCTTTCTCCCTGACTCCTTTTCTGGCCAGTTTCCCGTTTCGGACAAGGTTCGCGAGATGCCTGAAAGTCAAAGGAAAACGGAATTGCACTCGACTTGGGCAAAAGTGCTAGAGAAGGTGAGCATTTCTCCTCCTTCCTCCTGGGTCAGAGAAGGAAAACAACCCTGCCGGCTGTGGGCTCTGCACCACAGCGTGTGAGCGGGTGAGAGGACCAGGCATCTGGGTTATCGCCATTCAGGGCCTGAGAAACCCCCCACCTCCTCCCCGCAGCCCCACAAGCACACCCAATAACTTTCCTCCCGCAAGGTGTGCCCTGGAGGAGGAACGATGTCTTCTGCATTCCCTTGCCCAAGCTCCCTCCTTCTGCAGGGCAAGTGATGTTAGGTGTGACCTTAAAGTCTCCAAGAAATTAAGAGTCAGTAAGCTTCTGAGCAGGGAAGTGGTTGGGGAGAGACATCAGAGCATCCTCTCAAGAGACAGAGGCTAAATCTCCTCCCCGGAAGACACTTGAGAATCCACCGGACTGCCCTCAGAACACCCTGCTTTTTTTCAGGCCATTGGAGCAGAATTTGGCATATTTGTCATCGACAATGCCCATTTCATCGACCCTGCCTCCTGGAGTATCATGTCACCCCTGCTCCAAGACGTCTCCCTCTTCACGGTCATGAGCTTAGCTCCAGGCTACGCGCGAACAGAGAGCTTTTGCAAAGCCGCAGCAGAGAACACAACATCCCAGCAGATCACCTGTCTTCACCTGGACGAGCTGAAACCTTCAGCCATGGTGCAGAAAGTCTGCCAGGGCCTTGGAGTGGTCAGCATCTCCAGGGATCTAGCGAGGTAAGTTCGAAGCAGGGGAGCTCTTCCTGAGGGCTTGAACCTATGCAGACCATGGAAGGGACTCACCTCCCCAGGAAAGGGAGCGCAGGGCCGCTAGAAGCATCAGTGCCTCTAGCAAGTACTGGGCGTGGGTTGCTTTTTATGCCTCGCCCTGGCAGGTGGGAGCCGAGAGTGGGCAACTCCCTCGGCACAGAGCGTGGGAGGTGTCAGCCCTTCGCTGTTGCACAGGGAGGAAGGGAGGAAGGGAGGAAGAGTCCCAAGCCCAAGCGTGGCTGGGGTGTGAAAAGGCCTTGGTCTAGGTGGCCAGGCTGTGGGGGAGATTCCCCGGGGCAGAGGTCTGCCCTGCTGCCAGAGAGGATCTAGGCTCCCGAGGAGAGGAAAGGCAGGGCTTGCTGCTCTGTGCTTTGGGCATTGTCCGCAATTCTTTTCCGATGGACTTCCGTGAAGGCTGGGGGTTCAGGGGGGCCCAAAAGCTCAAGCCAGCGGGAGGACCGTCCCTTTCAAAAGTGAGGTGTAGCTGTGACGAAGATGCTGGCTACCCTGCTATGCCCGAGTTACTCGCCGCCCACCTGAACTGTGTTTCACCTTACTTTCCTTGTGGGGGTCACTGCCGGGTCTGCTCCTGTCCAGGTTCCTGATCCAAAGAAGCTTGGGGGTCCCCTATTACTGCGAGGAGCTGCTGCGCTGCCTTTGTTGCAACGACATGCTCTTGTTCCGCAACCGGAGGCGGGGTGAAAAAGCAGAGGACAACTGGGAGAACCTGATCAGTAAGCACCTTTGCTGCTGACTAGAGAGTCGCTGTGGCGCGTTGTCTGCAGCACAGTCTTGCCCTGTCGTTCCCCCATGGATCTGGGCAGAGTCAGATCTTGCAGCAGTGCAGAAGTTGGTCTGGCGGAGGTTGTGGGCTCCTGTGTGCCTCGCTGTTGGGACAGCCAAAGCAGGGGCTAGCGAGTTCTGGTGGCTTGGAGGGGCCTAAATTCTTGGGGCGGGGGTTGGGGGGCTAAACCAGAGGGGAAATTGTTCCGGAGCACATGTGTTTCTGGTGTTCCTTAGGCATTCTAATGGGCACGTAATTTACCTTGCCCAAACGCCAGCTCGCTTGAGAACAAACCCCAGCTTGGGGTGAGGGACAGGCCCGGGAAACTTGAATCCAAAACCATAAATCCCCACAAGGGTGCTGGTAACGGAAGAAAACGGTGGTAATGCCACCGAGAGAGCAATGCCAGCCAGAGTGCCGTGGCCTTGGGAACAGCCAGGACTGACGCTCCGTTTTGCATGACCACCGGCAATTTCCCTGGCTGCGGACGTAGCGCTGTTGAAGGCAGCAATGCTGCTGCTTTCTGTCCCAGGGCGTTCAGTCGCCCCCTGGGAAGTCTGGAAGCTTTGACTGAGGGACTGTTTGGGAAAGCTGGTCTGAAGGCAGAACATCTTTGGGAGGGCTGTGCAAGGAAACTGTTTTGCTCTGCTTAATGACCCACGTTCAGCGCAGGCAGGTCAGCGCGCCCACACTGGCCCGTGTAAGGTGGGACTTGTCCCATCTCAGGTGAAGTTTGAAATGTTTGCAAGCTGCAAGTCACTTTGCAAATTGCCTTATTCGTGCTCTCCTGCTCCACCCAGCTTCTGCAGTCGAGGCTTCAGCCCTCGCAGCAACCTCGAGCTCCAGCGCGGGGAATGATGGCAGGGTCTGCATCATCAGACCAGACGTGAACCTGGAGAACACCATGCTGCCCGCCAGCTTGAAAGGTGAGGGGCCGAGCGCCGCTCTGCCGGCTCGCGGCTGTGCTGGGGCCCCTTCCCGGGGCATCGGCTAGAGGGAGGCTGGGCATCTGTGTGCTGCAGAGTCACCCTCTCAGCTTGGGGGCTCTGCTGGGAAGGTGGCTCCAGTCCAACCAGGAACAGGCCTGGGGTTGCGGGCAGCCCTTTTCCCCTCCTGGGCGTGGACCAGCCGTGAGCGTGCTGCCTGCTTTCCAACAGCGGGTAGGAGAGAAAAGCTTACTGGTGCAGCACTAAAATGGCTCCCTTTTCTCACAGAAGCAAAGCCTTTGCTGGGAAAAATCTTTGACTTGCCTCTGACTCGACTTTGAACGTGGCTTCTACCTCGCTATTCTCTTTTTAAGTTCCCCAGCTAGCGCTGGTCTCAGGGCACTTAATCCAAACCAAACCCGTTTTTTTTCTGTGGATTGCCACGGAAATTCCCCCGTAGCCAGGGGAGCTGGATGGGGGAACTGTCAATGAGTGTCTCTCCTCTCTAGCCATAGCCATTTGTATGAACCTTGGAGAAGCGTCATGCTAAAAAGTTGTTTTGTCCAAAAAAAAAAGACGACAACCAAAAGAAAGGAATAGTATCGTCTGGCCAAGTTAAGACAACTGTTGTGGGGAGCTCTGAGTCCACCTCTGATGTGGGGAAAGTTCTCTGTTCTCTCTGCGCACTACTCCAGATCTGGTAGGGCGCATCATGGGATGCGTGTACCTGCTGGATCCTGCCCTCCTCACCCTTGGTGGAGGAGCGTGCGTTTGAGCGTCTTGCTCTTCCCCAGGCCTTGTGGCCTGCGATTCCAACAGGAGCGGAGCCATTTTGAAGACGCCTACCCTGGGTTGCGATTGCCCAGCAGGTGCAGTCCCGAGGAGAGGAGGCCAAAGTCGACCCCGTTTCATGTGTTGAAACTTCCCAGCCTCTCCAGCCTCAGCATGGGGAACAGGCAAGAGAGAGACGTGTTGCTGCTTTTTGACAGAGATTGCGCTGGCTCAGCTGGACCGGATAAAGCCGCTGAAGCAGATGGTTTTGAAGTTTGCAGCTGTCATCGGGCCAGTGTTTACCACCCAGCTGCTGTCGCACATCCTTCCCACTGGCGTCAGGCCCAAGATGAACTGCTTGTTGAACACGTTGGTGAGCGACAACATCCTTAAGCGGCTGAAAAGCACAGAGGTGCCAGAAGATGTCCAAGATCCTACCAAGGGGCCAGCCACCTCTCTGCGGGCAGAGTGCGGTAAGTGGTAGCAGTAAGGCGGACAAGGGAGCTCCCAGCTGTGTCCCGGCGGGGCTCCCCAGGGCATGGTGCGCTTTCCCCCGCCAGTGATGGGTGGGTGGAGCTCAGGCAGGCATGGCTGTTCGGGATGGGTTGTTCAAAGATCTTACAAGTCAATCTCAAAGCACACTAGCTTTGCACCGGAGGGAAGTCCGCACCAGCCGTCCCAAGTGCCTCTGCTCCCCTGCCTCCAAGCACTGCTCACAGCGCAGGCATGGGAGGGCTTGTGGAATCCCTGACATCCTCTCCCAGCCGCCTGCAGCGTCCAGATCAAAGATGCCCTCCAGAGTGCCCCGGGGCCTTTGACAGGCTTTTACTCGGCTTTGATTCCCCTGTGGCCCAGGGCGGGAAGCTCAGGAGGCTGGGAACCGCCTTGCCAAGAGCGGGGAGAAAGCGCTGGCCGGGGCTTGCTTCGGCTGGCGGCAACATCCCCAGCTCCTGCCTGGAGTGCAGCTGAGCACTGTGTCCCCAGGGCTGTGCTAGCGTCAGCAAGGCGAGCGGGCCCTTTCTCCCCGTGCTGCAAGGCTCGGTGTGCAGCAGCGCTGGTTCTCTGCCGAGGATGTGCATGACTTTCATACCCCGGCTGGGACGGCCCTGAGCCCTGGCCCCAGCTCGGGCTGCCGCAAAGGCCCTTTGCCTTGCAGGTGTGGAGAGGCCCTCTCTGAGCAAGACGACTGTGGAGCAGCAGTCTGGCGTCCTGGCCTTCTGTGTCCTGCTGCTGCGAGAGGCTGCCTATGAGCTGTGGCCCGAGAGACAGCGGGTCGCCTTGCACTGCAAGTGTGCCGCCTTCCTGGAGCAGCACGCGCACAAATGCAAGAGCTGCAGCCAAGGGGACTTTGTTGCCTTCCACCGCTTCGCCGTCACCAGCACCCAGGACGGAGGGAGCCCTCATGGCCCTGCTGCCCAGGGCGACTCCCGCAGCTGGGAGGCCTTGGTGCTTGCAGGAGAACAGCTGAAGAGGGCTAGGACCCACGGCACTGAGGGTATGCTGTGTACCATGCTCTGCAGCCCGGGCCCTCCTGGAGGCCAGGGGTGTGTGCTGGGGATCGGGTGGGAGTAGATCTGCTAGGGATGAGCCCAGGAGGTGAGGACGACCACTGCAGACTTTCCTCAGTCTGTTGGGACCCTTGCAAGGATCCTTGCAAGCCCGCTGGGAAGAGCAGCTCTTACCCCCGGGGTACGCGAGGAGGTGTCTAACCCCCTGTTTTCTTTCCAGATGCTGCAGATGCTCTGCAGCAGCAGCAGGCTTTCAGGGAGGAGGATTTTGGGTGAGCAGACAAGGTTTTGATTATTTTTGAAGCCAGTGAGCTCAGGGTCTCCAGAGGAGACAAAGGAAGCGGCAGCATTTGGCTGCCGGTTGTGACTCTAGCTTAGGGGAGAGGCTTTCTGTGCGGTGGGAGCTGGGAGGAGATGGCCACGGCGATGAGAGAGTGCTTGAGGAAGCCTGTGGGCTCAGAGTGATCGTCACCCTCCACTGGAGCAGCCCTTGCTTTGCAGTTCCTCCAGAGTAGCGCTGCAAACTCTGCAGGGGAGAGGGACTCGAGTGCTTTGCCTGTGGGAGGTGACAGAAAGCCCAGCTTGTCTTTTTCTCCCTACCTACAAAGCAC
Organism: Aptenodytes patagonicus; assembly: GCF_965638725.1. Taxonomy (NCBI): domain Eukaryota; kingdom Metazoa; phylum Chordata; class Aves; order Sphenisciformes; family Spheniscidae; genus Aptenodytes; species Aptenodytes patagonicus. The sequence goes on from NW_027472001.1 coordinate 640,404, forward strand.
CTGTATGAGTCCTGCCTGCCCGTGGCCTCGTGCTCTGCTTTGAACAAAGGGCTTTTGATGCCGTCTCTGTGGGGAGAAGGACCAGTATAGGTGATGCCCGTGTATTCTGTGCTCTCTTCTTCCCCTGGGAACTGTCCTCTGACTAGTGTGGCAGGGCGGTTTCTGGCAAAGAGCGAAGAGACAACTGAGCTGCCCAGCAAGACCGACGGGAAGCACAACGGCACATGTGAATGCAAAGCCATCGTGGAATCGGTGCTTGTGCCTTTGGCTCGCCACTACATGGCAATGGGCGATGCTGCCAGAGCCTTTTACTACCTTCTGGAGTGCGCGGCTGCCTACCTGCATGTCTCCAACAGCTACATGGTGAGTTGCCCTGCTTGCCAGGACCCACTGTGCACGGAGTCCTCTCAGTCGCCTGGCTCTGGGCAGGACAACTTCCCCGTTGCAAGAGGGCATGCCTTCGCGGGGCCTTGGAAGGGAAATGCTGGGTCAGACCCTGACTTCTTCCTCCGGTTTGCCTCTTCTGCGGCAAGAGACACAGGGCACTGTGCCCTTAGCACGAGGAGCATTAGCAGGGAGGCGGTCTGAAGGATCACTGGTGCCTGTGCTCTGAGCCAGGGTGACTGTGTTTGAGCGGGCATCACCAGGGAGAGAAGCAGGCTCTCTTAAGACAGATGCCAGAGGCAACGGGGGAGGACAAGGCTGGCCATGGGCTCTGCACCCACGCTCACCTGCTCTCTGTGTGCTTGCGCAAAGGCCCTCATGAAGCTGAACGAAGCGGAGGTCCTGAGGAGCTCGGTAGAGAAGAAAGTGAATGTGATAGCCCGCTTTGAAGAGGCCACCTTCTTCAGCCTCAAAGGGGAGGTAAAGAGACGGGGAGGTCTGGAGGGACCGCCTGGGGGACGCAGCTGGATGCCTTCCCCAGTTGCAGTGGATATCCCTGGCATCTCCAGCCACTGGCAGATTCCTGCAGTCTCTTGGGCAACTACTCCATATCGGGATGATTCCCTTTTCCTGTGCAGGTCTGCTGTCATATGGGACGCCTGAAGCTGGCAAAGAAAATGATCAGGAAGGCGCTGAGCCTGCTCAAAAGGCAGTTTCCCCGGACCTCCGTTGGAGCCTTTGTCAAGCCGCAGCTGGAAAAGTTTCAGTGTGCCGCTTATGTTGCCAGAAGAGCATCCTCCCTTCCGCAGGAGGCCCGGTAAGAAGCAGAACTGAGAACCCGGGAAGGAAGAGCCATTTCCTACCTGGTCCCAGGCATCTGGGCCCAGACCTGCCTAGACTTGAGGCCACACCTAACCTGACACATAGGCCTTAGCAGGACCGAAGCGTTAAGGACCGATGTGCGGGTAAAACAGGCAACGACAGAGCCCCACGCTCCCTCCCCTCCCTGTGCAGTCATGGGAACAAAGCACGCCTTTTGGTAAAAAGCAGCTTGCAGCCGGGGATGTGGCTGCTGACACGTGTTGGCTGCGGCAGGGGGTTGGTGGTGACTGGGAAGAGAGCGCTGTAAAGAGGGAGTAGAGGCTGAAGAGGGGCAGGGGTCTGGAGGCAGGACCGGGACATGGGGAAGGAGCAGTAGGTGGAGGTGAGGTGTGAGAATCAGGAAGCTCAGGGGCCGATACCCCTTTTCCTGCTGGTTCCCGGCTTTGCTTGCCCCCCCCCCCCGGCACTGTAGTGCCAACGTGCCCTCTCGAGCGGTCAGCTTCCCCCGGCAGCACTTCTTTGCCCCCTTCCGCTCTGGCAGCCCTCTCTCCATCAGCTCCCTTTCCTCCGAGGAGGTGTAACTGGCTTGTCCGCCGCCCTGCTTTCCCCCGGCCCTGTCCGATTTAGCACTGTACAGCTAGAGCCTCTGGGCCCAGCAGTTTCTCTTGTGTGGCAGGAGGAAGAGGCTAGCCTGGCTGCTGCGGCAGAGCTGCTGCCTTTCCTTACTGGAGCACCTCTTCAGCCTGGAGGGCACTTCCAGCGGACGGACGTTCTCCCGCCTGGCAGCGCGCATGAAGGCCAACACGGACAGGGCGGCAGACTCCTATCGGGCAGCAGACTCCCGCCACAGATAGACTTAAACCAGAAGGGTGGAGCTGAAGTCAGCTAATTACACATCTCCTCCATGATGACCTTTGTTGTTGGGCCTTTCTTTCTGAGGCACGGAAAGAGACGCTGTCTTTCGTTGCTGTGGAGGGCTACTGTTGCTCCAGCAGTGATGGCTACAGCTCTCTTGCAGGTCCCGGTGCGGACTCGTGATTGAAGACGCTTCTGATTTTAGGTCACGTTAAAACCAGAGGCCCTCTCTGTTGCTCTTGTTCCTCACCACCCACGTACGGTCAGCCAGCGACTGCTGCTCCCTATCTTTCCCCAGCTAAAGGGGAGGAGAAACCTGTATAAAAAGGCAGGGGGTGACAGGAAAAGCCCCAGACGCCGAGGGGACTTGGGACAGCTATCGCCAAAGGTTTTGCCTTGTCTGAACCCGTCGGGGGACTGGAAACAACACGCCCTTCTGCCTAGCATTGCCCCCAAGTCAGCGTCTGCAGCAAAACTCTACAATTACGGTGTATAAGCAGCGCCGCAGACACTGGGGAACAATGTGGGGACACAGCACGCAGGCAGGTCATACATCCGCTCCTCCCTCCCGGCCAGCTGGCAGCACTCCTTCTAGTGGCAGAATTCCTCGGGCTCGTCCCCTCTGGCTGCCTACCAAGGGCTTGGGCATGAGAAGGGTTTGCATCCGGAGGTTACCTTCCGCGCTTCGCACTGAGGCACCTGTAGGTTTGTGGCAGACCTCAAAATTGCGGGCATAGCTACCGCTGTGCTCACTGAGATGGGCAGGAGCTCACTGGCGAATTGCAGCTCGGTTCGGGAACGGCAGGATGGCAGGGGCTTCATTCAAGGAGCTTCCAGTTGCCTGCAGGAGCTCTGCATATGCAGATTTTCCTCTGGCACCCTCCTTAGCACACAAGTTCCACGGCCACCACAGAAACATCGGGCATGCTGAGCTTACAGCTGTGCCACGCCTTCTGGCCCAGAAGCTTCCATTTCGTCACACAGGTGTTAAGCAGGACTGGGGTCCCTCTGGCTGCAGGTAACGGCCTCCCTGCTGCCAGCTGGGACCGTCAGTATGCGTGGCATCTACTACAGTGGCCAGTTATGCCTTCAGCTAGGAAGGCTGTGGCTGTGCCGCAAACAACTGCCTTCCTCCTTACGTTTCTGTCTTACAGAGTATGGAAATAGATGTCCAGCTGGCTGTTTGAACGGTGCAGGTTTTCACCGGCACTGGCGTGCACTGCTGGCCTCAGACTAGCTCCTTGCAAACTCCACCATCTTTTCCGTCCTTTCACAATGGTATATATATTGCAAACGGACACCTGCAAACGCCTGAGAGTAACATAAAGGCTTGGTGGAAAAGTAAAATAAAATGAAATAAAATAATCATATCTATTTGTCCATAGCCGCTTCTTCTTCTTCCTCCCTCTTTTTCCTCTCACCCATTCTTTCTTCTTTAATTTCTGCTCGGCTTCTGTTTCCAGCTACGCTGTGCCTGGTCTCTCTCTGAAGCCCACCCTTGCAAACCACCCACCTCAGAGCAGTTCTCAAATTTTTCCCATTGATCTTTGCCTGTCTCAGTAGCTGGAAGCAAAACAAACTCCAAAGCTTCTGTTAAACTCTGGGTGCGTGGCCGCATGGATGTGAAGAGACTGAAAGTTGGTACTGAGTCAAGCCAGAGCCGGGAGGAGCGTTCAGTCGAGATTTTTGCAGTGGGCTTGCAGAGGACGCAGACCCAGGTAGACGCGCTTCTGGATAGGCTCCCCCTTGACATCCAAGCCCTCGCACATGGGAAGCGAATCTTTGTAGGCCAGCTGTTATTCTTGTACGGTTTCGATCTAGCGGAGGCAGTGGGGCTTCCTGCCTTTGTGCTGGTGGTGGGTCCACCCCTCGCTGGTGCTGGGCAAAACAAAATCTGGAGGGGAGCAAGAGGTGGCGATGTTGTAATGGGCTCAGACTGGCAGCAGGCAGCTGTCTCTTCTCGAAATGAGCGGCTTAGCTTAACTGCAGTAACGGGCCGGCTGGATTATTGTGGTGATTCCACCTCATTTTGTTGTATCTTTGGGGGGGGAACAGTCCCCCAGGCTGAGCCCATGGCGTTGCCCCGTGCTCCAGGCCCTGTTCCAGGCCGTGAGGGCTCCCTGTGGCCGCAGCAATGGGACACTGTGGCCACGCCCCCCAGGGCGCGGCCCCGCCCTCAACCACCACCCATGGGGCATGCCCTGCTGCACACCTGTCTGTCACCTCGGGAGGGCGGGGCCCTGTGGGGGCTGCCCACAGGGGAGGGAGAGAGAGAGAGAGAGACTGCTCCGCCCTGCCCCATCCCAGGACAGGGCCGTGTGCAGCAGAGGCCCTCCCCCACGCCCCCGCAGGGCCGTGTGCAGCGCAGCGCCCTCACCTCGTGGGGCCCTCTCTGATGCTGGTTCCCTGGTCATGGCTGTAGTGGGTTGACCCTGGCTGGATGCCAAGGTGCCCACCAAAGCCGCTCTATCACTCCCCCTCCTCAGCTGGGCGGGGGAGAGGAAATACAACAAAAGGCTCCTGGGTCGAGATAAGGACAGGGAGATCACTCATCAATTACCGTCACGGGCAAAACAGACTCGACTTGGGGAAACTAAATTAATTTATTACCATTCAAATCAGAGTCGGGTAATGAGAAATAAAACCAAATCTTAAAACACCTCCCCCCCACCCCTCCCGTCTTCCCAGGCTCAACTTCACGCCCGATTTCCTCTACCTTGTCCCCGCCCCGAGCGGCGCAGGGGGACGGGGAATGGGGGTTGCAGTCAGTTCATCACGCGTTGTCTCTGCCGCTCCTTCCTCCTCACGCTCTTCCCCTGCCACATCCCTCCCACGGGAGACAGTCCTCCACGAACTGCTCCAATGTGGGGCCTTCCCACAGGCTGCCGTTCTTCACAAACCGCTCCAGCGTGGGTCCTTTTCACTTGTCCTTCCCACGGGGCGCAGTCCTTCAGGAACGGGCTGCTCCAGCGGGGGTCCCCCCACGGGGTCACAAGTCCTGCCAGCAAACCTGCTCCATTGTGGGTTCCTCTCTCCGCAGGTCCACAGGTCCTGCCAGGAGCCTGCTCCAGCGCAGGCTTCCCACGGGGTCACAGCCTCCTTCGGGCACCCACCTGCTCCAGTGTGGGGGTCCTCCGCAGGCTGCAGGTGGATATCTGCTCCACCGTTAACCTCCATGGGGACAACCTGCCTCACCATGGTCTTCACCACGGGCTGCAGCGGTATCTCTGCTCCGGTGCCTGGAGCACCTCCTCCCCCTCCTTCTGCACTGACCTTGGTGCCTGCAGGGTTGTTTCTCTCACACAGTCTCACTCGAGTCCCTCCCGGCTGCTGTTGCGCAGCAGTTTTTTCCCGTTCTTAAATATGTTATCACAGAAGCGCTACCACCGTCGCTGATTGGCTCAGATTTGGTCAGTGGCAGGTCCGTCCTGGAGCCGGCTGGCATTGGCTCTGTCGGACACAGGGGAAGCTTCTAGCAGCTTCTCACAGAAGCCACCCCTGTAGCTCCCCCCGCTACCAAAACCTTGCCACGCAAGCCCAATGCACCCATTGACCCATCTGGCGAGTCTCCCAACCGGGTATTGTGGACCTGTCGGTGAAGGAAGGTTTTTCCCTTTGGGTTTTAATCCTTTCTCTGAAAACAGGGTGATTCATGTCCTAGAAATGACAGTTCTTTCTGTTTTATGAAGCGTGGGGGAGTTGGTCAGACTAAAATGCCTACGTGGGATACGTGTGAACCTGAGCAGACTACTTGCCTCCCGCCTGACCATGACCGAGTCCTGAGGACATCAACTCCACGAGGCATTTACTTGCACTGGTGGTCCATCATAAGGACCGTAACATCCATCTCTCTGGATGCCCTGGTAAGTCCTCTTCGTCCCTGTCTGCCTATGTTTCTGTGTTTCTTCCTTCAAAGGCTGTGTCACACACCCAAGCTCCAAGACTTAAAAGGAATTAAAGGGCCAGAAGTGCAAGCCAGGCCAACAATAACTCTCTATCAAAGTTTAAACCGTAACAAACATGTCAAGCAGCAGTCGTCTCTGAGACTAAAGATATCCTACAGCATGAGTCCTACAGACTCAATGATTCTATGACTCTATTTAAAAGACGTGTAGATGAGGCGCTTAGGGACATGGTTTAGTGGGCATGGTGGTGTTGGGTTGACGGTTGGACTCGATGATCTTAGAGGTCTTTTCCAACCTCAATGATTCTATGATTCTATGATTCTATGATTTGAGTGTAGATCACCTGAAGGATGCCTCAAGACTCTTCAGATGCATCCAGTCATCGGGAGGTGGTTTCAGATCCTCTCCACAGTTGTGCTGCAACTGTGAAGAGTTACAGAGATCCTCCAGAGGGTAGAATTAGTGCCGCTTCATGCTGTGGTGGGTTGACCTTGGCTAGCCGCTAGCTATCCACCAAGCTGCTCTATCACTCCCGCGCCATCCGCCGGACAGGGGGAGAAAATGTGGTGAAAAGCTCATGGGTCGCGGTAAGGACAGAGAGATCACACCAATTACAGTCACGGGCAAGACAGACTCGACTTAGGGCAATTCAATTTATTGCAAATTAAACAGAGTAGGATAATGAGAAACACGAACACATCTTAAAACGCCTTCCTCCCACCCCTACCGTCTTCCCAGGCTCAACTTCACTCCCGACTCTTCTACCTCCGAGCGGTGCAAGGGGACAGGGAGTGGGGGTTGCGGTCAGTTCATAATGCTTTGACCCTGCCGCTCCTTCCTCCTCACGCTCTTCCCCTGCTCCAGTATGGCATCCCTCCCACAGGAAACAGGCCCGAACTTCTCCAGGGTGGGTCCTGCTCGTGGGCTACAGTTCTTCAAGAACTGCTCCAGGAAGGGTCCTTGCCACAGGGTGCAGTCCTTCAGGAACAGACTGCTCCAGTGGGGGTCCCCCGCGGGGCCACAGGTCCTGCCAGAAAACCTGCTCCTGCCAGGAGCCTGCTCCAGCATGGGCTCTCTATGGGCTGCAGCTTCCTTCAGGGCACATCCACCTGCTTTGGCGTGGGGTCCTCCACAGGCTGCAGGGTGGATATCTGCTCCACCGTTAACCTCCGTGGGCTGCATGGGGACAACCTGTGTCATCATGGTCTTCATGACGGGCTGCAGGGGAGTCTCTGCTCCGGTGCCTGCAGCTCCTCCTCCTCCTCCTCCTCCTCCTCCTCCTCCTCCTCCTCCTCCTCCTCCTTCTTCATTGACCTTGGTGTCTGCAGAGTTGTTTCTCTCACATATTCTCACTCTTTTCTAACAGCTGCCGCCCAGCATTTTTTACCCTTTCTTAAATACGTTATCACAGAGGCGCTACCAGCATCGCTGGCGGGCTCAGTTTTGGCCAGCTGGGGCTCCAGCTTGGAGCCGACTGGAACTGGCTCTGTCCGACACGGGGGCAGCTCCTGGTGTCTTCTCATAGAAGCCAGCCCTGCACCCCCACCCTGCCCCCACCCGCTACCAAAACCTTGCTACGTAAACCCAAGACGCCAGGTTGCTGCAGATCACCTCCGCCTCAGCTGATTCCCTCCAGCACACTGGATTGCCCCAGCACACTGCAACAATTTGTGTCTCTTTGGCATAGCCAGGGCCAGGATACCCTTTTTTCAAACATTCTGTCACTTCATCAGGATCCCACACTTGTTCGGGGGTGAAGTCCCAGGCCACCGGCGGTGACAACCCTTCCGGGTACCTGCCCATATTCTCCCACACACCTTGCCACCCATAACCACACCGCCTTGCGTCATATCCCTGTGCTGATCTTTTTAAATAGTTGGTTAACCTTTGCAAAAGCAGAAACAATAGTCTGGGGAAGTACCAACAGGAGTATTGTGGTTACCCAAGGCTGTTCAAGATACTGAAGAGCTATTGTAACAAGAGAGAAAACATCTACTCCACAGGAGAAAAAGGGGAAGGTGCCATTCTGTGTTTCTTCCACCGACTGGCTCTCGGAGGAGAAAAAGGACAAAGTGTAAGTAAGTGTTAATGGTCTCCATCAGATGGTTCCCAAAATACAGGGAAGGCATCAGTGCAGGGCCCACATACCAAATTAGGCTCAAGGCCACTGCTTTTATCGTCATTCTCCCAGGTAAAACACCGCCAAGTGCTACACAGCACAGCAAAGAAGGGAGCATGGCACGGATCAGATAACCGATGTCGGGAACAGGTAAGTCAACATCACGACCAGCAACTGTTAAACAGATGTAATCATTATAGGTTCCCTGCAATAGGCTCTGGTCAAATCTTTTGTTACTCCAGACCCTTTGAGCCCCACGTTGGCTTTAACTGCGGTAGGCAGCTGAGCACCACATAGCTGCTCAATCGCTTGCCAACCCGCAGTGGGATGGGGAGAGAATCGGAAGGGTAAAAGTGCAAAAACTTGTGACTTGAGATGAGGACAGTTTAATTAAAAGGGGGGGGGGGGGGGGAGGGGCGGGGGGCGGGAAACAACAAAGAAAAACAAAACCAAGAAAAGTACGTGACGCAAAAAACCCCAGTTGCTCACCACCAACCAACTGATGCCCAGCCAGTTCCTGAGAAACAGCAGCCCCCCGCAAATATCCCCTCCCCACCCACCCCACCCCACCCCACCCCACCCCACCCCGATTTTATTGCTGAGCACAACATCATATGGTGTGGAATACCCCTTTGGTCAGCTGGGGTCAGCGGTCCCAGCTGTGTCCCCTCCCAACTTCTTGTGCACCCCCAGCCTGCCCGCTGGCGGGGCACTGGGAGAAGCAGAAAAGGCCTTGCTGCCGTCTAAGAACTGTTCAGCAGTAACTAACACGTCCCTATGTTATTCACTGTTGTAATAACAAATCCAAAACATAGCACCGTACAAGCTGCCGTGAAGAACTTTAACTCTATCCCAGCTCAAACCAGCACACAGAGGCACCGTTACAATTAAAGACACACACACATTCAATTGCAGATACAGGCATAAACCCTATAGAATGACAGATACAGTTAGAGCCACAGACACCGTAACATGCACAACTGCAGGCACATGAACAGCCACACCAGTTATTACACGTACAGTTGCAGACACAATTACAGATAAGGATACAATTATATGTACAACTGCAGAGCCAAGTACAGTCACAGGCACAAGCACACATTCCATTACACCTACAACTACAGCTACCGCTTGTGACACCGTTACCAGTAGAGGTGCCGTTAAACAAACAGGTACTGCTCCACATGCAGTGTGTGAAGGTACACATACAGATACCAGTACGGACGCAGATACAGGTACAATTAGACATGCAGGTACCCATATAGATACCGTTACAGACACCGATACCAACAGAGGCAGAGACACCGATACTGATACCATGAGAGATACCACTGCCGATTCCATTGCAGATGCAGATGCCATTGGAGACGCCACGGCAGACACAGACGCCACTGCAGATGCAGTGTTGCAGAAACACGTAATATTTCAGATGCAACTGCAAATGGAGATGCCCTTGGAGAGACAGATGCCACTCCAGATACCCTTGCATACGCCGCTGCAGATGTTCACAAAACTGGAGGTGCAGAGAGCGTTGCAGATTCCCTTGCAGACAGAGGTAGCATTGCTGATGCCGATACCATTTCAGAGGAAGGTATCTCTGGGGATGCCGTTGCAGATGCAGATAACATTTAGGATGCCAATGCAGATGAAGATAACATTGCAGATGCTACTGCAGATGCAGTTAGCATGGCAGATGCAGCTACCAATGCAAATACCACAGCAGATGGAGACGCCAGTGCTCATGCAGATACGACTGCGCGTACAGAGACAATAGCGAATGCCAAAAAAGATGCAGAGATGGCTGGAGATGCAGATACCAGTACAGATGCAGATACAGGTACTCTCAGACATACAGGTACTCGTATAGATACCATTACGGACACCGATACCAACAGAGGCAGAGACACCGATACCGAGACCTTTCATTGCATCTGAAATTGTATCTGCATCTGCCATCGTACCTTCAATGGCACCTGCATCTCCTATGGCATCTGCCACGGCATCTGCAGTAGCATCTGCATCTGAAATGGCATGTGCATGCCGTTCCTGACAATGATGAAGATGCAGACACCAAACCAATGCAATTGCAGATACAGACGCCATTTCAGACGCTGCAGCTGCAGATTCTGCTGCAGCTGCAGCTACCATTGGAGAAATCACTGCAGACGCCATTGCTGAGGCAAAGTCAGGTGCAGAGACCTTTGCAGATGCAGATATCTTTGCAGCTGCAGGCAGCGTTGCAGATGCAGAGGCCATTGCAGATTTCATTGACAATGCCATTGCAGATACACCCACGGACAGAATACCATTTGAAAGACACCCATTCAATTGCAGATACAATGCCAGGTGCAATGGCAGACGCAATGGCAGGTACAGACACAATACACCCACCATAAGAGAGACCAGTACAGTCACAGACAGAATTACACCTACAATTACAGACACAAGACGAGCCACAGACACGAGTACACGTTCCATTACACCTATAAATACAGACACTGATCTCATTCCTGATAGGGGTACCATTACAGAGGGAGGAGCCGTTACACACCCAGGTAGTGCTGCACATGCCATTGAAGACACAGGGAGTACTGGCACCAGCGCTGCTATCTGCAATGGCATCAGCATCTGCAACAGCATTGGCAATGTTATCCACAATGGTACCTGCCTCCGCAGTGATGGCTGCATTGGAGACCTGCAGCCAACAGTAGAGTTGCACACATAGCTTTCCAGACGCAGAAACCTTTGCAGATGGCATCGCAGGTTCAAATACCACTGCAGGCACCATTTCAGATGCCCGTACCACTCCTGATACCTTTGCAGATGCCATTGGCAAAGCAAGTCACACTGCAGCTGCAGGTACCACTGCAGTTGAAGAAACTGTTGCAGATGCCACTGCAGATACTGATCCCGTTACAGACATCGATAACATTACACATACCGATACAGAGACCAAGGCCTTTACAGATGCCATCACCGATACCGTGACAGATCCTGGTACCAGGACAGAGACAGCGATACCATTACAGACAGTCACACCCATACCAAGACCGTGACTGGTAGAGTGGTACCGTTAGAGAGAGCCTTGCTGAGGCTATTTCAGCCAGCGAGGGAATTTGGCTTGCCCTTGCTCATCCCCATGGGACAGCTCAGACTCCAGCCCAGCAACTTGGTTTGGTTAAAACAGATTTTGCCAAACTTAGGCAAGCGGTCACGGCTCATGGACTTGCTTTGGGTTTGGACTCCAGTGTCTGGTATTCGGAAGGCTTGCAAACATTTCTGAAGTTGTGCCATGCCCCTTCAGAGTCTGACCGTCTTGTTAGTGTAATTATCCCCGCCAAGTCACCTGTAACCAGCAGCCAGAGCTTGATGGGGTTAGTTAGCAGCTCAAGCAGAGTGAAGGGACAGAGCTCTCACATCGATTAACAGCAGTCAAGATCAAACTGGAATGTAATAATATTGCCTTCTTCCTGGGAGTCAGGCCCGTGCAAGGCGGGTCAGCATGTCCTACACCATTACTTCAAGGCTGGAAGCTGCAAGCCAGATCATTAATTTCCCTCCTCGCTTTGCGGAAAAGATCAACATTTTTGGGCTTGCAGCTGGGATTGGCTCACAGAGCACACAGCTTACAAAATTAAAGGAAGCAAATGGGCAGTATTTTGGACACTTCTCTGATGCCAGTAATAGCACAGTAGGATGCAGTAAGCATCAGTGAAGGCTGCTCATGTTTGGCTGCTGTGCTCACCTGTACTTTTGCATCAGGAGAAAGCAGCACAAGCGTCAGTATGTCAAGGAGCAAAGAGCTGGTGTTTCCATGAGTGTCCAAGCAGTTGGGTGGTGTAAAAGCCAGTTCTTCGCTGGCCGAGGAGGGAGGCAAGGATGCTTAGCATAGAATTACCAAGGGAATTTACTCTTTAATATTTTAGCGATGTGCATAGCAGTGCCCCAGCCTAATGCATGGGGGACCCCAATACGGAAGAAAGCAGGGTTTACAGATGTTACAGTACAGTTGTGTAGACCAATCCAATTACTTACGTGAAGGGGTGGGCTAATCAATTACTATTGCTCACATAATTGGTATGTACTTGTCCCGTGCAGGACCAGCACATGCTTGTCCCGTGCAGGTGGTGCAGACTTATGGTCAGTGGTGTGTTAATCTTCGTTGCTCTAAACCGATGTCCCACGCGGGCAGGGGGGGGTTCTCCTGGATTTGGGTCGGTTGCAGTTCTGGCTGTGGTTTCCTCCCCCTTCTTGGTGATCCTTCACATTTGCGCACAATTTCATAGAATCGTAGAATAGTTTGGGTTGGAAGGGACCTCTAAAGGTCATCTAGTCCAACCCCCCTGCCGCGGGCAGGGACATCTTCAACTAGATCAGGTTGCTCAGAGCCCCGTCCAACCTGACCTTGAATGTATTATTTATTCTAAAAAAGCATCATCTTCTGACGTACAGTACCCCTGTTGGTCCTGGTAACAGGGACGCCGGAAGGGGTGAGGCTGAGGTGAGTCCAGAGAAATCCAGGTGTCCAGTGAAGAGGCATCGTCAGTGAGAGAGCAGCTGGGACAAGTGGGCAGAGGCGAGGCGTCTGCGCTCACGTTCCTGTACAGCTGGGCGAGCTCTGCTGCAAAGGTCCACGGGGATGGGCTGGAGCTGTTGTTGAAAATCTCATTTTCTTGGGCAATCTCACCCTTTCTTGTTCCTTCTCCTGACTCTGCTTTGCCTTTATCATTAGCTCGATCGTCACTTTTCCAGGCAGAGTCAGTATCGGCTTGTCCCAGTGCTTCTTCATCTCTCTGGGTCCTTCTGGACAAAGGGGTTTCAGAAAAGCCTACTCGTTGATAGCAATTAGGAGGCCAGTTAAAAAATGGTACAGCAGAAATCTCAGCAGAGTACTGCCAGCAGCTGCCTTGGCACTCCAGGATACTCTAACTGCAAATACTTAATTGCCAACTGCAGCAATAACTCACTCTGGGGAAAAGCCAACTCACGGGTCTCTCTTCCTCCGCCGTGAAATGACTATGCAAGACACCACTGTCCCAGGCAGCAGCACACCCAAGGCTGCTGCAGTCCCCGGGATATAGTACTTGCGCAGCTCTTCGTGATCAGCAGCCTCAGCCTTTTTCCCAGCATCCGCCCCTGGAGGAGGAGAAGAGGCAATGCCACACGTTACTGTGCTCTGCGCTACAGATAATCTCACAGGGTACTACTTCACATGCCCCGGAGAGTTTATTTGTCAGTGGTTGGTGCCTCTGGCTCTGGTGTCTTAGCACCTTAGAAGGATTGTTTAAACTTCTCGGGGAGAAGAGCCCGCATGCCAGTGAGCAGCTGCACCAGCGCTACCCCTGGCTGTTCCTCCGGGCTGCAGGCCAGGGCTGCGTGCTGGGGAGCTGCGGTTCATCCAAGGAGAGCACTGCAGGGACAGAGCAGAAATGCTCCTGTTCTCCCAAGCGGAAATCTCCCAAGCACTCCCCTCCAGGACGTCTCTGAGGCCGAAAGATGGGATCCAGCCCACGGGCTATTGCCTGGCTCCTGCGGTGCCGCTTGCTCGTCACCCCCAGCCCCGATGCACACGTTGGGGGAAGGCTGGCCCCGGGACAGCACGGCACAGGGCTGGGCTGTAGCCCTCAGACGGCCTCATTCCCAAAAGGGCAAAGTTCCCAGATTCCTAGGAACTGGGTGTGGTGGGAGGTGAGCAATCGCTAACCGCATCCAGAGAGGTCTACGACTGTCTCTCTGGCACGCTGCTGGCAATAACCTCCACACGCCAGAGACAACAGTCGTCCTCAGAGAGCAGCTCCTGGCTTCGCTGACAACACCTTCTCTGCACTAACACTTCCAGCTTTGGCTGCTGGCATGATGTGCAAGAGCGGGCTCCGGGGGAAGAGCCTGCAGGCACACAGTGATTCTGACTGGTGATACCGGGTGACCACGGGACAGCAATTACCTGGCGTGCCGGTTTCTTGCATTGCCTCTCTTTCTTCATCTGAGACTGGCACTGTGTGACTGCTTCCCTTCCGAAAGGCCTCCTTCTGCACGGTCTCACGGTCCGTCTCTTTAGAAAGAAAGCGGGACAGTTTAAGGAGAAGGAACCGTTCCTCAGCAGGAACACGATACCTTCAGGGGGCGATACTCTCCAAAGACAATAATAAAGCTTAAAAACAAAGCCTGGGTGCATCTAGTCCAAACAATGTGTCATTCATCGTGAAAAAATTAAGCACGTGACGCTTTCCACTTTACCAGTACAGACAGCAAAACCTGACCTGCTGGGAAACCAGGAAATTGCATGGGACCTTCCTGTTCACGTTACATGTAGTGCATTTTTGGCAAACTGCAAAATGATGCTAAATTACATCCTTCAAAGAGGATGGGAAAAAGCCGCAGCCAGTTCAGCTGGGGAAAGAGCCCTTCTGAGAAGCACATCCCACCCTGCCAACTCCATCACACAAGAAGGATTACAGACAGACACGGTGGACTGAACCCCAAGCTCTTGCAACCATCTTCCGGGCACTTTCACAAGCGGCAGTGAAGAGCCCACTGTCCCCCAAAACAAGAAGAAAACCACAGCCAAGTTTTCTGAAATGTAATTAGAAACGGGGAGCTAAACCACCCAAGACTGAGTTAACCAAACGAACCACCCAAGGCCAGCCTCAAGCTGGGTGTCCAGCTCCGGCCCGCCCCTGAGCCCGAGGTGTCACCGAGAGTCCACAGACATCAAGGACAGCAACGAGGCCGGACCAGGCTGTGAAGCCTGGGCTGCTCTGATCCCAGCCGGGGTATCAATCCCGCCTGCAGCGCAGGCAAAGCCTGCCGGTCCCAGCCACTGAAATCTGCCTGCGCAGGCTCTCCACTGCCCAAGGGCCCTCTCCCCTCCAGCGACTGGCAGCGTGCTGGCCCTCTCATGCCTCGTGAGCAATTAGCTCCTCCGCAAGTCCCTCACGCACTCCGGGAGCACCACCAAGAGTCATACTCGTGCCACCACAGCTATCAGTCTGCAGGCTGAAAGTCCATCACAAACAGAAATGCCTGCAGAATCAGCATCTGCACCCGATTTCCAACATTAGGAAAGGGCAGCCAAGATTTCTGGGGATGTCATTCCTGCCTTCAACTTGCCCAGCTGCAAGCCGGGCTGTGCACGAGCTGAACACAAACGCAGCACACGCCGGTTCCGGACATCTGGAGACCAGCGTCTGCACAAAGCAGCTCTGACCAGTAATGCTACCACTGGGGCAGCAGCTGCCCCTGGCACTCAGCTTGAACCACAACTGGTAGCAGACGCTGTGCTGGACCATCTCTGGGGCTCACCAGCCCACTCCAGTTGTGAAATCGAGTGGCACTGCAGCCAGGCTCCGACTCATCCCTTCCTGCTGCGTAGGCTACAGCACGTCCACAAACGCATCTGAAACTTCAGCTTCCAAAGTCGTACGGTTAACAGCGTGAAACGTACCAACCAGGGGCTGCTTTCTCCAAGTCTTTCAGGATTTCCTTTGGAACTTGAGATATCTTTTGGGAATACTTCCCTATACGAGCTTTATACTTTCCTCTTCGAGGACATCAACAGAAAGTATGAGGGCAAATGTCACATGAACAAAATATTGAAAAGGAGTGCTTGTTCTGTGAAGTCAATAAAGACTGACTACTCGCTCTTGGGCTGCCAGCTGGGATCCAGCCCGGGATCCAGCCAAGGAGCTGGAAAAGCCCTCCCTGTGGCCACATCTGCAACCAAACACCCATGAGAAGTTAACATCACATGTTCCGATCTACACCGTCATAACTGAATAGCGGAACATAGACGGGGGTCACGTAATGACATGGCACACACATGCAGGCGTGTGACATTCTCACACCTGCAGAGGCGCCTGCCTGACATTTGGGCTTTGAGCTGGCAGCTCTCAAAGGAAGTAGAAAGCCACGACGTGCCACTCAGGAGCATCTTGCAAACATTTACCAGGTGCCTGCCGTGGCCACTAACCAGGCACGGAGCTGTCGGGAGAAAGGACTCCCTGGAGCTCGCACCAGCTCTAAGCTCAACCCCAACATGCCTGCTGGCTTCGCAGTCAGCACTGGAAGCAGCACAGGGGCGGAGCAGCTGGCAAAGACAGCTTCACAAGGCAGAGCCCCCTGGGGCACATCACTGAGCCTGACCCTTTCCCTCTCTGCTCTTCTGCGTGCCCGAGCATCAGCCAAGAAAGTAGTAAGTTAAATTTCACGTGAACAGAAAATTAAAACGTAAGTGCTCATTCGTTCAAGGGACTTACCTGTGGGATCGCCCTGAGGCTCACGGACAGGCTCAAGTTGAGAAGTCAAGTAGCCGTTGTCTACAGGGCCAGCTCTAATCAAGCAGAGATGGAAGACGCTTCCATTGCGTGTTGTGATCTACCTCTTCCTTAGTGACCTGCTGTGACTGGAAGCGGGGCAGGCAACAACACGGGACCCAGATGCAGGCTGAGATTTCCAAAGCTCAGAGGGGCCTTGTGACCTCTTGGCTGGGACCTGGCAGCTTTCAAACTACTGTCTCCAGGCCACGTGCAACACCCCTCAAGGACCAGACGGACAAACACAGGGCCTCTCAGGGCCTTCTTACCAGGAGACCTCTCACCCACACAACAGGAAGCCCACACTACAGCGGGAGCATGGAGCACCAGAGGAAAAAATGATCATTCACCACTCTTGTAGAGAAGAGCCTGCTGGCCACTGGAAGGCTGAACTATCACAACAAAAGATTAACAAATAAGAAACCAAATATTAACAAAGACAAAAGGCCAGTAACAAATGAAGACTGAATACTTACCTCCGGGATACCACCCGGGCTCAGGAACAGGATTCCACTGAGTGGCTTGATCAACAAGGACTGCAGGAACCAAACACACGTAATCAAACACAGGTGAGGAGAGTTTCCACTGCATGTTCTGATCTGCTTCTTCCTGAGTCACCTGCAGTGACTGGAAGGGGGTGAGGTAATGACATGGCACACATACCAAGGTGTTGGTTCCCACAGCTAAAAAGGAACATGGGTGACCTTTTCTCTGAGACCTAGCAGGTCTTCAGGCAAAGAAATATTCATGACTCATCTGGGCAACGCCCGCAAGGCACAAAAAGCTCTTGGAAGGCCTTAAGAGGATCTTAGGTAAAATTGCACATGAATAACCTATTGAAACATAAGTGTTTATTCCCTCAAGCAGACAGACATTGATAACTTACCTCTGGGACGCCCCCAAGGATCGCCTCCCCATAAGCAGGATCCAGCTGAGAAGCTCGATAAGCACTGCCAATGCCATCATCTGGAATCAAGCACAGATCAGAGAAGCTTCCATGCACACAGAGGAAGCCCACGCTAAAGAACTGGAGGAAAAAGCAATTGTCTACGCTTCTCGTGGACAAGAGCCCGTGAAAGGCTGCACCAGTGCTACCCCTGCGTGTTCCTGTGGGCCAGGGACCTGCAGTTCGTCCAAGGGGAGCAGGGCTGCAGGACTAGAGCAGAAACGCTCCTGTTTTCCCGAGCAGACATCATCTGAGCACGCCGCTCCGGGACGTCCCCGAGGCTGAAAGCCACAGGGACTCAGTGCCCAGGTCTCTCACCCCGCACCACTGCTCCCGGCCCCCTCGCCTGCCCGGAAAACACCCCCAAAGTGGCCGCAGACCCTCCACACCTCCCCGCGGGGTGTCTGCCCCCCCTGCCCGCACCATGGTGCCTGCCTGGCTTGCCTGGCCCAGCCCGGCTCAGCTGCTCTCCCGGACCCAGCCCTAGCCCTGGCCCCACTGCCACCCCGCTGAGGTGCGGTGGGTGCCACGCCGCACTGCTTGGGGCTGGGTGCTGTCCCCCTGCCCGCCTACCTGCTCCCTGTGCTCGTCTCAGAGCAGCCTGGGTGTCCTGGGCTTGCAGGGCCACCAGGAGGAGGAAGAGGAGGAGGCGGGTGAGGACCACGGCCCCCCAACTCTCACACCGTGCTGCTGCTGCTGCGGCCACGGGCTCTGAGACCTCACGGCCCCGTTGGGCCACGCCTTACGCCAGGCCTCCCCAGCGAACACCCGTTGCCAGCAAATTACTGAATCTGCACACTCCTGCATTTCCTTGTTCCATACGAGCGTGGAAGGAGCAGAAGTGGAAGAGGGTCGGCCTATTTTGGGAGGCAGCACTGCGTATGAGAGTGCACAGGAACTCAGGTCTTACTTCCCAGAAGTCAATCCATACCAAAAGCTCCGTAGGAAGATTGCATAAAAAAGCCAATTGCAAGGGCCTCTACTTGCTACTGTTTTTCTCAGACAGCACTCTAGGAAGAAACTAGCTTTTCCTGCTAGTTTTGCTACAGCTTCGTTACCTTGAAAGATGAAACTTCTTACTTCTGCTACTCCCAAACAGCCTCGCAGCCCAGCAAAACCATACTGCAGGGAGGAAACCTTCACCATGCAAAGATGGGCACGCCACGGGAATACGTTACTCTCAAAGAACAGACTCTTTCAACCACTCTTCCTCTTGCTTACCAAAGTTCTGACACTGTTAGAAAACAACAACAACAACAAAGCGGGGTTCTCATTCACATTTTATTGAGCCCGTTATATCAGCCATTCAACGGTAGGTCCAACTCCAGCCCGAAGCCCAGAATAAGAAATGCCATCTTGAAGTTTCTGGAAGAAGGAAGGGCTTTGAAGCGGCAAGACCAGAGAACATTCATGAAGGCACTGTCGTGCAGGTACGCATCCCTGATCACAGACCAACTGCACCGTTACCTGAGTAAGTGATGCGCTCAGCTAACTTGCAGCCAGTGACGTCTGGAAAAGTAGCGCACGGTCTCTTGTTCATTAGCGCCGAGCACGTTGGTTGGAATTGGGTCTGCGAAGAAAACCATATGCAGTTAGTCTGGTTTATTCGAGTACATTAGGACAAGCCCAGTTCACGTTTACGAGGAATCACAGCAGGTCCCACCTGTCCCTGCAGACCCCAACACCACTCCTGTGCAGCATCCCGAGGAGCAGTAAGCGCAGAACAAGAAACCTTCCTTCAAAATAAGGCCCACAGCCTGCTCGAAATTTCAACAAGAGGCACAGAGCACCAGCTGAGAATAACCTCTGCTTTAACTATGCCGAGCTCCGCCGTCTCCATAAGGAGATCAGCTTCCAAATGAGCCCTAGCCCTAAAAACACACATCTTCCCTAGGGCAATGCAAGGTAAACACCAGAGCACAGGGACACCTGCTCATTCCGTTTAAGCTGATGGGGAGAAGGACAGAGGACTAGAAAGAGAAAAATAAGGCGAGAGAGGAGACAGGGGAGCCGAGAGAGAAAGACAGGTACAGGGAAAAGGCTAGAGAGATGGAGAAATCAAGAGAAATCGGGATGAGGAGCCCTGCAGAGAGATGGAGGAAGAAAAGGTACGGTCGGGGAGCAGGACAGAGGCATGGGGGGGCGGCGGGAAGGAGAAGCAGAAGGAAGGGGGGATAGAGAAAGACAGGGACAGGGAGTGGGGCATACAGGTGAAGAGTGACAAAGAAGGACAGAGAGCAGGACAAAGGGACTGAGAAATAAAGAGAGGGTCAGATTCGGACAAGGAGACCGAGAAGGGGGAAAAAAATGGCAATGGGCTGGAGCACAGAGATGGGCAGCAGAACAAAAGGAAAGAGAGACAGGGACAGGGGCAGGGAGCAGGACAAAGGGATGGAAGAGGGAAAAAAAATAGCGATGTGCTGCAGGACTGAGATGGCGGCATTAAAGAATTGACACGGGGAGCAGGCCAGAGTGACAGAGAGAGAAAAAAGGAACGGGGAGCAGGACAGCACTGGAAGAAAACAAACTGTGACGGGCAGCGGGACAGAGAGACGGCCGGGGCAGCTGCAGGGGGCGAGCGGGGCTGGGGCGGCTCTGGGAGTCGGGGAGCCCGGTGCCTGTGCCTGGGGGGGCGGCGGTCTGTCTCCGTCTCCTTCCCCGCCACAGTTCTCGGGTCACTCCCAGGGCTGCCCCGGCTGGGCCCGGCTCCAGCTGACCGGGAGCCCGTCGTACCGGGCAGTTTGGAGCCCCCCCACCATCCCCGGGCAGCCAGCGGGCAGCAGACATCCCCGCACCCGCACAAGGGCCTCGGTCACCTCACCGGTGGCCCCAGCCCTCACCTCAGCTGGGCCACTGCTGGAGCACAGACTGCACCTCCCGTCACCAACAGGGCTGCCGGGAAGCTGAGGCGGGGGGAATGACAGCTCCCGGCATGCCCCGGGACGGAACATGGTCGCCCGGCAGCCCCGTGCCCCAGGACTACAGCTCCCGGCATGCCCCGGGACGGAACATGGTCGCCCGGCAGCCCCGTGCCCCAGGACTACAGCTCCCGGCATGCCGCGGGGCACGCCTTCCTGCTGCCTGACCCTGCGGGGACACCGTCCCCCGGCTGGGCCCCGCCCCCCCGCAGGCCCCATGGCTGCCACCTCCGCGGGGCTGCCCAGGCCCTGGAGCCCTGGTGGAGCAGGGAGGAGGAGGAGAGAGGGACAGAGCGGCAGAGAGGGGTGGGGCAGGGCGGTGGGGTGCCCGGAGAGGGACGGGAGACGGACAGAGGGACAGGAGCAGGACAGAGGGACGGGAGCAGGACAGAGGGACGGGGAGAGCAGGGGGAGCTGGGCAGGGAGTGGAGAAAGGCAAACTACTGGTGAGGAGCGGGCAGAGGGATAGAGCGGGGAGGAGATGGAGGGGGAGGGGACAGGAGGGTGCAGGAGTAAAAGTAGTGGTAAGCAGCAGGAGAGGGGGACAGAGAAGAAGAAGGGCAGGAAGGAGGACAGAGGGACGGACTGTCACAGGCAGGGTGAGGGAGCGGGCCAGGGGTCAGAGAGAGGGAAAAGGCACGAGGAGAGCGGAGTGAGAGAGATGGGGCAGGGAGCAGGACAGAGGGGCAGAGGGGAGAGAGAAAGGGAGAGGGAGAGGCAGAGACAGAGAGCGGGACAGAG
Organism: Aptenodytes patagonicus; assembly: GCF_965638725.1. Classification (NCBI taxonomy): domain Eukaryota; kingdom Metazoa; phylum Chordata; class Aves; order Sphenisciformes; family Spheniscidae; genus Aptenodytes; species Aptenodytes patagonicus. The sequence continues at coordinate 661,406 of NW_027472001.1, forward strand.
AGCAAGAGAAGGATGGGAAACAATCCAGAGAGACTGAGAAACAGAGGGATGTGGATGAGGACAAGGAGGCGGAGAAGGACAGAACAGCGATGGCCTCCAGGATGGAGACGGAGGAAGAGCAAAAGGCGATGGGGAGCAGGACGGAGGCCCAGAGGGGAGAATTCGCCAGTGAGCTCCTGCCCATCTCAGTGAGCACAGCGGCAGCTATGCCCGCAATTTTGAGGTCTGCCACAAACCTACAGGTGCCTCAGTGCGAAGCGCGGAAGGTAACCTCCGGGTGCAAACCCTTCTCCTGCCCAAGCCCTTGGTAGGCAGCCAGAGGGGACGAGCCTGAGGAATTCTGCCACTAGAAGGAGTGCTGCCAGCTGGCCGGGAGGGAGGAGCGGATGTATGACCTGCCTGCGTGCTGTGTCCCCACATTGTTCCCCAGTGTCTGCGGCGCTGCTTATACACCGTAATTGTAGAGTTTTGCTGCAGACGCTGACTTGGGGGCAATGCTAGGCAGAAGGGCGTGTTGTTTCCAGTCCCCCGACGGGTTCAGACAAGGCAAAACCTTTGGCAATAGCTGTCCCAAGTCCCCTCGGCGTCTGGGGCTTTTCCTGTCACCCCCTGCCTTTTTATACAGGTTTCTCCTCCCCTTTAGCTGGGGAAAGATAGGGAGCAGCAGTCGCTGGCTGACCGTACGTGGGTGGTGAGGAACAAGAGCAACAGAGAGGGCCTCTGGTTTTAGAGCGCCTCTGGTTTTAACGTGACCTAAAATCAGAAGCGTCTTCAATCACGAGTCTGCACCGGGACTTGCAAGAGAGCTGTAGCCATCACTGCTGGAGCAACAGTAGCCCTCCACAGCAACGAAAGACAGCGTCTCTTTCCGTGCCTCAGAAAGAAAGGCCCGACAACAAAGGCCATCACTGCTGGAGCAACAGTAGGCCTTGGTGCAGGCCGGTGGTGAGGGCACTGCCTGCGCTGGGCAACTCCCCGCTCCCCTTCCCCTAGGGACCAGCCAGCCCTTGCTGCTCCTCACAGGAGGGACTGTTGGCTGGCCGCCTGCATGCTGCCGCATGCTCTTCAGATATGGCCCAGCAAGCGTCCCTGGTCCCTCTCCACCTCCTGTCTCCAGAAGAGAGAGCTCTGTCCCTTCCTTTTGCTGCAGCAGCAGCTCCCAGGCCCTTCTGTCCCAGCTCTCTGGTGTGAGAGCTGGGCAGGCAGGCACACAGAAACCTTCCTGGCTTTTTTTTGTGCGTGTCGGAATGTCACGGGCAGGCACCGGGTGTAAGTGTTTTGCACGAGTCACTTCTGCTTGCTTTTAAGACCCTTTTTTGGTACTGGTCTTTCAGGGAAGGCTTATGCAGGCGAGAAGACAACCTCTCCTGTAGTGCTGAGGAAGGGAGAGAAGGCGGCAGGCAGGTTTCCAGCATCATGTGCTCGGCTGTGAGCCGTCAGCAGCAGGATGGCACGGGCTGGCCTGAAGCCCCTTCCCGGGGCTGGTGCTCGCTTCCCCATTCACTTCCCAAGGCAGAGGCCAAGTCAGAGGGGCACTGAGGGGGCTGCGCAGACCACTGTCCCCCCCAGCATCACTGTCTCCCTGGCACCCAATCTCATCCACCCCTTGCTTTGACTGAACAGGGAGAAGAAGAGCTTTGGCCTCCGCGGGACCTGGTGGTGCTGGCTGGTAGCCCTCCTCCCCTTCACAGTCCTGCTCTTGGCAGTGCTCGTGCTTCTCCGGTAGCGCGCTGCCTGGCCCATGGCGACAGCTGACGGGACCGTGGAGCCCGGTGGAGGAGGGCTGTTTGTGAGCCAGGGTTCCCAGCCCGGGGAGGTTTCCTCGCCACACGAGAGGCTGCACAGCTCTCGTGCCAGTCCCAGGAGGCGCAGCACCTCCTGCTGACTCGCTGCGAATGACCCCTGCCTCCTCTGGCATCGCCCTGGGAGAGTGGTGGCACTTGGGCCTAGTGCTTCGGCACAACCGAGAACGCGGTCGTGCAGCTGCGTGAGGCTTGATTGCTGCTCCACCACGGTCTCTCTGATGGCTTCCGCTCTGCCACCTGGCAGCTGTGGGGCAGCCTAGGTATGTGCCCTGGCCTCCCTTTCCATTGGGAAACCCCGGCTGCCGCCAGGGATGAGAGGCCTGGCTCCACGTGCTGGAGCTCTCGCACAGCCCAGGGAAGAGGGCAGCTCAGGAGCCGCTGTCTCTGCCAGAGGCAGGCCACCGTCCATGACAGGCACTGTGTGGATGGAGGGATGGGAGAGCTGGAGGGCTCCCCTGTCTGAGCTGGGGCAGCGGGGGGCTTGGGGAGGGATCAGGGGAGCAAGAAAGGAGCGAGCCTGCTGGGAAGATGGCGACAGGCTGTGTAGCTGCAGGGGAAGGACCAGTGGTAGCAAAGAGCTGTGTGTGCCGGCGGCAGCTGGTCCTTGGGAACGGGGGAAGCAGCTGGAAATTCAGCAACAGGTCGCTGCAGGAGCCTCCCTTCGGCACTGTCCTCGAAGAAGTGGGGTGGCGCTGGCCGCCTCTGAGTCGGTGGCTCAGCGTCAAGGAGGGAGCCTGGGTCACGGTGGCAGCTGCTCAGCAGGCGATGACATATGGAGGATGTCACTGTTAGCTGATTGTGTCGCTTGAGGACAGCTGACGGGTAAGCGATGAGCTAGAGAGGAGGCCACTGCTGGGTGACTGTGAGCACTCCCGTGAGGGCAGAGGGCCAGTCGTCCCGCACAGAGGCCCCGGGCTCACTGTGCAACTCGCACTGTGCGGTGAGGTCCTCGTCCTCCTCCCAGCGGGGCACGGCCATCTTCTCCTGAGGTACCCCGTGTGCCACAGGGCGCTGACAATGGCTTCTGCCTGGGAGAGGAAACATCACCGCTCAGGCCTGGAGAAAGCAGCAGTTTTCCTCCCCAGGCTCCTTGCTGAGGACTCCCCCAAGAGCGACAGTCAGACTGTCCACGGAGTGTTGCTCTTTGCAGATATTTCAGGTGGGGTGACACGAGCCGTTTTGGGACACACCGGGCCCTTTGGAGCCCCGCCCCTGCCCCTCAGGCAGAGTGGCCATCTTGTCACTGCTGGGATGCCCAAAGAGAGCGGGATGGGTTATCTTGGGTGGTCAACCACAGCTGCCACCAGCACTGAGCCGGGGCATGGGAAGGTGTGACCTACAGGCTCTCGGGCCAGGCAGCGTGGAACTGGCTGCCAGGTCCTTTGGCCCACGTGGGCATTTCCTGACTTCTGGGTGCCCGTGTTACAGGTTTCACTGCTCTGACGGAGAAATTCATCCAGAGGAGCGGCGCAGACAGAGGCACCGATGAGCTGGCGCAAACCCTCAATTACTACCTGTGTGACATTTTGGAGGGTAAGAGCCATGCTGCAGGACTGTCTGGCATCGGGCCGTGAGGCTGCTCATGGAGGGTGGAGGCAGACCTGCTGGGCAGCCTGGTCCTGCCTCCTTTGAAGGGCTGGAGCTTTCTGTGGCCCGGAGGACCAGGAAGAGCAGCCAGGGTCTCCTGGCGAGTCAGGACCAGCGCAGGTCCTTTCTGCTCCCCACTGTGGCTGAGGAGGCACCCGCTTTCTCGGCAGCCACCTCTGTGTCTCTGGCGTGAACACCCGGCTCAGTGATGCGTTAGGGCCCAGAGCAGGCTGAGGGCATCCAGCAAGTGCCAGCGCGAGAGTGACCTGAGGGTGCTGGCACTGACGTGTGTGTGCGTGTGCGAGACCCTCACGAGCCCCTTTTCACAGGGCACATCTTGACCCTTCCGAGCTGACCGTGAGCACATTGTGGCCACCCCTTTGGCAGCACTTGTAGAGCAAAGCAAGAGAGTCCTCAGGGATGATGAAGGGTGTGGAGCATCTCTCCTGTGAGGAAAGGCTGAGAGAGCTGGGACCGTTTAGCCGAGAGAAGAGAAGGCTCAGGGGGGATCTTAGTAATGTGCCTAAAACCTGAAGGGAGGGTGCAAAGAGGACAGAGCCAGGCTCTTTCCAGCGGTGCCCAGTGTCGGGACCAGAGGCCACGCCACGGGCACGCACTGAATCACAGGAGGTTCCCTCTGTACGTCAGGAAACGCTTTGACTGTGAGAGTGACTGAGCGCTGGCACAGGTTGCCCAGGGAGGTTGCGGAGTCTCCCTCCTTAGTGCTCCTCTCTGGGCAGAGGGGCTTGCTCCGTGGCTTCTGGAAGAAGGTGTCCACATGACTCTTCCTTTCCTTCCCTCTGTCCACAGAGATGCTGATTTTTGGAGGAGACATCTTGAAGTTTGCTGGTACGTACTTAGGACGACGATGCCCACGTCTAGTCATCTGCAGCATTTAACTGTTGTGGCGGCCATTTGCTCTGCTCTCCTTCTCAGGAGGCTCTGTGCAGCACCTTGAGCCAGCTTTCTGGCCAGGCATGCACGCCGCCCTTTCTCCAGGCTTCTCTTTCCCCCCGGGCCTGCCTGCGGTTTGGCTTTGGCAAGGGCTGTGGCTCCCCTCACTCTGCCCCCACTTGTAGGGCCCTGGGCTGGGGGTGGGGGCAAAGAAGCGCTGAGAGGAGGAGACCGCCTAGAAAGCGCAGCCCAAAGGTGTGTGTTGGGGTGGTGGTGAGGGGCAGGGAGGCCCTGGTGGTGGCGGAGCTCGGGCTGCCAGGCTGCGAGGCGGGGAGGATTCCCTGGTGTGCTGCAGCTGCAGAGGAGCGCTTGGGGCAGGGGGTGCCACCGCTGCCGGCTGGCTGCTGCTGTGGCTGGCCCGGGAGAGGAGAGGTGTCCCGGTGCCATCGTCCTGGAGGACCATGCCCTCCCACAAGCCCATCTTCCTCAGCACATTGGCCGGTTTCTGCTGTCCCTGCCACTGAGCGTAGGTCGGGGAGAGTCAGGTCTCAGCAGAGCCTTTACCTTCCCCTCGCTTTCCCCAGGGGATGCTGTGCTGGTGCTGTGGAGAACAGGACCCCAGGAGCTGGCTAAGACCATCAGCCTGGTGCTGCAATGTAGCTGGCAGATCCAGAAGAAGTGTGGGAGTCGTGACACGCACGTGGGTCAGAAGGTCCAACTGAAGATAGGTACGGGCGCTGTGCCAGGCGCAGATCCGTGGCACTCTCCCGTGCCATAGGGTGCTTCTCACGGGCAGGGAACGCGGGGATCCCTACTGGGGCTAGTGCCAAAGGAAAGCATGTCCTGCGAGCATTCAAGGGGCCAGCTGTAGTCGGAGTGGGGATGGGAGACCAGGACTGCTGGCTTTGCGTGCGTTTGCAGATGCAGAGGAAGCTTAAAGGCAGAGCGGGTGTCAGATCAAGTATTAGGGTCTTTGAATGCCTGCTTTAGCACAGACGTCTGCGGGAGGTAGTTCTCCTTTCCTTTTTTTCAGGTGGGGGCGGCTTTGCATCCTTTCCCCTGCTGGATTCTCCCCTGCCTTTCACAAAGAGCAAAGGGGAACTGCTTTGCATGCGGCTGTGAGAAGGGCTTTGGCAGGCTGTTGTGTTTTCTCAAGCAGACAGCTCCAACCTGCCTGCACGTAAACGGAGCAGGCGGTGATCAAGCCCGCTGGTTTGCTGGGCTTCTGGGGCAGGCAGCTGGGCAAGATGCCCGGCACTCTCAACACATTGTCAATGTCACCTTTGCTTGTCTCTTTCTAGACACCCGTTTCAGGGACCTGTGTCAGTATCCCCCCGAGTAGGACGGAGGACGCCCTCCCCTTCCATAAAGCCCGTCTCCCCACTGGGCTTCAGATTAGCTTCTGACCAGCGGAGATGCTGGGGACTGTAGAGCTCAAAATGTTCCCTGTGTCAGTTCTGCTTCTCCCTCTCTCTCTCTCTCTCTCACCAGGGATCTCTGCAGGGTCCATGAGCCTCCTGACTGTCGGAGACAAGAGGCGGCAGTACTTCTTGATCTGCGGCCAGGCCCTGGGTGAAGTTTGTGAGGCTGAACAGCTTGCGAATGCAGGTGAAGTTATCCTCTCAGCCACCTCCTGGGAGCTCTGTGAGCAGCACCGGCTCAGGACCAAGCGTCTTGCAGGCAAAAGAGCTGTGAAGGTAGGTGGATGGGACGGCCTCTAGAGCGATTCCGAGGGCCCGGACCTGGGCATGAATGAGGGAGGTGTCAGAAGGCCGAGGAGCTGAATGTGGAGAGAGCTGTAGCTGTGAAAGCGGGCAGGCAGCTGAAGCTCTTGTCCTTCCATCTCGGGGGTAACGGTGGGCTGGGCTCGCTTGGTTTGAGGGGTCGGGAGGCACTGGAAGGGTTTTGGCCCCACCAGCAATGTCCTCTGTGGGTCATGGAGCTGTTGTTGACAGCTGGGGGATGCTTGGGTGATACCTGCCCAGCTCCGGTGCTTCTGAGGAAGTACTTGTGTCCCATCCAGCCAGGTGGGCTTGTTGTGCCCTTTTCTGGGCAGTGACGGTGGAGGGCAGGCTCTGTCCCCTGGACTCCTGGGGAGGCCAGTGGCAGTGCTTTCATTCTGTGTGTCTCCAGGTTACAGGCATGGATTGGATGTCTTGGTCAGAATGCCAAGACGCTTTACGCAAGCTTGTACAACGCTCAGTGAGCCACGGCTTGGAAGGGGAAGGTGGGTGCCAACTTCACCTTGTTCTGTGATTGCCCGGAAAGGTGGGGCCTGGCTGCTTCAGGGGCCAGAGAGGAACCACCTCCGCCCTCTCCCCCCTTTCGGATAGCACTCCTGCTTTTGGCCCTCCTGTGCCTCAGCTGGGGCAGTCGCTGCTGCTGCCTCCTCCTTCCAGGGGACAGCTCTGCCCCGAGCATCTGGAGGTGGCAACATGAGCAAACGCAGAAGACTCTTTCTCCCCCGTTTCCAGCGCCAGCCCCTGCTTTCCAACACCTCGTAGTCCCATCCTCCCAGCAACCAGCTGCATTTTCTCTCCTCAGGCGCCATGAGGCCTGCTTTTCTCTTGCCCAATGATTATGATGCGGAGGAGGTGCTTAGGCAGTACATACCAGAAGCTGCTCTCAGGAAGGTACGGCCAGGCCGCCACTGCTGGGGGCTGCATTTTTGGAGGGTAGAAGAAGTGGTGCATTGCAGAGATGGAGTCTTCACGAAGACAGACAAACAAAAGAAAATGCACCCTGAGACAACAACGTGGGGAAACTGAGCCAAGGAGCACCGGTGCTGCACCATTGTGTGCGTTGTCCTCAGAGAGACACGGGTGGCGGGAGGCGGGCTTCTGTCTCTCTGTCTTTTCCGTGGGTATGGTGCTGGAGGTGCTGCGGACATGATGGTGGCATAAAGGGGAGATTCCACTGAAGTCCCTAGAGCATCCCTGAGGGTCGGCCCTCATGCCCATACCTGTCCCAAGATGGGGTGTTACCGGAGCACCTTTCTCTCCTTTGTCATTTGTGTTATGATTCGGCATCTGCCTGCCGCAGGCTGGGCAGCCTGCCGGCCGTTTGCACTGAGAGGAGGATTTATCCCTTCCTCCGGTAGTACCTGCTATTGCCAGTACGCCTGCCGTCCCTCGGTATCTGGTGTGGGCAGTAAGCCCCCAGGAGAGCAGGCTGGTGAAGCCGTCGTGCTCTTGTCTTCCAGCTTGATGACAGCGTGCCGCTGGACCTCTTCTCTGAGCTACGGCCAGTCACCAGCCTCTTCATCCAGCTGCGGCTGGCTGAGGATAAAACCACAGTGGAAGTCTACACGATCCTCCACAATGCCAGCAGGATGATGCGAGAAATCCTCTGTCCTCACAAGGGCGAACTCAACAAAGTCCTCCGGTTTGATAAAGTGAGTGTGGGGGAGCAATCGCCTCCCCCCACGCTGAGAGGGTGGGCAGTGAGCAAGAGGGAGAGACTCCCTCTTAGGCATTGTAGCAAGATGTGCTGCATCTGTCCTTGGCAGGGCTGCACGTTCCTCTGTGTGTTTGGACTCGCTGGAGAAAAGCTGCCCTACGAGAGCCTTCACGCCTTGCAGAGTGCTATTCAGATCTTCAACTCGTGCTCCACAATGCTCGGGGAAAGAGAGTGAGTGTGTGGCGGGGGTGAGGGGGGTGCATGCTGGCTGGGACGGCGCAAGGGGGCTTACCAGGAAGAGACGTGCCTTCCAGCTTGCCCTCCCTTGTCCCTGGCAGGAAGGAGGCAGTGCCCTGAGAGGTGGCAGGTGACCCCTGGGCTTAGCCCACGGCAGCCAGGCCGAGTCCCTCCGAGCACACCCTGCTAGCCACCGCGCTGGAACGAGCCCTCGCAAAGGCGAGAGGCTCCTTGGTGTCAGAGGCAGGCCCTTCTGGGTGACTGGCCCATGACCAGGGATGGGGCCCAGCCACCTGATCTCAAGATGCTGTCATGGCAGGCGGTGCCATCGTGGGCGCCTTCCTCCCTCCCTCCCTCTTTGCTCACGAGAGGGCTGTGGCCTTCTGCAGGTCGCAGCTCAGGGAATGTGGCCTCAGGGGAAGTGTCCAAAACTTGCTGCATGCGCTCTACCCCTGTCCCTTGTCCCTTGCAACCCGGGTATGTTGCGCCCCTGAGCTCTCCAAGTCCCCGAGACCCGTGCTGGCAGGGCAGGATGGCAGGTGGCCCAGGCTAGCGCCGAGGGGAGGTGCGGGAAGGGATGAAGCCGGGCGGGCTTCATGAAGGGGCGCTGCTGAAGCCGCACTCTTTCCCCGTGTGCCAGGGCAGTGTCTGTTGCAGTTACCAGCGGGACGGTGTTCTGCGGACTCACTGGCCACCCTGTGAGATATGAATACACAGGTACGAGGCGTGTGTCTGAGGTGCGGGAGGCTGTCGTGGGCCTGCTTAAGCATAGCAGTCTGGAAGAGGAAGGTGGGCTGGGAGAGGGCTTGCCCAGCAGCCCGTCAGGAACGGCCCAGGCAGCTCTGGTCCTGGCCTGGGGCGGGAGAATGGGCTCCGTGGCCGGTTGTTCCCCTGAGTTCTCCTGACCCCGCCGTGGGGTTGGCCTGTGCCGGAGGTGAGGCAGCCATTGGCCTGGAAGGGTGCCGTGGGGCTGGTGGCACCGGCACACCAATGCGTGCTCTCTCTTTCTCTCTCTGGCAGTCATTGGCCAGAAGGTGAATTTGGCAGCCCGGATGATGGTGCACTACCCCGGGCTGGTGTCCTGTGATGCAGTGACCTACGCCACCTCTCGGCTGCCCCCTTACTACTTCAGGGAGCTGCCGGCGAGAGAGATGAAAGGCCTTAGGCATCCTGGCACTGTCTACCAATATGTGGGGATCCCCGAGGAGAGGTGAGTGTCCTCTGAGAGGGCTGGATGAGGGGACGGTGGCACCGAGGGTGCAGCCTTGGCCAGCAAAGAGGAGTTCTGCAGAGAGAGACCAAGCTGGTCTCCCTTCCCTGTGGCTGAGAGGGTCGGAAGCCCTCGCGTGGGAGGCTTTTTGCCTTTCTCCCCTGCTGTCTCCTGCTGGCTCTGTCCAAATGGCTTTCGACTGTGCTTTCCGTGCTGTGCTTGCTCCAGCCCATGCCCTGGTAACGCTGACCCAAGGAGGTTTTTGTCCCAGCTGCTTCTGAGCAGGAAGCTTTGGGCCAGTCCGGTTCCCATGGGGAAACGTGGACCATCGGGACACTCTTCCTCATGTCTTCCTGCTGAAATCTCAGCTCTTCCCCCGGGCCAGGAGTTGACCCCCTCTTTGGATGAGGGTTTGAATGTTAACATTGCCGTCTCTTTGAAACTACGGGAAGACTTGAGCCAAAGGTGCCAGGTGCTTGGCATCCCAACCCGTTCAGTGACACAAGTCCTCCTTTCCAAGGCACTTGTTTTTCTTGGCCAACGTGGTAAATGTCTGCTAGCCAACAGCACACCCTGGCTTCTCTCGCGTGTCTCCGATTTCTCTGGGTATGGCCTCTGGTGATGGACTCTCGATACGTTCTCCTGCCGCGCCGTGGCCATTGGGCTTCTTTATGCTTGCAGCTGTCCTAGCGTGCAGCTCGAACGTTGGCTAGGGGAGCGTGCAGGGGCTAACACGCTGCTCGAAAGAAAAGCAGGTACCCGAGGAGCAGCACGTCCTGCCCCTCCCTGCCAGGCTGCTTCTCTACGTCCCTTGGCTTCTCACCAGCTAATTGACTTGTGTTTTCTGTTCCCCTGTTTCTAGCATATTTGGCATGGCTCTTACCAAGAAGAGGTCCGAGTACGTCCCATTGCTGGGTAGGTGGAGAACGCCTTGCTCTTCTGAAGCCGTTTCTTCCCCTTGGTAACTTTTAGTGCCACGCTGGGAAGGGAGAAGCTTTTGCCAGGGACGGTGTTGCCTGCAGCGGCCCTAAGGAAGTGCCGCCTGTCTTGGTCACTACTTGGCTGATATCTTTGGGGTGGAAAGCAGGGTGAGGCGCCTGGTGCTCCCTGCCGTGCTCCAGACCTGGTAGGAAGGTTCCTTTCAGCTATGGAGCTGCTCACCCCCTGGGGGCTAAACTGATCCCTGTCTTTGGGATCAGGAAAGAGATTTCCTTCTGCCAGACTGACAGAGAGTCTGGGTGGTAGGTTCTCCCCCTGGTAATCCTCAGCGTTCCTTTCTTGGCAGCATCTGGGTGTAGATATGGAAATGCCAGGACACACGGGATGCCTTTAATCACTCGGTGTCTTGCCGGATGCTTTGGGCCTTGTTATGGGTTAGGCCTGGTAGGCAGCTCAGCCCCACAGAGCCGCTCGCTCCCCACAGTGGGATGGGGAAGAGAATCGGAAGGGTAAAAGTGAGAACACTGGTGGGCTGAGATACAGGCAGCTTAACAGGTAAAGCAAAAGCTGCGCACGTGCGCAAGGCAGAATCGGGCACTCGTTCACTGCTTCCCATCGGCAGGCAGGTGTCTAGCCATTCCCAGGAAAGCAGGGCTTCATCATATGTAATGGTGACTTGGGAAGACAAGCGCCATAACTCCGAATGTCCCCCCTTCCTCCTTTTTTCCCCCAGCTTTCCTTGCTGAGCACAGCATCATATGGTATGGCAATAGGCCTGTGGTCAGTTGGGGTCAGCTGGCGCAGCTGTGCCCCCTCTCAGCTTCTTGTGCACCCCCAGCCTGCTCGCTGGCGGGGCGGCGTGAGAAATGGAAAAGGCCTGGACGCCGTGCAAGCATTCTTCAGCAATAACTAAAACATCGTTGTGTTATCGACACCAATGTTTGGTCGCAAATCCAAAACACAACACCATACGAGCTATTCCTGAAGAACATTAACTCTAGCCCAGCCAAAACCAGTACAGGCCTGAAGACGCTGCCTTAACTCCCGGGAAGCGCTCTGTGGCTCGTGGTACAGCAAGGAGATGCTTTGAGCCTCTTTGGGACATAGCTGCCTGCAGCGACTCAAATCATCCCTTCCAGTCTTGTGCTGGATCACTGTGGGGAGTTGCATGGGGCCGGCTGAATCTCTGTGCCTGTGGGAGGGGAGGGGTGCGGGGCAGGGAAGAGGGCATGGGAGCCGCGCGGTGGGGCAGGCGGGCCCACTACTGCTCTGAGGAAGGCAGAGGTGCAAAAGCTGGGATGAGCGGGCGGGAAGGAGGCCTGGGTGCAGGCAGGCTGGCGGATGTAGTGGCGGGGAGGGAAGCTGTGGTGGAGGGTGCCAGCAAAAGGGACGGCTCTTTGCTTTTCAGCACGCGCCAGCAGCTCGTTTTCTTGTTTGTCTTCCCAGGTCGGGAGAAGGAGATTGACCTCTTTGTCAGCTGCTTGAAAGCCTATAAGGCTTTAGGAGAAAGGCACATCCTGGCATTTGAGGGCCCGATGGGCTCCGGAAAGAGCCACTTACTTACTGAACTGGCCTATTTAGGCCAGGCTGCTGGCCACAGGTACAGGTTTTTGACCTGCAGCTTTGGGACACTGCCCCTGCCCGTCCCCTGGCAGCCATGGAACACTCCAGCCCCTCTGCCAGTGCGCCTGGCCCTTGGGCTGCAGCCTCCCGAAAAAGCCTCCTGGAGACACTCGCTAGGAGCTCCTGCGTGCTCTGCTCCCGCCTCTGCCTCTTTGGGGAGTTGGAGGTGGCTTCTTGAGCCATGGCCTTTCCTCCTTCACCTCTGGGCCAGGCACAGACAGAAGGAAAGAGCTCAAGCTCAGTGCTTTTCATCTGACTCCAGACCCAACAGACAGCAGGGCGGCCTGTCTCAGAAGCCCTGCTTGCCCTCTGCGTGTTTCCCAGAAGGAGCACTGGGGCAGAAAAGCCTTCCCGTGGTCTGGGAGGCAGACTGCTAAGGTCTGGAGCCCAAAGGCAAACTCACCGCTTGCTCCATCCTTGCCTCTTAGCCCCGTGAGTTCCTCTGCAGGGGGGACGTAACGAGACCTGGGCTGGCGCTGCGGAGACACAGGGCCTGGACCTGGCTCTCCCAGTGGCTTGGCAGCAAGTGCCCCTCTGTGCCCTTTCTCGTAGGAGGAGTGAAAAGCTTGGCCTTCTCTGGGAAGCACTTTGAGATGGGTGGCTGAAGAGCTCCCCCCAAGGGCATCTCCACCCCTTTTGTCTTAGAAGGCTTGGGCTGTTGGGGATCTCAGTCCCTTTTGCTTTTGCACGGCAGGGTAGTTGCCATGGAACTGCTAGAGGTCAACGTGAGGCAGTCCTTCTCTGCCATCCGTACGCTGACGGCCAGGGCCCTGGGCCTCCAGGACTGTGAACTGTGCAGTGACAGGCAGTGCATGCTGCAGACAAAGCTCCGAGGGACAATCGAAGAGAGCAGCTATTGCCTCCTCAATGACGTTTTCCTTGTCAAGGTGAGCGCGAGAGGCCTCTCTGGCCCTGGAGAAGGCCTTCTCACGAGCTTTTCTGGGTCTGGCGTCGGGTGGGCACGCTGCTGGGAGTGCCTTAGCTCAGGGGTGGGAATCGCAAGGGTCCTAGCACACGTTTCCCATTCCTGGGCCCGGGGGGCTCCCTGACTGTGGTGAGATCATGTCCCGTGCTGCACCTGGCAGTGCCCGGTGCCTTGTTCGGCACCCTGGAAGTGGCATTGGAGAGAGGCTGGTGCTGACCTCGTGCTGAGGTCACTGCTGTGTGAGTGCTCTGCTCCAGTCAGCCCAAGATTCCCACAGCCAGAGAGCCAGCTCTTCAGCCCACCCCCAAGCCCCAGCTCTGCCAGAGACCCTCAGCAGAGGGCCTTCGCTTTAGGCTCCAGGTGAAGTCCCCCCTGTGGCTCCTTGCGCCTGTGTTGGGGAGAGGGAAGGTGCTGAGGCCAGCAGAGGCGGTTTGCTCTGTGGTCTTGCTCGGTGGGTAGGTGTGCCCTAGCCCCGGAGTGATCTTTCTCCCTGACTCCTTTTCTGGCCAGTTTCCCGTTTCGGACAAGGTTCGCGAGATGCCTGAAAGTCAAAGGAAAACGGAATTGCACTCGACTTGGGCAAAAGTGCTAGAGAAGGTGAGCATTTCTCCTCCTTCCTCCTGGGTCAGAGAAGGAAAACAACCCTGCCGGCTGTGGGCTCTGCACCACAGCGTGTGAGCGGGTGAGAGGACCAGGCATCTGGGTTATCGCCATTCAGGGCCTGAGAAACCCCCCACCTCCTCCCCGCAGCCCCACAAGCACACCCAATAACTTTCCTCCCGCAAGGTGTGCCCTGGAGGAGGAACGATGTCTTCTGCATTCCCTTGCCCAAGCTCCCTCCTTCTGCAGGGCAAGTGATGTTAGGTGTGACCTTAAAGTCTCCAAGAAATTAAGAGTCAGTAAGCTTCTGAGCAGGGAAGTGGTTGGGGAGAGACATCAGAGCATCCTCTCAAGAGACAGAGGCTAAATCTCCTCCCCGGAAGACACTTGAGAATCCACCGGACTGCCCTCAGAACACCCTGCTTTTTTTCAGGCCATTGGAGCAGAATTTGGCATATTTGTCATCGACAATGCCCATTTCATCGACCCTGCCTCCTGGAGTATCATGTCACCCCTGCTCCAAGACGTCTCCCTCTTCACGGTCATGAGCTTAGCTCCAGGCTACGCGCGAACAGAGAGCTTTTGCAAAGCCGCAGCAGAGAACACAACATCCCAGCAGATCACCTGTCTTCACCTGGACGAGCTGAAACCTTCAGCCATGGTGCAGAAAGTCTGCCAGGGCCTTGGAGTGGTCAGCATCTCCAGGGATCTAGCGAGGTAAGTTCGAAGCAGGGGAGCTCTTCCTGAGGGCTTGAACCTATGCAGACCATGGAAGGGACTCACCTCCCCAGGAAAGGGAGCGCAGGGCCGCTAGAAGCATCAGTGCCTCTAGCAAGTACTGGGCGTGGGTTGCTTTTTATGCCTCGCCCTGGCAGGTGGGAGCCGAGAGTGGGCAACTCCCTCGGCACAGAGCGTGGGAGGTGTCAGCCCTTCGCTGTTGCACAGGGAGGAAGGGAGGAAGGGAGGAAGAGTCCCAAGCCCAAGCGTGGCTGGGGTGTGAAAAGGCCTTGGTCTAGGTGGCCAGGCTGTGGGGGAGATTCCCCGGGGCAGAGGTCTGCCCTGCTGCCAGAGAGGATCTAGGCTCCCGAGGAGAGGAAAGGCAGGGCTTGCTGCTCTGTGCTTTGGGCATTGTCCGCAATTCTTTTCCGATGGACTTCCGTGAAGGCTGGGGGTTCAGGGGGGCCCAAAAGCTCAAGCCAGCGGGAGGACCGTCCCTTTCAAAAGTGAGGTGTAGCTGTGACGAAGATGCTGGCTACCCTGCTATGCCCGAGTTACTCGCCGCCCACCTGAACTGTGTTTCACCTTACTTTCCTTGTGGGGGTCACTGCCGGGTCTGCTCCTGTCCAGGTTCCTGATCCAAAGAAGCTTGGGGGTCCCCTATTACTGCGAGGAGCTGCTGCGCTGCCTTTGTTGCAACGACATGCTCTTGTTCCGCAACCGGAGGCGGGGTGAAAAAGCAGAGGACAACTGGGAGAACCTGATCAGTAAGCACCTTTGCTGCTGACTAGAGAGTCGCTGTGGCGCATTGTCTGCAGCACAGTCTTGCCCTGTCGTTCCCCCATGGATCTGGGCAGAGTCAGATCTTGCAGCAGTGCAGAAGTTGGTCTGGCGGAGGTTGTGGGCTCCTGTGTGCCTCGCTGTTGGGACAGCCAAAGCAGGGGCTAGCGAGTTCTGGTGGCTTGGAGGGGCCTAAATTCTTGGGGCGGGGGTTGGGGGGCTAAACCAGAGGGGAAATTGTTCCGGAGCACATGTGTTTCTGGTGTTCCTTAGGCATTCTAATGGGCACGTAATTTACCTTGCCCAAACGCCAGCTCGCTTGAGAACAAACCCCAGCTTGGGGTGAGGGACAGGCCCGGGAAACTTGAATCCAAAACCATAAATCCCCACAAGGGTGCTGGTAACGGAAGAAAACGGTGGTAATGCCACCGAGAGAGCAATGCCAGCCAGAGTGCCGTGGCCTTGGGAACAGCCAGGACTGACGCTCCGTTTTGCATGACCACCGGCAATTTCCCTGGCTGCGGACGTAGCGCTGTTGAAGGCAGCAATGCTGCTGCTTTCTGTCCCAGGGCGTTCAGTCGCCCCCTGGGAAGTCTGGAAGCTTTGACTGAGGGACTGTTTGGGAAAGCTGGTCTGAAGGCAGAACATCTTTGGGAGGGCTGTGCAAGGAAACTGTTTTGCTCTGCTTAATGACCCACGTTCAGCGCAGGCAGGTCAGCGCGCCCACACTGGCCCGTGTAAGGTGGGACTTGTCCCATCTCAGGTGAAGTTTGAAATGTTTGCAAGCTGCAAGTCACTTTGCAAATTGCCTTATTCGTGCTCTCCTGCTCCACCCAGCTTCTGCAGTCGAGGCTTCAGCCCTCGCAGCAACCTCGAGCTCCAGCGCGGGGAATGATGGCAGGGTCTGCATCATCAGACCAGACGTGAACCTGGAGAACACCATGCTGCCTGCCAGCTTGAAAGGTGAGGGGCCGAGCGCCGCTCTGCCGGCTCGCGGCTGTGCTGGGGCCCCTTCCCGGGGCATCGGCTAGAGGGAGGCTGGGCATCTGTGTGCTGCAGAGTCACCCTCTCAGCTTGGGGGCTCTGCTGGGAAGGTGGCTCCAGTCCAACCAGGAACAGGCCTGGGGTTGCGGGCAGCCCTTTCCCCCTCCTGGGCGTGGACCAGCCGTGAGCGTGCTGCCTGCTTTCCAACAGCGGGTAGGAGAGAAAAGCTTACTGGTGCAGCACTAAAATGGCTCCCTTTTCTCACAGAAGCAAAGCCTTTGCTGGGAAAAATCTTTGACTTGCCTCTGACTCGACTTTGAACGTGGCTTCTACCTCGCTATTCTCTTTTTAAGTTCCCCAGCTAGCGCTGGTCTCAGGGCACTTAATCCAAACCAAACCCGTTTTTTTTCTGTGGATTGCCACGGAAATTCCCCCGTAGCCAGGGGAGCTGGATGGGGGAACTGTCAATGAGTGTCTCTCCTCTCTAGCCATAGCCATTTGTATGAACCTTGGAGAAGCGTCATGCTAAAAAGTTGTTTTGTCCAAAAAAAAAAGACGACAACCAAAAGAAAGGAATAGTATCGTCTGGCCAAGTTAAGACAACTGTTGTGGGGAGCTCTGAGTCCACCTCTGATGTGGGGAAAGTTCTCTGTTCTCTCTGCGCACTACTCCAGATCTGGTAGGGCGCATCATGGGATGCGTGTACCTGCTGGATCCTGCCCTCCTCACCCTTGGTGGAGGAGCGTTTGTTTGAGCGTCTTGCTCTTCCCCAGGCCTTGTGGCCTGCGATTCCAACAGGAGCGGAGCCATTTTGAAGACGCCTACCCTGGGTTGCGATTGCCCAGCAGGTGCAGTCCCGAGGAGAGGAGGCCAAAGTCGACCCCGTTTCATGTGTTGAAACTTTCCAGCCTCTCCAGCCTCAGCATGGGGAACAGGCAAGAGAGAGACGTGTTGCTGCTTTTTGACAGAGATTGCGCTGGCTCAGCTGGACCGGATAAAGCCGCTGAAGCAGATGGTTTTGAAGTTTGCAGCTGTCATCGGGCCAGTGTTTACCACCCAGCTGCTGTCGCACATCCTTCCCACTGGCGTCAGGCCCAAGATGAACTGCTTGTTGAACACGTTGGTGAGCGACAACATCCTTAAGCGGCTGAAAAGCACAGAGGTGCCAGAAGATGTCCAAGATCCTACCAAGGGGCCAGCCACCTCTCTGCGGGCAGAGCGCGGTAAGTGGTAGCAGTAAGGCGGACAAGGGAGCTCCCAGCTGTGTCCCGGCGGGGCTCCCCAGGGCATGGTGCGCTTCCCCCCGCCAGTGATGGGTGGGTGGAGCTCAGGCAGGCATGGCTGTTCGGGATGGGTTGTTCAAAGATCTTACAAGTCAATCTCAAAGCACACTAGCTTTGCACCGGAGGGAAGTCCGCACCAGCCGTCCCAAGTGCCTCTGCTCCCCTGCCTCCAAGCACTGCTCACAGCGCAGGCATGGGAGGGCTTGTGGAATCCCTGACATCCTCTCCCAGCCGCCTGCAGCGTCCAGATCAAAGATGCCCTCCAGAGTGCCCCGGGGCCTTTGACAGGCTTTTACTCGGCTTTGATTCCCCTGTGGCCCAGGGCGGGAAGCTCAGGAGGCTGGGAACCGCCTTGCCAAGAGCGGGGAGAAAGCGCTGGCCGGGGCTTGCTTCGGCTGGCGGCAACATCCCCAGCTCCTGCCTGGAGTGCAGCTGAGCACTGTGTCCCCAGGGCTGTGCTAGCGTCAGCAAGGCGAGCGGGCCCTTTCTCCCCGTGCTGCAAGGCTCGGTGTGCAGCAGCGCTGGTTCTCTGCCGAGGATGTGCATGACTTTCATACCCCGGCTGGGACGGCCCTGAGCCCTGGCCCCAGCTCGGGCTGCCGCAAAGGCCCTTTGCCTTGCAGGTGTGGAGAGGCCCTCTCTGAGCAAGACGACTGTGGAGCAGCAGTCTGGCGTCCTGGCCTTCTGTGTCCTGCTGCTGCGAGAGGCTGCCTATGAGCTGTGGCCCGAGAGACAGCGGGTCGCCTTGCACTGCAAGTGTGCCGCCTTCCTGGAGCAGCACGCGCACAAATGCAAGAGCTGCAGCCAAGGGGACTTTGTTGCCTTCCACCGCTTCGCCGTCACCAGCACCCAGGACGGAGGGAGCCCTCATGGCCCTGCTGCCCAGGGCGACTCCCGCAGCTGGGAGGCCTTGGTGCTTGCAGGAGAACAGCTGAAGAGGGCTAGGACCCACGGCACTGAGGGTATGCTGTGTACCATGCTCTGCAGCCCGGGCCCTCCTGGAGGCCAGGGGTGTGTGCTGGGGATCGGGTGGGAGTAGATCTGCTAGGGATGAGCCCAGGAGGTGAGGACGACCACTGCAGACTTTCCTCAGTCTGTTGGGACCCTTGCAAGGATCCTTGCAAGCCCGCTGGGAAGAGCAGCTCTTACCCCCGGGGTACGCGAGGAGGTGTCTAACCCCCTGTTTTCTTTCCAGATGCTGCAGATGCTCTGCAGCAGCAGCAGGCTTTCAGGGAGGAGGATTTTGGGTGAGCAGACAAGGTTTTGATTATTTTTGAAGCCAGTGAGCTCAGGGTCTCCAGAGGAGACAAAGGAAGCGGCAGCATTTGGCTGCCGGTTGTGACTCTAGCTTAGGGGAGAGGCTTTCTGTGCGGTGGGAGCTGGGAGGAGATGGCCACGGCGATGAGAGAGTGCTTGAGGAAGCCCGTGGGCTCAGAGTGATCGTCACCCTCCACTGGAGCAGCCCTTGCTTTGCAGTTCCTCCAGAGTAGCGCTGCAAACTCTGCAGGGGAGACGCCGCCCCAGGGACTCGAGTGCTTTGCCTGTGGGAGGTGACAGAAAGCCCAGCTTGTCTTTTTCTCCCTACCTACAAAGCACCTGTATGAGTCCTGCCTGCCCGTGGCCTCGTGCTCTGCTTTGAACAAAGGGCTTTTGATGCCGTCTCTGTGGGGAGAAGGACCAGTATAGGTGATGCCCGTGTATTCTGTGCTCTCTTCTTCCCCTGGGAACTGTCCTCTGACTAGTGTGGCAGGGCGGTTTCTGGCAAAGAGCGAACAGACAACTGAGCTGCCCAGCAAGACCGACGGGAAGCACAACGGCACATGTGAATGCAAAGCCATCGTGGAATCGGTGCTTGTGCCTTTGGCTCGCCACTACATGGCAATGGGCGATGCTGCCAGAGCCTTTTACTACCTTCTGGAGTGCGCGGCTGCCTACCTGCATGTCTCCAACAGCTACATGGTGAGTTGCCCTGCTTGCCAGGACCCACTGTGCACGGAGTCCTCTCAGTCGCCTGGCTCTGGGCAGGACAACTTCCCCGTTGCAAGAGGGCATGCCTTCGCGGGGCCTTGGAAGGGAAATGCTGGGTCAGACCCTGACTTCTTCCTCCGGTTTGCCTCTTCTGCGGCAAGAGACACAGGGCACTGTGCCCTTAGCACGAGGAGCATTAGCAGGGAGGCGGTCTGAAGGATCACTGGTGCCTGTGCTCTGAGCCAGGGTGACTGTGTTTGAGCGGGCATCACCAGGGAGAGAAGCAGGCTCTCTTAAGACAGATGCCAGAGGCAACGGGGGAGGACAAGGCTGGCCATGGGCTCTGCACCCACGCTCACCTGCTCTCTGTGTGCTTGCGCAAAGGCCCTCATGAAGCTGAACGAAGCGGAGGTCCTGAGGAGCTCGGTAGAGAAGAAAGTGAATGTGATAGCCCGCTTTGAAGAGGCCACCTTCTTCAGCCTCAAAGGGGAGGTAAAGAGACGGGGAGGTCTGGAGGGACCGCCTGGGGGACGCAGCTGGATGCCTTCCCCAGTTGCAGTGGATATCCCTGGCATCTCCAGCCACTGGCAGATTCCTGCAGTCTCTTGGGCAACTACTCCATATCGGGATGATTCCCTTTTCCTGTGCAGGTCTGCTGTCATATGGGACGCCTGAAGCTGGCAAAGAAAATGATCAGGAAGGCGCTGAGCCTGCTCAAAAGGCAGTTTCCCCGGACCTCCGTTGGAGCCTTTGTCAAGCCGCAGCTGGAAAAGTTTCAGTGTGCCGCTTATGTTGCCAGAAGAGCATCCTCCCTTCCGCAGGAGGCCCGGTAAGAAGCAGAACTGAGAACCCGGGAAGGAAGAGCCATTTCCTACCTGGTCCCAGGCATCTGGGCCCAGACCTGCCTAGACTTGAGGCCACACCTAACCTGACACATAGGCCTTAGCAGGACCGAGGCGTTAAGGACCGATGTGCGGGTAAAACAGGCAACGACAGAGCCCCACGCTCCCTCCCCTCCCTGCGCAGTCATGGGAACAAAGCACGCCTTTTGGTAAAAAGCAGCTTGCAGCCGGGGATGTGGCTGCTGACACGTGTTGGCTGCGGCAGGGGGTTGGTGGTGACTGGGAAGAGAGCGCTGTAAAGAGGGAGTAGAGGCTGAAGAGGGGCAGGGGTCTGGAGGCAGGACCGGGACATGGGGAAGGAGCAGTAGGTGGAGGTGAGGTGTGAGAATCAGGAAGCTCAGGGGCCAATACCCCTTTTCCTGCTGGTTCCCGGCTTTGCTTGGCCCCCCCCCCCGGCGCTGTAGTGCCAACGTGCCCTCTCGAGCGGTCAGCTTCCCCCGGCAGCACTTCTTTGCCCCCTTCCGCTCTGGCAGCCCTCTCTCCATCAGCTCCCTTTCCTCCGAGGAGGTGTAACTGGCTTGTCCGCCGCCCTGCTTTCCCCCGGCCCTGTCCGATTTAGCACTGTACAGCTAGAGCCTCTGGGCCCAGCAGTTTCTCTTGTGTGGCAGGAGGAAGAGGCTAGCCTGGCTGCTGCGGCAGAGCTGCTGCCTTTCCTTACTGGAGCACCTCTTCAGCCTGGAGGGCACTTCCAGCGGACGGACGTTCTCCCGCCTGGCAGCGCGCATGAAGGCCAACACGGACAGGGCGGCAGACTCCTATCGGGCAGCAGACTCCCGCCACAGATAGACTTAAACCAGAAGGGTGGAGCTGAAGTCAGCTAATTACACATCTCCTCCATGATGACCTTTGTTGTTGGGCCTTTCTTTCTGAGGCACGGAAAGAGACGCTGTCTTTCGTTGCTGTGGAGGGCTACTGTTGCTCCAGCAGTGATGGCTACAGCTCTCTTGCAGGTCCCGGTGCAGACTCGTGATTGAAGACGCTTCTGATTTTAGGTCACGTTAAAACCAGAAGCCCTCTCTGTTGCTCTTGTTCCTCACCACCCACGTACGGTCAGCCAGCGACTGCTGCTCCCTATCTTTCCCCAGCTAAAGGGGAGGAGAAACCTGTATAAAAAGGCAGGGGGTGACAGGAAAAGCCCCAGACGCCGAGGGGACTTGGGACAGCTATCGCCAAAGGTTTTGCCTTGTCTGAACCCGTCGGGGGACTGGAAACAACACGCCCTTCTGCCTAGCATTGCCCCCAAGTCAGCGTCTGCAGCAAAACTCTACAATTACGGTGTATAAGCAGCGCCGCAGACACTGGGGAACAATGTGGGGACACAGCACGCAGGCAGGTCATACATCCGCTCCTCCCTCCCGGCCAGCTGGCAGCACTCCTTCTAGTGGCAGAATTCCTCAGGCTCGTCCCCTCTGGCTGCCTACCAAGGGCTTGGGCAGGAGAAGGGTTTGCACCCGGAGGTTACCTTCCGCGCTTCGCACTGAGGCACCTGTAAGTTTGTGGCAGACCTCAAAATTGCGGGCATAGCTACCGCTGTGCTCACTGAGATGGGCAGGAGCTCACTGGCGAATTGCAGCTCGGTTCGGGAACGGCAGGATGGCAGGGGCTTCATTCAAGGAGCTTCCAGTTGCCTGCAGGAGCTCTGCATATGCAGATTTTCCTCTGGCACCCTCCTTAGCACAGAAGTTCCACGGCCACCACAGAAACATCGGGCATGCTGAGCTTACAGCTGTGCCACGCCTTCTGGCCCAGAAGCTTCCATTTCGTCACACAGGTGTTAAGCAGGACTGGGGTCCCTCTGGCTGCAGGTAACGGCCTCCCTGCTGCCAGCTGGGACCGTCAGTATGTGTGGCATCTACTACAGTGGCCAGTTATGCCTTCAGCTAGGAAGGCTGTGGCTGTGCCGCAAACAACTGCCTTCCTCCTTACGTTTCTGTCTTACAGAGTATGGAAATAGATGTCCAGCTGGCTGTTTGAACGGTGCAGGTTTTCACCGGCACTGGCGTGCACTGCTGGCCTCAGACTAGCTCCTTGCAAACTCCACCATCTTTTCCGTCCTTTCACAATGGTATATATATTGCAAACGGACACCTGCAAACGCCTGAGAGTAACATAAAGGCTTGGTGGAAAAGTAAAATAAAATGAAATAAAATAATCATATCTATTTGTCCATAGCCGCTTCTTCTTCTTCCTCCCTCTTTTTCCTCTCACCCATTCTTTCTTCTTTAATTTCTGCTCGGCTTCTGTTTCCAGCTACGCTGTGCCTGGTCTCTCTCTGAAGCCCACCCTTGCAAACCACCCACCTCAGAGCAGTTCTCAAATTTTTCCCATTGATCTTTGCCTGTCTCAGTAGCTGGAAGCAAAACAAACTCCAAAGCTTCTGTTAAACTCTGGGTGCGTGGCCGCATGGATGTGAAGAGACTGAAAGTTGGTACTGAGTCAAGCCAGAGCCGGGAGGAGCGTTCAGTCGAGATTTTTGCAGTGGGCTTGCAGAGGACGCAGACCCAGGTAGACGCGCTTCTGGATAGGCTCCCCCTTGACATCCAAGCCCTCGCACATGGGAAGCGAATCTTTGTAGGCCAGCTGTTATTCTTGTACGGTTTCGATCTAGCGGAGGCAGTGGGGCTTCCTGCCTTTGTGCTGGTGGTGGGTCCACCCCTCGCTGGTGCTGGGCAAAACAAAATCTGGAGGGGAGCAAGAGGTGGCGATGTTGTAATGGGCTCAGACTGGCAGCAGGCAGCTGTCTCTTCTCGAAATGAGCGGCTTAGCTTAACTGCAATAACGGGCCGGCTGGATTATTGTGGTGATTCCACCTCATTTTGTTGTATCTTTGGGGGGGGAACAGTCCCCCAGGCTGAGCCCATGGCGTTGCCCCGTGCTCCAGGCCCTGTTCCAGGCCGTGAGGGCTCCCTGTGGCCGCAGCAATGGGACACTGTGGCCACGCCCCCCAGGGCGCGGCCCCGCCCTCAACCACCACCCATGGGGCATGCCCTGCTGCACACCTGTCTGTCACCTCGGGAGGGCGGGGCCCTGTGGGGGCTGCCCACAGGGGAGGGAGAGAGAGAGAGAGAGAGACTGCTCCGCCCTGCCCCATCCCAGGACAGGGCCGTGTGCAGCAGAGGCCCTCCCCCACGCCCCCGCAGGGCCGTGTGCAGCGCAGCGCCCTCACCTCGTGGGGCCCTCTCTGATGCTGGTTCCCTGGTCATGGCTGTAGTGGGTTGACCCTGGCTGGATGCCAAGGTGCCCACCAAAGCCGCTCTATCACTCCCCCTCCTCAGCTGGGCGGGGGAGAGGAAATACAACAAAAGGCTCCTGGGTCGAGATAAGGACAGGGAGATCACTCATCAATTACCGTCACGGGCAAAACAGACTCGACTTGGGGAAACTAAATTAATTTATTACCATTCAAATCAGAGTCGGGTAATGAGAAATAAAACCAAATCTTAAAACACCTCCCCCCCACCCCTCCCGTCTTCCCAGGCTCAACTTCACGCCCGATTTCCTCTACCTTGTCCCCGCCCCGAGCGGCGCAGGGGGACGGGGAATGGGGGTTGCAGTCAGTTCATCACGCGTTGTCTCTGCCGCTCCTTCCTCCTCACGCTCTTCCCCTGCCACATCCCTCCCACGGGAGACAGTCCTCCACGAACTGCTCCAATGTGGGGCCTTCCCACAGGCTGCCGTTCTTCACAAACCGCTCCAGCGTGGGTCCTTTTCACTTGTCCTTCCCACGGGGCGCAGTCCTTCAGGAACGGGCTGCTCCAGCGGGGGTCCCCCCACGGGGTCACAAGTCCTGCCAGCAAACCTGCTCCATTGTGGGTTCCTCTCTCCGCAGGTCCACAGGTCCTGCCAGGAGCCTGCTCCAGCGCAGGCTTCCCACGGGGTCACAGCCTCCTTCGGGCACCCACCTGCTCCAGTGTGGGGGTCCTCCGCAGGCTGCAGGTGGATATCTGCTCCACCGTTAACCTCCATGGGGACAACCTGCCTCACCATGGTCTTCACCACGGGCTGCAGCGGTATCTCTGCTCCGGTGCCTGGAGCACCTCCTCCCCCTCCTTCTGCACTGACCTTGGTGCCTGCAGGGTTGTTTCTCTCACATAGTCTCACTCGAGTCCCTCCCGGCTGCTGTTGCGCAGCAGTTTTTTCCCGTTCTTAAATATGTTATCACAGAAGCGCTACCACCGTCGCTGATTGGCTCAGATTTGGTCAGTGGCAGGTCCGTCCTGGAGCCGGCTGGCATTGGCTCTGTCGGACACAGGGGAAGCTTCTAGCAGCTTCTCACAGAAGCCACCCCTGTAGCTCCCCCCGCTACCAAAACCTTGCCACGCAAACCCAATACACCCATTGACCCATCTGGCGAGTCTCCCAACCGGGTATCGTGGACCTGTCGGTGAAGGAAGGTTTTTCCCTTTGGGTTTTAATCCTTTCTCTGAAAACAGGGTGATTCATGTCCTAGAAATGACAGTTCTTTCTGTTTTATGAAGCGTGGGGGAGTTGGTTAGACTAAAAAGCCTACGTGGGATACGTGTGAACCTGAGCAGACTACTTGCCTCCTGCCTGACCATGACCGAGTCCTGAGGACATCAACTCCACGAGGCATTTACTTGCACTGGTGGTCCATCATAAGGACCGTAACATCCATCTCTCTGGATGCCCTGGTAAGTCCTCTTCGTCCCTGTCTGCCTATGTTTCTGTGTTTCTTCCTTCAAAGGCTGTGTCACACACCCAAGCTCCAAGACTTAAAAGGAATTAAAGGGCCAGAAGTGCAAGCCAGGCCAACAATAACTCTCTATCAAAGTTTAAACCGTAACAAACATGTCAAGCAGCAGTCGTCTCTGAGACTAAAGATATCCTACAGCATGAGTCCTACAGACTCAATGATTCTATGACTCTATTTAAAAGACGTGTAGATGAGGCGCTTAGGGACATGGTTTAGTGGGCATGGTGGTGTTGGGTTGACGGTTGGACTCGATGATCTTAGAGGTCTTTTCCAACCTCAATGATTCTATGATTCTATGATTCTATGATTCTATGATTTGAGTGTAGATCACCTGAAGGATGCCTCAAGACTCTTCAGATGCATCCAGTCATCGGGAGGTGGTTTCAGATCCTCTCCACAGTTGTGCTGCAACTGTGAAGAGTTACAGAGATCCTCCAGAGGGTAGAATTAGTGCCACTTCATGCTGTGGTGGGTTGACCTTGGCTAGCCGCTAGCTATCCACCAAGCTGCTCTATCACTCCCGCGCCATCAGCCGGACAGGGGGAGAAAATGTGGTGAAAAGCTCATGGGTCGCGGTAAGGACAGAGAGATCACACCAATTACAGTCACGGGCAAGACAGACTCGACTTAGGGAAATTCAATTTATTGCAAATTAAACAGAGTAGGATAATGAGAAACACGAACACATCTTAAAACGCCTTCCTCCCACCCCTACCGTCTTCCCAGGCTCAACTTCA